>NC_133476.1:8954777-8992277 GCF_025370935.1 Choristoneura fumiferana | reverse complement strand
GATAATTCTTTTAGTAATGTTCAACTTTTAGCTTGTAAGAGCAATTAGTGGTGAAAGTAATTAAATCGAACGCGTACAAATTGACAATCATTTTAAGGTCAAATTGAAGCTATTCCCCGTTGTAAATAAGATCTGAAATTACTGATACTTATTTGATTGACTTGGACAATTTATATGTCAAGTTAGTAAAAAAAACCAAGTTATTTAATTTGTTTAATGTTTTAAAACTACCGATAGGTGTTTGAGAAAAATACAAAAACGTAACAAATTTAATAGTCACACACACATAACACACAAACATCACGCTTGTATTCCCAAATGGAGTAAGCAGAGCACACGAAACGTTACCGCTTCGGAGCCACTTTTAGCAATTTTAGGTTTTAAGTTTGACAAAAACAGTACAATAGTGACAGGTTGCTAGCCTGTCGCCTACGGTATACCTTAACCTATATCCTCAGTCGCCTCTTACGACATCCACATCCACGGAAGAAATGGAGAGGTGTAATTCTAACCCGACACCACATGTTAATAGTCAAGTTATTATTAGGTATATGTTGCTATTACTGTGCAGTGTCTATCTCGTAATACGAGTATAAACTTATTCAGAAGAACCTGAAATAATTAACTATTTCTAGCTAGGTTAAGCTGTCTTTGGAGATAAAAAATTAAATGTTTAGGATGTTCATTCAGCACATCAAAGCACGCCGTGAAGATATTTACGTTTTTCAAATTAATTCAGGTCATAGTGGAGAAGAATGTATAATGTACTAAGTAAGTAGGTGTACCGGTACCGACCTTTTATGTAACAAAGCAAATTTCACCAAGTACGTAAGAATATTACTTAATTCCCAGAAGCACTTATGAAGCCTGTTTTTTTGTATAAAAATCGCTAAGCGTAAAGGCTTGTTAAAAAAAGCGTGGCTTTTAGCAACTGGGGGCTTTGAAATTTAACAACACCTACGTTCTGGAGGTAAAATGCTGGAAAATGTATTAAATAGGCGATGTGAGGAAGTGGCGGAGATCGTCCGAACCCACCTACTTAATTATTTCTTATTAAAGTGAGCACAAGTTAGAGCTCGAGTTAGAGTTACTTAAAGTAGTGGATAAATTATTGAGAACAAAATCTAATGCATTTATTTTAGGGGCTTTTGAATTAGTTTCAGTTTGTGGTTAGATGAATTTCAAATATAAAAATGGATTGAAAATTTACATGAAAATTATCATCTTTTCTATGCAGCGACGTCGTGACCACTAGAGCTAGAGACTAGAAATCTTTCAGACTATATCTTGAAGATGGTAGAGATGCACTAAGTTTTCTGAAATTTCCATGTATCAATTGGAAAAATATGGGCATTATTTCCGTTTTAAAGGGGCTCTGATCTGACCTAATATTAACTTTGCCGGTATCTTTATTGGAGTTGTGCTTTGCATTATTGGTTAATGGTTTCAACTGCTTACCTACTACTTTAAGGGCTATAAATCTCATCCACACCACCACCATTTTGGACACCACGGTCGCGCAACCAGTCGCGCAACCGCGGTGTCTTTAAGCCAAACCGATCCACAGAATCGCCGCAGAATAACTGTCGTACCTACATACGTGTAATGAGAAGTGCGGGGAAGGGAAAGTCACTGAGTGATGGCCGATTGAGTCCGACAGCATACAGAGCCATACTACTAACAACATGAAACTATACTTACATGGCGTATGCTCCGAGAGGAAAAGCTACCTAGCTAGCTAGATTTTAAACGTGATTTATCCGGGCTTATTTCACTATCAGCGCCATACTTATTACCCTCTTCCTCTCTTACCTATCTTTCTACCCTCATCTCATACCATGTGACAGAAATAAATGATGAAAGCGGTCAAACCTCTATAGAGCTGTAAACATTTTGTTGGTGGCGGCAACTGGTTGCGTCGTCATAGTGTTCCGGTAAGTAGGGCCCTGATTGTTTATTTTATACTAGCCTGGTGTTGGATATTGCAACTAGTAAATTGGTAATGAATATTCATTCATAACCATGTTTGTTGATGATACCCATGGCCACGAAACCTTAAAAAAAACACCAATCATTTAGTTAACCCACTACCTAATCCGTTCAAATTAAGACGAGTCATTTCAGAAATCACGTTGCCTAACATTTGGCCGCCTCGGCCCTTGATTAACACTATCAAAGTAACATTCTACACAAGCTAACTAAATATTCCCAGGCAGCGTTAGTATAATAGTTGCGACGAATACTCCTAAGCTTTATTACAAATGATAATTCCGGTGGCCCACTGAAATGAAATGAAATGAAAATGAAATGAAAAAAGTTAATTCAACACACACATAATAGTTATAATCAAGTTACAAAAATAGTTAAAATACAAAATATGAAATAAAACATAAAATAATATATAATTTTATGTGTGAGTGAAAAGGTCCCGCCTCAGCATAAATGCGGACTCCTGGGATGGAGTCAGCGCTGGTCTTCCGGCGGGACCATTTTTATTGAACACAGCCACCCTGTCGTGCAACACGGCCTTACGCGGTATGCTGAACGCAGCCGTTTCAATTGCGTCAGGCAGCGTCGTCCGGCGGGCGACAAACAAACCAACCAAAATAAGGCCACGCGCACGACATTGCTGCTGTGTTTCTTACAAAACAACTATAACGCAAAACAGAAACAAAAATAAAAGTATAAAATTAGCCTAACTACAAAGAAAACAAGATGTGAACATGAAGAAAAATACCTGTCAAATTTAAATTACTGTGTTAGGAACATAAAAGAAAAGGCAAGAGATCAAGTAAGGAACAAATTAAGTCAGTTCGTTTTAGCTTTTGTGACACTCGTCAAACACTCATAACACACTTTTTTCCCTTATTCCCAGGTTCCACACCATCCAAATGGATTTAACAGGTTTTACTGACTTCATGTGCATATAAGAATATAATGTGTGAAAATAAAAACTTACATAGAGAGAACTTATTATATATATATATATATAATATAATACTATACTTATATATATATATATATATATATATACATATTCACTAGATAAAGAAAACAGACTACCAGAACAACATTAAACTAACCTAAAAAAAGCTAGTGTTTACAGTTAATGTTTCTTATTGCCGCTGGTGTTCATATATGATCTTTTTAAGGGCTTTTCTAAAACCAGTTACACGTTAAATGGAGTGTCTTTAATTCAATATCTGTACTCATGTAAAAAAATAGGATGTTGGAAAAGTTACGTTATCTTAAGGTCGCATGTTACACGATAAACTTAAAACGGAACGGGAGCGGAACGAAAACTTGACAACATAGTGTATAAAAACAGATGGTGAGGTAACTTGGTTGTGCTGCGGCTAATTTGCGGGCTTCAGTTTGATCAGCTTCCAGTATACACTAAAACTTGGTGATTTGTAGCCATTAGCGCCGAGACAAAGAAGTTCGCTTACTGTCAGATATTACCGTGCTATGGCGACGTACGTATTTAGTTCGCTGTAACAACAACATTGTCATGAAACATACGTTAAATGACGTCAAGATGTTTTAGAAAAACAATATAGAGCTTATTTCTATGTGTGGAGTCTGATATTATTATTTCCTCTAGTAACTGGTTTTTTGAGTGGTACGAGTAGTGACGAAGTAAGTAAGTAGGCACGCTACGGGACATGACTGTGCCATTATTATTATTTTTATTTGAATCGCAAACATTCAACTCTATTATTCTTTTAACTATGAACAGCATTCAGAATAAAAATATTAACGAAGAACGTCCATGTCCATGCCCGTAAATTAACCTCCAATTCATTTTAAATGCTTTTGAATGAGGAATGGGTCAAAAATGTGAAATACCTTTGAATTGAAGAGGAATCCACAAACCTCCAAAGCTAAAACGTGTGCTACGTGCAAGAAAGAAGGCAATAAAATTATGAATAGATTATTACTACGAGCGCTCGAGAAACTTGAGTTTTTCGAAGCTATAGAAAATTCAGATCCAGATTAAAAAGTTTCACGCGGATTCGGGAGGTAATGCCAGCGGACGATCGCGATAATACACACTTGCCCAACTCATCCAGTATTTATACAACGTTCTTTTACAATTTTTATGTAAATAAAAAAGTTGACATAGGCACTTCAGTTCAGAGTTTACTGTCGGTCGACAAGCCCGAAGTTTGATCTGTTTAAAAGATACCGTTACTGTTGTTTCATCGTAATTTTATTAAATTGTTACACGGTACTGGCTGAGCGTAATTTTTTCTTCAGAATTGTTTTTCTTATTATTTTTGTACAAAATATTCATATTTTTTTGATGTCCATTAAATGAATATGTTTTTAAACTAAAGGGCCATGTATCTACACTTAGTGTCGCATTATTAAAACCGGTGCAATCATGTTCATGAACCTCATATAATTTTATTTTTTGTTTAATATCATTGAAATGTGAACTCCGGATGATTGTTACTCCAAAAGATATGAGGTAGATTAATGTTATACTTACCTAGATGTAAAATAAACATCCGTGGGCCATGAACGTTAATCATTGCTGTATACATATGTAAACTGACAGTGAATAACGACTCTATCCACAGATCAATAAAGAGCTTTGCTCAAACAAAGCAAGCTAATTGAAAGAACGTACTAAATAGGCCTTGAATTAAAGCTTTACAAAATAACGAAGGTCACTTATTCGTATCGTTTTAACATAAATTTCTATCAACATTGTTTTTATTATTGTTCCCCTTAATGGCGATCAACATTGTTCTCGTTTAATTTCGCGTTGTCTGCTGATGTCATAGTTGTAATTGTAATTGTAATGTCAAATTATTCTTATCTTTTTCATTACATGTACTGTTGCCATGATAATGTGGGCTATACAGCCAACTTATATTTTAGTCTCGTAGCTATTTGTGTATTTGATTTGTTATGTGTGACTTTCCGTAATTTCACTCCCCTGTGGCCCGGCGGAAGACCAGTCCTGTTTTTCAACCAGCGATATGCTGAGCCGGGACCTTTTTACTCGTATAGCGGCAGCATTTTATAATGTTATTTTTACTAATTATGTGTCATTGCTGTTATAAATAAATTATTTTCTTTCTTTCATTCACTTGTGAAAATGGCTCAGTCAATAGTTTTTTTTGTTAAAAATGTTAACAGATACTTAATGACGTAAGAAAATATACTGGGTGTTTTCAGATTGATTCAAAACATTTCAGCAGTTGGACACGTATGTAAATGTTTTTCATGATTTTTTTAATTGTGGTGGACAAATATGTCTTCTATTATTGTTTGACTTTCAAAATGTACGCTGTATCAGAAAAATAAATACGAAAAAATGGAAAAAAATAATTAAAGTCAAATTTACACAAATCTGCAAAAATATTTATTGCGAATTATATTTAAAGCGTCTTATTTAGTTTTTGCACGCTTCATATCAGACGTCTAGGAAATTGAAGGGTCCTACTAAATTCGTATCACATGTTTTTCCTTCACGGACAGCTTTCTCCTTTTAACCCTTAATTGGGCATGGCGAAAGTATTGAATTTAGGGTATTACAAAGATATGTATATTTTTTTATGCAGGTAGAAGATAAAAACACCATACTTAGTTTTTATATTTTTTTTTATTTTTATATAAAAAATTAACGTGGGAATTATACACCTTCAGGCCATTATAAGTCTCTGGTTTCCATCTACTAGATTTTTTAAATAATTATTTTATTTACATTTATGTGAAATTTACACTGCCTTTAGGTCAGGCATATTTAAGTGGAACTTTTTAAAACATGGAGCACCATATAAAGTGACCTGGCATATACCGCTGATGGCATATGCGTGCTGCAAAAACGGCATCTTCTATATTTTCCAAGTTGCGGCATATGCATTCCCACATTTGAAACGCGTATTTCCTTTGGAACTGTTGATAAACTTTTTTTATTTTTGAAAATAGGTGCTTGTTGTTCCCGACTGCTGAAATTATCGATCAAGGCAGGACCTAAGCGTAAATGAGAATCTCAATGTATAATTCTGCATCTCAAACGGCCTGTAACAAAATAAACACTAGAATTAATAATATATACATTACAATATATATCTAATGTTCTATTTTTGTATTAATGTAAAATTTAATACCTCATATATATGAGTTTATAACTGCAGCCTCAAGCAAAAACCATAACTGTTGATGCCAGTTTTTCCTCAACATTTTGCCTAAAGGATCCATATTATACGCAGGCTCTCTGTAGGTTCCTTGTAATGCTTCATCAGGTCTTGACAGTAGGGATTTTTCATCATAGGGCTCCAAAGGAAGTGGAGCTTCTGATATGCCTTGGCTGGGATCAATCAGGACTCGCCAGTGGTGACTCTCAGACAGGCTTAGGGGGAATACCCTTACAGCTATATATATTTATACCAATTAAAATATCATTATGCTCAGGCATATTATATTTTAATTGCTATAAATGCAGTTAGTGTTTCTTGACATGATTGAATAAATATCATGATTTTTATTATAATCAAGTTAGTAATACTAAACACTTAGAAACACTGGCATTTTCTTGGACGCTTTGTCTTGTACTGCTTCTTATTGACACAAATCGATGGACGGCTCACCTGAAATAAGATTTGAGTGTAAACAAAAAAGGAATCATACTGTAATATACTGAAAATTTTTAAAAAATATACTCACAAAATAAAATGTTATCTTCGGTATATCCGCATTTTTAATTTGATCTTATTTCGCGTTGATCCAATCATTATTGTCCAGCATAAAGCTGTTATCGGACTGCTCGCTCTCTGAGGAGCTCATGAGCATACTGAGAGCTGTATCCATATGATCGCTTCTAGAGAAGTCGAGAGCTTTTTTGATCTGCAAGAATAAAATAACAACATGTATGGATAAATGTGATTTATTAAAGGTCTGAAGTATTATATTTCCCACACGGTGAAAACTACCATCCTTATGCGGTCACAAGTACAATATTTCCCACAACTTTTAAAGGTCCGAAAATCACTGAAATACTACCGTAATCACTAAAATATAATTACGTGTATGTAATACAACTCAAAATCTATCGAATACAACTATTCAATAAAACTTACCGTATTTTTCGCGACATGGTGATTTTTTTTTAAAATATTCCGTACGTATTCAGCTTTATTTTGTTGACACCAACTGACGTTTCTGACTTTGACATGTGTCAAACATGACATGTTTGCGTTTCGTTTCCCGATTTTATTTTGGGCACAGACAAATCAATACAGTTTTTATATTTGACACTAAGAGGGATATAGCTACCTTCAGAACGACAACAGCATCGCAAAATATAGGTGGGAAATATACTCCTTATGCCCAATTAAGGGTTAAGGCACAAGAAGGAGATGTCAATGTCGATTAGTATGTAATTAAAATTCGTTATTTAAAGGAACGAAAAGTATTTTCATAACACGTTTTTAATACTTGAGGTAATTACAGGTTGGCCTGGCCGTCGTAAACAAATGTTTGAGCCCGCACTTGAAACTACGTCAATTAAAACTAAACGGACCGCTCTCGGGAACTTAATAGGTTAAAACTATAGTATAAAACTTGTTTAGAAGGCTGTTGACCTCGCTTTTAAAAAGTATTTGGAACTTGAAAAAAAGTTTGTTTTAGATGGCAAAGATCGTAATTTTTTAGATTTTTTGATTGTGCGGGGTTGAATTAGTAATAAAAATTGTTTATCAAAAATAATATGGTTTTATTCTACAAAAAAAACATCACCAACAACAACAGCAAGATAAATAAAAACCTTACGGCGTATTTTGATTTGACCATTAGATATCTGTTCTGTGCAGCATAGTCCAATATAAGTAGAGCCTTATTCAAGCCGGCCTATGGTAGGAGATGGCACCGTAAGAAAATAATAAGCTAATTATTTAAATTAATCATCACACTGAAAGAAGTCTTAGAAAACGACGTAGCTCTATTTCTGTAATTTTTTTTTCAGGATCTTTCATTATAATTGGTCGATGTTCTATGAGTGTTCGAGAGTCAAACGCGTGTCCGCATTTTGAATCAATAATTCCGATTACACCTTTACGGTCTACGATGATGATGGCTCGAATAAAACGTTGGAGAATTTGCTAATATTTGTAGTTATTTGTCACAAATTTTACAGCATCAGTACACAGCAATTTTGTTTTGAAATCGGTTAAAAGCTTAACCTTTCTGGGATTATAAACACGATCAAAAGACAGTGGTTTCACAGTTTTCCCTTTTGCTTTGAACCCCTTGAGCCCGGCAATGTCTGGTCACAATTTTATTAATTAGATGGGGTGAAACCTACCCTTATTCGCATGATTAATGGTACAAATCCCAAGGACGGTGGCCGGCCTTGCAACTGGTACATTTGTCACCGGAGACGATTTAGGAGACGTTTCCGTCCTTTCCTTAATCTATTTAGACGCATAACTTTGGGGTAATGTTGAAATTGCATGTTCGCTGTCTTGAAGATTGTCAAGCCTTCTTTAGGGTTGACTGAGCGAGGGGGAAACGGCTACCGTTATGTTAGTGGAGCTATAAATAAAAGGTAATTATGTGTTGTATAAATCAGTGCAGTTGTTTAACCACTTCACTGGGAAACAGCGCGTCGTGACTTGCCAGAAGGTAAGTTGCCGCCGCTACAACATCTTAGCGGATTTTATACATTAAAAAAAAACGACTGATGAAAATGACACTTTATGAGCGAAAATTAGCTTTAACATGATCGTTCGGACGAAAACTTTAGAAGCCGATTAAAAAACCGTTAAAAAAACGTAAGATAACTCGGTGTAGTTACTGTGTATGAGTAATCACACCACTACTTCCTTGTAGGTAGAAGGTAGTTCAAGTTGACATAAAACTGTTTTTTAATTTCCGTTTTTCTGGCTATGCTTCTGTATTATGCTTACATGCAGGGAACTGTTTACATTAGGCATATAATTTAAAGATACCTACCAACTTCTGCAGAACCCTTAGTGCGCGAGTCCGATTCGCACACGGTCGGTTTTTATAGCATTAAACTGTATTTTTAATTTTACTTTTTGACTAAAATTTGGTTTTACTTTTGTATACTTTAGGTAATCGTTGCTTGTTTTTTGTGTTATTGTACCTATTACCTTCCAAAATACGGTCCAGACCATTTGCATTTGGTATAAACTCACAAATGCTTCACCTTTACAGCACCCAATTTATGCATGCATAGAGCTGCAAGACACGTGTATGCAGAACATCTCGTCATTTAAATATCAGGTGAACCTACGTCTTCGCACAATGGCTCACGGTCGTGATGCGAATTCTCAATATCGTATGTTGATATTGGATGTAGAATGTATTTCTGTAATAATGAAACTGTCTCTTTTGAGTCCATATGTGGTAGATACAGACAGGCTGACATAGTACAAGCTTTGCTTATTTTGACCACAAAACACAGATACTTTAGAAGTCAATCGCCTGTATGTACTTCACTTTTCATAGCTACGCTCGGCGGTCGCTCTAAGGTTGTCAACTAGCTTATGCACCAAAAAACTATCGTGGTAGTGGCACTCATATTTAGTTTATTGATTTATTGTAGAGAATGAAACGGGGAGAATGGAAATATAAATTAATAACTAGAATATTTTAATTTTAATGTCATTGTTGTATTATTTTGTCACAGAAAATATCTTGCGACGATTTCGTTATTGGCGAAATTCACGATTATTTAATTTAAACAACCGTCCACTGAACAGTTATAGTAACTTTTTTTTGTTGCTCCATTATTGCACAAAAAAGTTCACAGACGCGTGTCTCAAGTGGATGGCACTCGCGCTCGCACTGGTCCCAACCGGTCCGAGATATTGTGTCCGTGAGCAATCTCTATGTGTGCGTTGCTCGAGCGAACTTGTATGGAGATTGATTTCTGAACTATCTGTGTTTTGTGGCTTGGCACTATCTAGGTCGATTGCTGCCGATTGTCCCATATGGTATAGAATTTTTTATATGGATGACATGTTACAATTACTCACTTACCGCCGCAATTAAAGACATCCATCACTTAACTAATATTTGATCACTCAATAGTAACGGGTGACGGTAAAACGGACAAATTACGAGTACGTAGGTACTCGTAACCTAAATATCTATTAGTTACAGATTGTAATTATTATCTCTGTATACAGCGGTTTAATAGTAAGAACTAAAAGAATTTCTTTGCTCAACCGCGACCTTGTGATAGCTAAGTTTATGCAACATATGCGTGTTTACGCAGTTCCTCCACCTCCACACTGAAGAACACACACAAATCACACGAACTCATCTATCCCCTCCACCACACTAAACTGACGCGTATCGAACTCAACCAGAGCTCATCTTCAGAGCAACACAACCGAACACCACGCTACCAGATGTTAGACACACATCTACACACATGTTAGACAGGAACACATATCTTAGATAGACTTAGCTATCATAAGGTCGCGGGTGAGCAAAGGAATTCTTTTAGTTCATTTATATGGACCTCCGCCAAGTAACGCCTGATTCAATAAATTATTTAATAGTAAGAGTTGTTTTTTACATATTTTCTAGCTTTTACCAAGCTTTCATAAAACTAATTGACATGGTCCTCTGCAAAATAACTTATGTACATTGTACATTTTATATAATTTGTGTAAGAACACCCACGAACGAAAAATGAGTAAAAGCAAAAGTAATTCAAGTACCACCCATTACTAACAAGATAATAAATAATAAATCATTGTAAATAACTTCTACATACAAGTAACATGTTCTGTGTAAAAAAATCTAAGTCAAACATAGATCAAAGTCAAGTGGTGGACTGGAATGGTATCTCGTAAATAATGTGCGGAATATAAATGTAAATTGTACCTAATGCGCAAAAAAACCAGGATGTACCATCTGCGAAATATGTGGTCTACCACCCTAAAGTTGACAATCGTTTGCATGTCATAAAACAATAAGGCCAATAGACGTGTCTGTCAACTTGAAAGTTCGACTTTAGCGACATATTCATTTGATAGGAACTTGTTTAGAAATTGATAGACCACTTATTTGGCTGATGGTACCTATTGCTATTAGAACAAATATTCGCGATTCAACTATATACAATAACCTTCCAACGATAGCTAAACATAAAATTAAAAGCAAAACAAAAAGATTAATTGTTGCCTTTTTTATTAAATTACTGTGATCATACCTACTTCAAGTTTCTGAAATTTCCACCTTCATACAATAACAAAAAAATAAACCGTGACACTTGTCTCCTAAATTTTCGGTACCCTGCAATAAATATGATATACTACGGCCAGCTGCGACAGCATGACACTGTTTACTTTCCCCCTAGAGCGGTCACAATGATTTATCCGCCTGTATACCTACTTTACAAAGCTAATAAAATGTTAAATTATCCCGGGACAGGTATTAAAGCCAATGTAAATAAAGATTAATTAGCTTCGAACAAAGTCTGTTTTCTCCAACATAAAGGTTCAGTTGACTCAGCTATTTTCTTAATCGGTTCAATTTAACACCGTTAGTTGAAGAAGCCAAAGTTGTTGAAGCGTGAAGAGGCTAATAAAGCGCGGAATATGACACTCCGTGCTACGCGCCGCTACAACTCCGCTACGCCGTAGACACTTGTATCATCTCGCTACGACCCTTTACTATGAGTAACACTAACAAAGTATAGCACTTAATGAAACAAAAACAGTATGTAAACCTCGTATCTTAAGACGTACGAAGAGTTAATTGAAAGTAAATGAACAGATTAGAATTGACTTATGCCATAAACTCTTCATTAGGTAACGTAGCAACGTGTTTACTACAGTTAAGCACACACGTATTAGAGGTCAAGACTTGAACCTTTGACCTTGATCAAGCTAAACTAATCGCTACTATACCGCAACGTATTCGTTACAGTTTCATCATCTTACCGTATGAACAGCTGCCTGAAGAAATGCAACCTCAACCTTTATCACTCACATGTCACATCGAATCTTTTGTTTGGTCCGTTCTCACTTGTTATTTGCAGTGATGTTTGGTAGTTTGCTAAGTTTAGTGAATGATGTTGTGTTTGTTGATTATTATTGAGTTGTCGGTCGCGTGTCGGTGGTCGGAGGCAGTGCGGCGCGACGCGGGTGCGCGCTGGGGCGAGTGGCGGCGGCGACTGAGCCGGGCAGCGGCGCGCGCCCGCGGGCCCGGTCGATATATGCGGCAGAATAAACACGGCGTACCGTACGGGCTCGGTGTTGCCAGCCTCGCCGCCCGCGCCCAATGTTGCCGACGAGGATGTTTGCAGCGGTTTGTATCTCGAGTGCCCGCCTCACGCCCCCGCGCGATCCTTACGCGATGCGCTCCCAGACTCACAAATAGGCGTCGTTATGAAAATGATGCCAATGTATTTGTTTTGCTTCAGTGTAACGACTGCAGTTCGTGTTGTATTTTTTCATTACCGACATTAGATTTAATATGAATCTGAATTTCAAACTGCGATCTCGATACGTGGGTAGTTATGATTCGCCGGTCTCGTCGCTTGGGGCAATAGTGGGACGTATAATTTACGTGTAACCTTCGCTTATCTGTACGTTGAGATGGAACGATTTCCATAATAAAACGATCTGTAGTCAGAAAGGATCATCTGCAATTTTGTCATCGAACTATCTTCATACCTATGTACGTACCGTGTTATCTTTGTGCATCGCGTTCGTATTGGCTTTATTTATTGGATATACTTACACCAAGTGCTTTATACGTACTTTAACGACAAGAGATACATTTTATCATATGCAAATTGAAGTGGCAATGGGCAGGCCACATCGCTCGAAGAACAGATAACCGTTGGGGGAGAAAAGTCCTCGAGTGGCGACCACGAACCGGAAGACGAAGCGTTGGCAGGCCTCCCACCAGGTGGACTGACGACATCGTGAGAGTAGCGGGAAACCGGTGGATGCAAGTGGCAAGTTGTCGTTCATTGTGGCGTTCTAAGGGGGAGGCCTTTGTCCAGCAGTGGACGTCTTCGGGCTGATGATGATGATGATGATGATGACATTTTATCAACATTTCTCTAACTTTTATACATTTTTCGGCCACCAAATCTGAACTGAAATCAAGTTACCGTCGTTTAGCAGTACGAAAATGCGAAAATGTTATGTTATGTTATGTTTTTACTGTGTTTTTGTTGTGATGTAGTGTGTTTTTGTTGTCAATAAATGTTGTGAGTTTGAGTTTGAAAATTCAGCACATATTAAAACGAGTTGGAATAGATTCAACTTTTACGCATACAACAGATTAAACATTTTCTGCCACAGGCATGGAACCTAAGACACTGGCCGCATTACCTTTCAAACGGTAAAATACAATTTATTTTTCACCTCAGCAGCTCAAACAGGCAGGTTTTGCTATGAGAAATCAGTGAGCAAAATCGCATTTTGCTCACTCCGTGAGACAAAGTAACTTTTTAATTATTTTTTTTAAATGCTGAGTACAGTGTTGGGTCTACTCACTGAATTCCAAATATTTGAACTTTACTTTGATCTGTCATTTCACTTCAACTCGAAAAAAGCAAGAGATAGGATCAAATTTGTCGATTACAAACTTAAATTAAATTTTTGGTATTAAAAATATATCGAAATATTTCCAAAATGTAAATTTTCCCGATCTTTTAATAAAGTATGCAACCTCGTTGCACGAAAGCCGCTTCTCTTGTTTTTTTTTTTTTTATAAAAGAATTCCGTATACTGCCTCTACAGTATAATTATTATTTGTTAAATTGAATGATTTTTTACAAATCTATTTATGTTTATGTAATAGAAATCTTAATAAAAATCATATTAAAGGTTTAATTTTTCAACCTTTTCAATTACCCCGAGATGAGTGTGACATTAGTACAAGAAGTTAAGATTGCATGTTATGAGTATGCGATTTGTATTGTAGCTACTGGACTCTTTTTATGGTTTTAAATGCAATTATTATATTTGATAATAATCGGATTCTATTTTAAAAAAATGTGTTTGTTTTATAAACAGGTAGGTATATGTGGTTTTATTCTTATGTTACATTTAAATTATGTTCTCGCTGCTGAGGTGAAAAATTGTATGTATGACACGAGACCAAAGTTTTTTTGCATCTCGTGTATTTCAATCCCTTGCTGCTCTTAGGATTCTAACCTAGAATCACTCGCTAACGCTCGTGCTTCAATTATAGAATCCTTCGCTTACTCGGGATTCAAAATCAACACTCGCAACAAAAAACAACTTTGCTCTCTTGTTGCACAAATAACTATTTTGCTTTAAAGTAACGTCTAAAACTTATTAAAATATATTAGGTACAAAGTATATTATTTATAGATATTTGATACTTCTCTTTAACTCGGCTCACGTTGTTCTGTATTACAAAGAACTTTTTTCTACTCGCGTAGTACAATGAGCTACTAACGATATCGCTATCGGTAGTCCAATGAGGTGCATTGTGTGCTCGCAACTTTGACATTTCATTATGAAACGTTTCACAATGTTCTTTTTCGCACTGCAAATGGCGGGAATTAAAATACCAACCATTCTATTTTATTTACTTAATTATAGTTAAATCGACTTTATATATTAATTAAAATATTTTTACATAAACAATTATTGAATAATGAATACTTACATAACGGACAATAATAGTACATTACTGCAGAGGCCGGGAAAGAAAGGCTTGCAGGCCTTGGATAGGTATACGAGGCTGGCATGTTCTTTCACGCCAAACATGCACTAAAAGAAATAAAAACTCCTAGAAATCAATGTTTTAGTCGTAAGACAACTAAAATTGTTCCAGACTCAAATTATCACTACCATCTATATAAGTGTTTATTTCATTCTAACATGATTTTTTAAAACGTTAAAATAATCCCAACAAAATCATATTGCTATATAAAACATGTAGATATAACGGACTGCAACAATAAAAAATCACGTTTCTAAACGAAACTTTTGAAATGACAATGGAACTTACTTGCAAAATGGCTAAAGCCCAAGTCCAGTCAATCAAAAAAAAAAGACAATGACACTTGTAAATTTTCCCGTCAAAACTTTTTTTTATTGTATTTGCTGTTCGGGTATTATACACGAACTTGCAGCCCATTTAATCAGCTACATTAGTACTTTATTATGTATATTAAATTGTAATTTGACGTTAAACGTGTCGGTAATATTTGTATGTCCTGTGAATTTATTCAGTAACTAATAAATGAACCATAGAAATTCAGATTATTAATTTCAAGTCGTGTATTGGCCTTTATCGTGGATATTTGACGATTTGCATTGAAACAAAAGACTGTTGTCTGGCAGGCCTAGGCCTGCAACGGTATATTTTGAAGCCTGTTTTATGGAACACAACATAAACAATGAGCACGTTTGAGAAAATGAATTTTACAGTTATATTAAATTTAAATATTTCAATATAATTTAATTTAGCTGTATTTGAAAAAGTTCCCAAGTCCATTCTAAGGTTGTAATTAGTGAAAAAAAAAGTTTCAAAACAGCGGGATTTGTTTTGCTTTTGCACGGAGTTCTTGAAAATTGAAAGAAATAAAAGAGTTAATCACTATTTAAACGAATTTTTATCTGTGAGAATGTGTGACTTTGGTGAACTAAGTGAAGCAGAAATGATGACGCCGCCAGCAATAAAACAGGCGGCAATAGAAGTGAGCAGTAAATTGCTACCTTTAAAATCGAAAAATTTATTTATTGTCTGTTATGTAGGAAAGTATTCATTATTTATTAATTGTATAAACATAAGTTTGAGCTCGTGGAAAAAGTAATGTATGCAACTATTCATAATCAGCCATTGAGACACTCATGACTAAAAAAGGAGGATGTTGGGGTTTGTGTATGGACCCTTTTATATCTTATCTGTTTAAGGTGTTGGTTTGTGTGTGGAGCATTTTGTATTGCATCTATGTTAATAAAATATGTCTTGAGATCAAGTTGATTTTGTTTTCTTATAAATGATATTAAATAGAAAAACATATAATAAAACATGGCTACGCCTCATGTCATAAACTCGCACTCGTGTCTCAATGATCCTTATTATGATACAATTGCTTATACTATTAGGACGTAGGGAACTACTGGTGACCCATTTACCTGAACATAAAAAAGGTAACTCATGTAAATGCAGGAGCCAGACTTACTTTTATCTAACAGCACCGACTTACCATTTTAATTACACTCAGGGTACCTCTCCATTTACTTTACGAGTAAAATATTAGCGCTTATCGTTTAGTGTCCCTCCCTGGGTTGCTATGTGGATACGCCAGATTGAGGTTATGATAAGTAAATATACATCTATATGTTACTACGAGTATAGTGAAATTAGGACATAACAAGTTTGCCCTTTGCCGCGCGACGGGTTGTATGTATATTTTAGAGTACACATTTTATATACCAAAATATCCTCGATATTTACAGAACTCACGGATTTAACGTTTCGCTGTCGCGTTTTTATCTCGAATCAACTGTTAAATAAGAAATAAGATTATGAGTAAAAAAAATTAAAAAAGCTGATGATTAAAAAATAAAACTAAAAGGAAACAACAAGTATAGTACTCTTGAACTCTGTTAAGTAATTGTAGTATAACAACTCCAACAGTCAGGAAGGATCCATTACAGGTTTTTTTTTTACCAAACACGATTTTTAATTGTTCCGGACTTCATGCACTTGGTAGTTGGTACACGATTACAAACAAAACAGATTTTGCGACTGCTAGACTTAGTTTTTCTTTTTAGTTTTCTTTTAAAAAAAATTTAAATCGTTTTTGAGGAATCATGTCTAAGAACCATTGCTAGGAAACCTGAATAAAAAAACCCGCATGCAAATCAGTCCACCCGTTTACGAGCTACGGTGCCATAGACAGTCACACAGACAGACAGACACATATAGTGGTCAAATTTGTAACACCCATCTTTGTGCGTCGGAGGTTAAAAACAGAAAAAAGGTCAGTACTTAAGTAAGATTTACAAGGTAAGCAAAATACTTACAAGCATTTACTCGTACTTAGTGAAAATAAGTCTTTTTCTATGATTTGCCACAACTATTTTTTAATATAAGTTACTAGGTTTTGCCCGCGACTTATCTGCCAAGAATTCATTTATCGCTATCCCGCGGGAAATATGTAATTTTCCGGGATAAAAACTGGTCTATCTGTATCCTTCTGACGGTCAGATACTTAATAATTCTACAACGACTTTCATTTAAATCACTTCAGCTGTTTATATGAGAAGACGTAGTAGACAGACACATACAAAAAAAAACTTTATTTCCTTTAACCAGTTATGTTTATAAATCAACGTTTCTGGGGCCTCCCAGAAACAACAGAGCTTCATAGATGAACAGAGTTACTTTTGCATTTACATTTGGTAAGGATTGGTTTGTTCACAAGTTTACTGAAAAACCAATGTGCATCATACAGACAATCGCATTAGTAACCATTTGGGAATCAAAATTGTACCATACGCTCATCGAGATATACGTTCATAGAGCATAAACTGAGGTTGGTGATAAACCAAATCTAGGTAAATACGTCTGATTTATTACCTCGAAACACGGCCGGTACTCAATCCATCCATCTACGCTACGAGTATTTAGTAGGATATTTGGAAATGGTTTACCGCCAAGATTAATACATTACCTACGCATGGAATAATTAACCCGTCACGCGTCCTAGAGACTACATTATTCGCTAACTTTTTTTGTGCTGGAAATGTGCTAGAGACTACGTAGTCTTAAGGACATTTCCCGCAATACTTGAAAAGTTCCCTAGATTCCCTTAGGATCCAATCATCAGATCCTGATTTGGTGCTTATGGGACCTAATTGAAAGCATTCCTAGTCGAATAAATGACGGAGTTCTGAGGTAACAAATATAA
This sequence comes from Choristoneura fumiferana, assembly GCF_025370935.1. Classification (NCBI taxonomy): domain Eukaryota; kingdom Metazoa; phylum Arthropoda; class Insecta; order Lepidoptera; family Tortricidae; genus Choristoneura; species Choristoneura fumiferana. The sequence continues at coordinate 8,974,369 of NC_133476.1, read as the reverse complement.
AAAAATACAACCGAATTGATAACCTCCTCCTTTTATTGAAGTCGGTTAAAAACTTATAAAAATAGCATTAATTAAAATTAATTTTCAACAGTAGTCAGTACCAGTAGTCTTAAGGACATTTCCCGCACATAAAAAGTAAAGTAATAATGTAGTCTCTAGGACGCGTGACGGGATAAGGTAAGCATGGTAGCTTTATCTTTTTTCCTTGTTCCACCGCTAACAATCTTTCACGAAAGCTACATTTTTGCGATGCTTAGAGTTCGAAATGTTTGTGATAGTTTGGGTCTGTGTGACATATGTATAGTTTTCATGGAAGTGGAGGAGGGTGGGTTCTGGTCACAGCATAAGTGTGTCGCAAAGACATGTTGTACATATCGATGGTGGAAGTCTCAATTGACGTAAGGGACAAAATGCTACTTTCCAGGAGAGCGAAAAGAAGTTTTTGGTAATTTTCAAACCCTCACAGCATTGTTAATGTTTAACTTAGCAGGACGTTATAATTACGTAAAATCTTGAATTTTCTTGCTTTTCAACGTGAAACTATAGACATTTTCGTAAAAAGCTTAATATGAAAAATAGCTGTCCCTTACGCCCGTGACATACAGGTGTCATAGCCCCTTACACTCATAAACCGTAAATAAATAAATAATGTAGTAACCGATTTTTGGTCTTATAGGACATTATATATTTTATTTGCTACATATTTGGACGTAAGTTCCTGTAGTAAAATTAAAAAAAATAGTGAATTAACTCAAAGAACCACTTTAATTATTTAAAATAACGCGCAAAAGCCATATTTTTTTGCACGTCCCCTTAAAAAATATGTAATTTGTAACATTTTCTTTAAATGGACATTATAAGTTAAAAGTTAAATAAAACTCAAATAAATTTTATAACGTTTTAAACTTTCGTGATTCTCACTCATAGTCAAAATACCACCAACAGGACTTATCACGATAACACACACGAGTAATATTTACCTCGATATTTCGGCAACATTGCTTTGGCCGTGGTCACGAGTGGACTGAAGTGTGGGGTGTCAAGTCTGCCTAGCAGCGCGAGTCCTTCGAACTACCCGCACTTGATCACTAATAGTACCAGCACTCGTATCACGAACTACCCGCACTTGGTGATTTTTATTTGTCACCCCATCACACCGACTCACAACACTCATCCCGACGTCGACACTTATTAATAACAGGATTCCACGAAGATGAAAGCTTATATCCATCGTCCCGGTTGACATTTTTATGCTTTTTTATTTCAACTGCTTCACGTACCATTCTTGAGTAGAAATGACGTTCCGTGGACAGAATTTTGGGATTGTGAAGCTCAATCCAGTGGTTTGGTCCTGACTCCAACAAATGCTTGGCTATAGCTGACTTGTTTGTTTATAGCTGAGAGGGTCAAAGAAGATATTGCAGCTGTTAAAAATCGCCAAGTAAATAAGTTTTTATCCCGGAAAATAGCATAGTTCCGGCGGGATTGCGATAAACGAACTGATGATGTTGTTGATGACGATGATGATGAACTGATTTTCACTACCACCACTGGCGTACTAACTCTGCTTGCTTGCATTATTGCTTACATGCTTGCTTGCTTGCTTGCATGCTGGCTTGCATGTTTGATTGCATGCTTGCTTGCACTATTTCTTGCACATTTGGGAGTATTCTTGCTTGATTTGTTGTTTGCATGCATGCTTGCCTTCTGGCTTCATGCTTGCTTGCAGCTGTGAGGGAGTGGGACGCCAGCCCGCTTCATGAGCGCTGGAGGAGTTACCATAGACCGGTCATCGCGAGATCGGGGTAACCCGCGATGTTTATCTAACCCAGGCCGATAAAATTGCATGTTTGTTGATTTGATTGACAAAATTACATGCTCACTTGCAAGCTTGCTTAGGTGGTTGCTTACATGCTTGCTTGCATGCTTGCTTGCATGCTTTCTTGCATGCTTGCTTGCACTATTTCTTGCACATTTGGGAGTATGCTTGCTTGAGTTGTTGTTTCAATCATTACAAGTTCTAAAAACCATTTTTTTTTTGTTTTGCTTTTGGCATCTTATAAAAAAATACGCGCGTTGACAAAGAACAAACGTAGGCAATCAAATACGTCCTCCGTGTTTGACGTGTCTGGCACGACTGACCGAATGTGCAATGCGCAAACGCTCGGTGCGTAGAAGGTAGGTAGACGCGTTAGTATTTTGATGTTAGGTACAAGAAATAGGTACAGGCGGTAAGGTTACGCCCAACAACTTCTTGATTTTTTTTTTTTTTGGTAATAAAATGTTGGGGTGTAAAGGGCAATGAAACAATAATTGACCCATACGCCCTTTTATTATATTTGTTGTTTTTTTTTTTTAACGACATGAGCCGAGTCGTAAAGGACATATGAGACTGCGCAGTCCCTTACGACCCAAATATTAAAAAAATAATACATTTACGCCATTTTTCAGCTCAAATATTTTATATCATGTCCCTTAAGCTATTTTCTTTTAAAATAATAAATGTTGATAACAGCAAAAGTAAAGGGCGTATCGTAACTTGAATACTACCAATCGACAGAGAAAAAAAAACTCTAATTTTCTATGTTTAAAAGTGATTTTCGGTATTTTGTCCCTTACGCCAATTGAGACTTCCACCATCGATATGTGAAACCGAAGGGGCACTGTGAAAAATTTGTACGATACAGCAATGTTTACGACTTATTTTCGTATTTTTTTTAATACCTGTTGAAAAGTAATTTTAATTAATGCTATTTTTATAAGTTTTTAACCGACTTCAAAAAAAGGAGGAGATTATCGATTCGGTTGTATTTTTTTTATGTTCAACTAGGAATGCTTTTAATTAGGTCCCATAAGCACCAAATCAGGATCTGATGATTGGATCCTAAAGGAATCTAGGGAACTCTACGAATATTGTGGGGACACCTATGGTAATTTCAATATATTTAGTAGTAACTCGTGCATTTGCTCTTGAAAATCATCATTTGGTGAAGTAGAACTGATGATGAAGACCACATTTGACTAACGGAGCGACTACTCAATAACAAGTACTTCACGGGTTGAATTTCAATTACTTTAACACAGTTACTAAGCAATTTAAAATCATCGTAATGCATATGGTGAAATGGAACTGGGGACGAAGCACCAGGACTCCTCAATAATGAACGTCTCTGCACCGGGAAAAGCAATTTTTCGTAAAAGGTGACGAGCAGTTGACATTAAACTATTGTATCTTAGATCTTTTACACTTAAAAGCTGAAAAAGAATTTATAACAAAAAAAATTACAGACTACAAAAAACCATGGAAATATTTTTCTACCAGTCTGAAGTCGATGCCTCAGCACGAGCCAGCAGGAGCGATTGAGCCCAACGCGTACCTATAGTATGTAGGTGAGGTAGACGACTATAGGTCCACACCTACTGGCTCGTGCTGAGGCACTGACTTCATACCAGTACAAAATTATTTTCATGGTTTTTTGTAGTCGGTTCAATTATTTGTTATATTTTTTTTATATTTTACTTTTCCTGTTTGTTGTTGTTTTTTGTTTAGGACAAATTTTGCAAGATCATTTTTATCCACGAGCAAGTACAGTCGACAAAAAGAACAGTCAGCAAAAAAGATTGTATTTTTTTTTAATTTAATATAAAGTTGTATAGGTACACGGATTACAAAAAAATACAGGCAAGCAAGTTTTAAATTTCAAAATTTCCTTCAGCCCACTTACAAAATCTCGAGCGCTAATTGTTTCGAATGAATACGAAAGAAATTCAGTAAAGCATCGCTTAATACCTTAACAATGACTCTGGAGCAAGACTTTGAAGTCGGCCAACCATTGTTCATTAAATCGTACTACACAGACTGACATCCTCGGCCAACCGTATATATTAAGCCTTCAGATTATAAAGACAAGCAAGCAAAGGTCGTTCAGTTCTCTTGTGAAAGAAATGTTTGCTTTCCATAAGAGCACAAAATCTGTGTTTGCAAAACTGTCCGTCGAAGTGAGAAGAAGAAGAATACGGGACACTACAGTAGTAGTAGTACAGTCAACGTCATAATAAGTGATCACTTTTGTACCTTGTCACTTTAACGTCATGTTTGAAAAGCCATACGAAATTGTGTAACGACTGTAAGCGACAAGGTACAGAAATGATCACTTATTTATGACGTTGACTGTACGAGTAGTGTGTTTTCTGTACTGCTTAATATGTGTTGGTGTTCAATAAAGAGATATTGCATTGCAAGGAGGTGTAAATTTTAAAGGAAGTTTCATAACAATAAACTGGTAAACACAGAAAAATGAATAATGTTTTTAACAGATTACGAAAATTAAATTACCGTCGACGTTTTCTCCCATAAGGTACTATTATTTTCTGTGCCATTGCCATAAGTTACTTTAAAATAATATTTACGAAATTATGCTACTCTAGCGCCAATCTGGTGGAATTTGGACTATTATTCTTTATCGTATTACTGCTTTTGTAACATTTCTTCCATAAAAGTTTGTCATGCTTCCCTCTACAATCCATTATTATATCGTTTTACATAGAATTGGATTTTGGATCGTTAGATCGTTCGATCTGGTAGTTTAAAAAAATGACGTATAAAAGTGCCCATTGCCGCCTATTAACTGAATAAATTATTTGAATTTGAATTTTTGTATTGTCATCCTATCTCAGCACCGGCTACATTTTTTCGCATTCACAATTTTATTTCAGACAACATTGTAACTTAGCTTGTCGTGACATGACACAGTTATGTGATTCGTTTCTATTTTTGTTTGAGCGGCTTTTTTGTTAACTCGTTAAAATATTATGGCCAAACATTTGGCGGTTATTCCTGTCGGTTCGTGTGCCACCGTTAATGTGCTTATAATGAATGCCGTGGCAGGCGCCATCCGACTTTAGAGCCTGGGACACATGGTTAGTTTCTTTGACTAACAAAGACAATAAAGAAAATGAATATAAACAATTACTTTCGACCATACAAACGATTAGTTGCTGTGCAGTTTCAACTCATAATTTCAATTGTTTATCTGTTGTTGTTTTTGTTACGAGTATTATTGCTATTTTCAAATTTTTTTTTATTTTTTATTTTATTTGATTAATGCTGCCTTCTAGCGTTCGTGCCATCACGGCATTAGTCTTTTAAGTTTAGTTATAAGTTAAAGGGTCATACTGAAAACCAGCGCTGCGGCTTGCCGTGGCAACACGCTGAGTACCTATGGTCCTTTTTGTTTCTTTCGGCACAATGTTTCTATTCTATCTTTTTATTTAGTATGTAAGAGTACGTTTTGCTGTGCCGAATTTTGGCAAATAAATGTATTCTATCTTTCTTTAAAATTTCAAGCAGCTCCTCCCCCTCCACACATGAACACACACATCACGCAAACCCAACTATCACCACCACCACACTATGCTGACGTCCTCTTCATATATATTTGATCGTTACGGTTCCTCTTATGGCCGGCACACCCTGGGCAATGGTTGGGTAACTATTTGATTTGTAAATTAGTTAGTCGCCGGGTAACATTCGACTGCAGAGTAGTTACTAAATACCGAACAATAGCTAAATAGAAACTAATAATGTCTACTTCATTAGACATTTAGTGAAATTATCGATTTTATCGAAGGAGACATATTTAAAAATAGTAGGTACAGGAATGTCCACTATTTCAAACGTTTAGATCAAATTATAACAAACGCCACATCGCTCGAAGAACAGATAACCGTTGGGGAAGAAAAGTCCTCGAGCGGCGACCACGAACCGGAAGACGAAGCGTTGGCAGGCCTCCCACCAGGTGGACTGACGACATCGTGAGAGTGGTGGGAAACCGGTGGATGCAAGTGGCGAGTTGTCGTTCATTGTGGCGTTCTAAGGGGGAGGCCTTTATCCAGCAGTGGACGTCTTCCGGCTGATGATGATGATGATGATGATAACAAACGTTTCTTGAGATGAAAGCACGTTATTCTATAAATCTAATCAACATCAGCTGACATTTATGAAACCGTAAGTCGTGACGTATCTAAAACTTTATTTCGCTTTTTCGCTTCGTAAGAAGTTGGGTTGGTTAGAAGTTTGTTTTTATCTCTAAAGAACCCGTTTGACCTTTTATGAATCAGAATTAATCATGCTTTGATGTCATATGGGTTAAACATGACGTCTTATTTGGCTGTATTGTACGAAGAAGGAAACTAAGGTCACTTCTTGGGTCGAGCGTTTACCGTTCTGGGAAAGTTGGAAAGTAAGTATGGAAGAAGTATTTGAACGATGCTAATAATATTAATCCTATCCTACTAATATTATAAATGTGAAAGTTTGTGAAAATGTTTGGAAGTTTAGATGTTTGGATGTTTGTTACTAAATCACGTCTAAGCCCGAATATCGTCTAAACCGATTTAGATGAAATTCGGTATACAGATAGTTTCAATCCTGGAGAAGGACATAGGATAGTTTTTATCCCGGAAAAGTGCATAGTTCTTGCGGAATAGCAATAAACAAATACTACGCGGACGGAGTCGCGGGCAACAGAATCAATTGGGCAATTGTCAGAGTTCATCATCAGAACTAGCTTGAGTTTGAAATGTGGTGATGGTTGATAGTTGGATTTGTGTGACGTATGTTTTTTACAGTGTGAACGTGGCGGAGCCCCCCCGCCCCTACACACACACACATGCATGCACACATTTGTTGCAAAGACGTAGGCTATATAATCTATATGGCTATATATCATAAGGTCGCGGGTGATCAAAGTAATTGTTTATAGTTCTAGATATATTGTTACCATTAATGAGCTCCTAATATTTCGACGCAGTTAGACCCATTTCATTAAAAATAATCACGGTTTAAGTACATGCCGTAACAAACATTTCTATAATCGAAAACATGAACCGAATCGCTCCAGCCCCCGATACAACTTTATGTAAAACGGCTGTTCTGAACTTTCTGAGCGTGACATCCAGCGCTAGCTTACAGCTAATACATGATAACTATAATTTTTGCCCACGACTTCGCCTAGACAAAATCCATAGTGATCGATAATAAAATATTTACTCGCACTCAGAGACCCCAATAAACATAGGTACTATTTAGTTTAAAGAATTAGAACCCTCAAAAGTATTTTGAAAATCGGTCCACAATTAACGGAGTGAAAGTACAAAAAAATATGTATATAGTCGGACATGGAACCTCCTTTTCTGAAGTCGGTTGAAAATGTATAAAACTGGCATGTCAACCTAAAACCAGGTTTGAATTATTTTCCCAGCATGTGGTCATAAGCATTCATTGTAAACTTATGGCCACTTATATGAATGCTTTTCCATTTCCCGCGAGAACTGTTTCCTTTTCAGAGACGGTTACTTTTTTTACAATCTTTTATTTAACTTGCAATGTTTATATGTATATAAGAAAATAAGTAAGTCGAGGTTTCAAAGTTTGTTTTCAATTTGTCATTTTATTTATACTAATCTTTTTCAATGTGTGAAATTTTGGTTGCACTTGCATTGTTATAATGTTTATCAAATTTCAAGTGAATCTGACCACGGGAAATAAATGAAATATCGATATGCAAGATTTGACCCAAGCTACTTACAAACAAAGAAATATTGCAAGTCTAGAAAAGTAAAAACTAGCTCCCCCTACTCTATCTATATCTATCTATATCTGTTTTTAAAATTTCATCATCACAGTGGGTCATTACAAACTGACAAACTTTCAATTTTATAATATGTACTAGTAGATACGATGACAGGCCGGTACAGTTGGCCAAGGTCGCAACTGCTGCCAAACATGCCTATTACGGCTAGGCACGCATCTAGGTCTTACATAATAACGACTGTCTAGGTCATGCTTGGTTTCAGGGGCAATAGGGTATTTGACAAGTCCTTAATTCCCCATAATACCTATAAACTTATTATTGTGAAAATACAGGGTGACTTGGCACGCAAATAATTGACAGCACACACCGCAGTAGTCATAGTCACGAGTAGGTAATTAATATTATGTTTTAAAATTTGTTTTTACCAGCAACTACCTACCTAGAATTGAAACTCTCCTGGTGATCCCCAAAAATACATCTAAACTTCATTAACGGCGCATAAAAAACCACGCACCAAATTTCAAATCTCTAAATCTAGCGGTTGTACCTAATTTAAAGCGCTAGGGTAACATTAGAAAAGTGTTTAGTAAGTTTTCTTAGTTTTTTTATTTTTCTACGCAACTAAGAAGCTTTTCTACAAAGAATTAGAAAACTAAAAAAAAATATTTAATATGTAGTTGTTCTCAAGTCTTAGTGTGCCACGGGTTAGGGATTAATTTTTATATAAGATAAGATACACTTGTAGTCAAAATACCAAGCACAGGACTTATCACGCTAACACACGAATAATATTTACCTCGACGTTTCGGCAACATTACAGTGGCCGTGGTCACGAGTAGACTCACTGTGTGTTAGCGTGATAAGTCCTGTGCGTGGTATTTTGACTATGAGTGAAAATCACGAAAGTTTAAGACATTATAAGATACACTTGCTTAATAAAGGAGTTGTTTAAGGATCATTTTATGGTTAAGTCACTAATTAGTAATAGGCACGAATCTGGTATGACGCGGGAAAATGGGAACGTCGGGGCCGGGGATCTTTTTGTAGCTAAAGATGTAGCCCAAGTAATAAGCAGGATGAAAAGGGGAAAATCGCCTGGCCACGACGGCCTCAGTATTGAACATTTCAGGTACGCCGGTGTACATATGCACCGCGTGCTTGCAATGTTTTTTAATCTGTGCATAACTCACGCATACTTGCCCAAGGAGTTTATGAGGACATTGATAGTGCCGGTACCCAAAAATAAGACTGGCGACTTGTCCAGTAGGGATAACTATCGACCCATCTCTCTTGCAACAACAACTGCTAAGATACTCGACAGTATGCTGGACTCGGTACTCGATAGGCACTTGAAAATACAGGACGCTCAGTTCGGTTTCAGAACTGGGCTGTCCACAGAAAGTGCCATTTTAAGTCTAAAGCATACGGTCGGGTATTATACGCAAAGAAAAACACCTATTTACGCTTGTTTCCTCGATTTGTCAAAGGCTTTCGACCGAGTAGGTTATAACATCTTATGGCGAAAGTTGGAGGAGGCAGGAGTACAAAAAGAGGTGGTGCACATCTTGCAACATTGGTACCAGAACCAGACAAATCAAGTGAGATGGGCCGACAGTCTATCCTCGGAGTACACGCTTGAGTGTGGAGTGCGTCAGGGGGGGCTTACGTCGCCCAGGCTTTTTAACCTTTATGTAAACGAGTTGTTGGAGGGACTCAGCAGCATGCAGGTGGGGTGTTATGTTGATGGGGTTTGCATGAATAATATCAGTTACGCCGATGATATGGTGCTGCTGAGTCCATCTATCAGTGCACTCAGAAAGCTGGTAGCGGCCTGTGAGGCGTTTTCCGTGGCGCACGGGTTGCAATACAATCCAAGGAAAAGCGAGGTCATGGTGTTTAAGGCGGGAAAGTATACGCCTAAAGTTGTACCACCAATTGTGCTCCATGGGACCCCCCTAGCGGTTGTTAATAGATTTAAGTATTTAGGGCATACCTTAACACCTGACCTTAGTGATGACCTAGATATTGAACGTGAGCGCAGGGCGTTGGCTGTAAGGGCTAACATGATTGCTCGCAGGTTTGCTCGATGTTCCACCGAAGTTAAGATCACATTATTCAAAGCATACTGCCAGTCTTTCTACTCGTGCAGCCTGTGGGTTAGGTACACTAAGAAGGCATACAACGCCCTGCGCGTGCAATATAATAATGCATTCAGGTTGCTGTTGGGACTGCCCAGGTGGTGCAGTGCATCGCTGATGTTTGCAGAGGCTCGCACGGACGGTTTTCATGCGCTCATGCGTAAGAAGATCGTCTCGTTGCTGGGCAGACTCAGGAGGAGTACTAACAGCATCCTGAGTGTCATAGCTGATAGGTACGATTGCCCCATTCTGGCGTACTGGGTCGGTCAAATAAAGGCTGTAGCGCGATTTAGATTTAAGTAGGCGATAAAGTAACATAGATTAAGAATTACTAACACTATTAAATATGGATGTAATAACGTCTGAAATAAAGTTTTATTATTATTATTATTATTAATAAAATCTTAATAGGTATTTAAATGTACTAGTATATATCTATATTGAAGTACTCACACACGCACCTACACACACACACACACACAGACGCGCGCGCGCGCGCGCACACTCACACACGCACACACACACACACGCACGCGCACACACACACACACACACACACACACACACACACACACACACACACACACAAATGCACAGCCTAAAACACTGGAGATAGATAAAAACTCACATTTGGCGGTAAGAAGGGATTATTCGAAATCTCCATAAAAAAAAGAAATATCCTACTTTTTTACAGGGGAAAAGCTAATAGATTATCTACTTGACTAAAGAATGCTTTCCTAAAATTAATATTTAATTAAATTTCAACACTTACCTTGAATTTCAATTCCCCTTTCCGATTTGCTGTTGTGCCTTATTAACGGTCGCCTGATTCTGATTATGACTACTTATCCGTTAAATTCAAATTAATTGCGTCTAGTTTTGTCGTGAAAGGCTAAAATGTTCTCGCGTGACCGGCGTTTATACTTACACATTTCATTTTATGATCCTTACTATTGATTTGCTTTAAATACCAAGGGTAAACAGGGGAATAACGACGTTATCAATACTCGTAGTACTCGGTATTAAAGCTTTATCTTAACTAATAAAGATGTTATCGTTGACGTATACTACGGAGTTGAAACTAATGGCTGCTACTGGGTAGGGAGGAACTAAAAGTGCCAATTGCGTAGAAGAGGCTTGCATGTAAAAGTAGCCTCCTGAGCCCTCGCGTACTTTATAAAGGACCAATTAACACTAAGAATAACGTTCGAATGTACTTTATAAAGTACAAATTGTTCATTGAAGTAAGAATTTTGAGATAAAATCCAAAATAACAAAGCTAGTGAACCACGTCCAGGTCTTAAGTAGTAGTCTGTTAAAAAAAGTTCGGGACCAGGAAGATACAGGCCGTTTCGCGTTTCTGAAGATGAGCTCTGGTTGAGTTCGAAACGCGTCAGTGTAGCTGGGTTTGTGTGATTTGTGTGTGTTCTTACAGTGTGGAGGTGGAGGAACTGCATGAACACGCATATCTTGCATAAACGTACTAGCTATCATAACGTCGCGGGCGAGCAAAGTTATTGTTTAGTTCATTTTAGTTCTCTAACTTACAGACTAATTAGAGTTTTTAGGACACTCGTCTATTCTTGAAACCCTCAAAGAATCCGTTATTTTTAAGGCCGAATGCACAGGTAAGGTTCTGGTATCTTAATTTGTTGACAGACAATACAATACTATATAGATTCTCACTCATAAAAATAATTGACGTTTCTAAATACAGTCCACCTTGTAAATTAATGAATACCCAGTACCAACAGCCAGTTCACGGAACACTATCCATGGGCCTCATCACGGATGCATACGTTCCGTGAATGCAGTAACATAGGACCAATCGATTGCTTCTATTCTCAGCCGCCCTTGAGCTGTCAGACGCCTGAAATTCCTACATATTTAATCTGCACATGGTGCCGACAAAGGAGCCCCAATTCTATAGTTACAGTAGGTCACGGTTGTTCCAGTGTGTACAGCCAGTGTGTGGCTAATTTTTGGAATATTAAATTATGAATTTATTTGTTTTGTCACTAAATAATGCAGAGCTCTGTGAACCGTACGTAGCGTTTATTTGTCAATGTGACCAGGTAAAGTCATATAACGGAAGTGGAATGGTAGAGTCGGCAGCATAAAGAGTAGAGTAGATAATTTACAGTTTTTTTATTTGTCTTTATAATAACTATTGCTAATAGTGATATTAATGTTTTAATACTGGATTGATAGTAAAATTCTTTTACTAATAGAAAGCGGCAGTATCCATAATTAACACAGAACTATTAATCCCACAGGACACAGATATTGTTGTGAGCAACAGCATGTACAATATAGAAAAGCAAGATGAAATTGTAATAAACCCCAGTTTTCTCAGTTACATTATGTTCTCTGATGGTTTAATATAAAAAGCATAAAATCACTAAAAAGTCAACAGAGCTACCTAACTTTAAAAATAATTAAGGATAATTAATTATTGATACTACGCGCTTTAGAACTACGCACGACTGTAACGTCAGAGATATACCTACATATTCACAGAAATATCAGTGCCGCCATTGGCTATGTGCTAAGCGGGTGGTGGGGTTACAGACAACGATCGCAGCGCACAACATAGCAAAAATTTAAAGTAAATTCGGATAACTGGCTGTCAAAATTGAAGTATTTAAGTACAAATCAAAGCAAAGGATATCAAAGCACCAACATGCTTACACTTGCCGCTCTGATTATATACGGATTCACATTTTACATCAGTGACGACACGAGCATCATTAATCTCTAAAAAATAATAAGAAGGATAAGAAGCCTACAAGTAGTAAATGAGAAATGACTTACACGAAATACGTGTTCGGGTCACAGATGTCTGGCGAATAACATGGGCTTGTATTAAGTAATTCTGGCCGTTATGTCGCAGTTCGTCAACATTTCTTACATGCTGGGCTAAAACTAATTTTTCACGGTTTGTGGTTGGAAATTAATATTGTGTGTAATACTTTCAAACCCGGTGTTTATGATTATATCTATTTTACAGTTAAACTATTCAATAAATCGCACTTAAATAACGTCATCCATATTATTTTAATCATTGTTTTAATTTATACTTTCGAAAAAGCTAACAATGTTTACATTTCATTATTTGACAGTCTCCGCAAATGTTGTCAACGCTACGCGTCGCCACCGTCGTGCACGTAGCCATACGTACTCTGTATCGTACCTAAATAGTTTTTTTAAAATTTTATGTCTAGTCTTAACCATTTATGCATTCAAATTAGTCTTAACCTAGTAACTAAAACCGGGTACTACTTAGCTAGTCATAACGAGACTGCCTAAGAAACTGACCCAGGACAAGGACGCCCCCTTGTGAAATTATGATTACGTTTAATGAAACTAAGGTCATCTAGGGAATTTCATGAATTTACCAAACATGTGCTTGTGTGGGTGAAATAAGTGGTAGAAAAGATGAAGGTAGCACAATGTTTAAAATGATGTAAAATATTGAGATATACTCGTCAGCTAGTCGCTAACTAAATAGCTATCATTAACAAATCTGGTTAAATTATGTTAGCTGATAAATAAATGAATTTGAATTAGGAATGGGAAAGATCGTATTAAATTGTTTCAATATAAAAAAGCAATGGCGCGCCACAACAAATTGAATGCAAAGCGCTGATAAGTATTAACAAAGGATTACCTACGTAGGTATTTCGTGATGCCAGTCGACTTGACAAAAGTGTGATTTTTGACAAAGTTGATTTTGGATATCTAGGTACTCTTCTCCGTCCGTCAGCCAATTTGCCACGTCAATTTACTGTCAAAAAATGGTGAATTGTGTAATTCTGGTAATTCAAATGCAATCGACCATCCAGAATGTACATAATTCACCCCGAAACACATCCATGACGACCAGAATTAAAAAAATATTACACTTGACACACTTGGGTCTCATACTCATTTTGTACTTGAAACGTTTATGTAATTAACTAAATGTAAACAAACTTCAGCTGCCAGGTTTGGTACTTTTAGGGATTTTTAACACTTTACTTATCTATCATTGTAATACAAACTAGACTAGTGTATTTCAATACCAAAATGTAAATGTTTAGATAGTTTAATGGGGGAATTTCAATATTTAATACACCAATTGACGTTGTTTTGTTTACATTTAGTTAAATACCTATCCAAACGAAGTATAGTACAGGCAAACGCAAACTTAGTACTTGTACTTACTGCGCTGATCGCATACATCAGTTTCAGATCAGGTCCGGGCCTTATACTACGAGTGCAATTCGAACTTCGTATTTTGCCGTCCCGCTGACGGTTATAATTATTTAATAAGAGAGTGAGAGGGACAGTACGATACGAACTTCGATTTTGGAATTTCATAGAAGCCCCCCTGCAGTCCTCCTAGTGGAGAAACTAACTGCGAAGGTGATTGCCGTTAGATACTTGGTCGATACCGTAAGCCGTGGTGGCCAATGGCCTCTCAAGCAGAGGAGCGTGGGTTCAAACCCCGGCTCGCACCTCTGAGTTTATCGAAATACATGTGCGGAATTACATTTGAAATTTACCACGAGCTTTATGGTGAAGGAAAACATCGTGAGGAAACCTGCACAAACTGCGAAGCAATTCAATAGTTTAAGTTCCCAATCCGCACTCGGCCCGCGTGGGAACTACTGCCCAAGCCCTCTCATTCTGAGAGGAGGCCTGTGCCCTGCAGTGGGTAGTATATAGGCTGGGATGATGATGATGATGATGATGACATGGTCGATACACATAAACACATCGGCATCAACGGCTATCCGTTCTTTGAGCAATGTGCTTTCGGATCCTCATTTCTGATTCAATCTTCCAGAGATGTGGGCTGATAAGTTTCCGAAACGGCACAGAAATAATACAATATGTATATGTTTTATGTTTTATTTTTCAACGTAGGTACCTCCTAAGTCCACGCACTTAGCCCAACGTTTCTCCAATGCTGTTATCCCATTCCGATAGAAGGTTTCGTCAAGTCCCTCAAAATACCCATTTACAGCTTCTATGACTTCAGTATTTGAGGAATATTTTTGTCCACCTAGCCATTTTTTAAGATTTGGGAACAGGTGGAAGTCGCAAGGTGCTAAGTCTGGCGAATATGGAGGATGGGGTAGCAATTCGAAGTGCAATTCCTTGATTTTGGCGGTTGCAACTTTAGCTGTGTGAACAGGGGCGTTGTCCTGGTGAAGTAAAACTTTTTTCTTGTGCAGGTGAGGCCTTTTCTCTTTTATTGCGTCACTGAGATTCTGCAGTAAGTCTGCATAATATTGACCGTTTATCGTTCTTCCTTTCTGTAGATAATCTACTAAAATTATTCCTTTGGAATCCCAAAATATGGTTGCCATCACTTTGCCGGCTGACAAAATCGTTTTGGCTTTCTTTGGTGCCGGTTCGCCGCGATTTGTCCACTGCCTAGACTGTTCTTTTATCTCCGGCGTGTAGTGGTGGATCCACGTCTCGTCAACCGTTATGTATCGACGTAAAAACTCCCTAGGATTAGACCTGTACTTCTCCAAACATTCCGCCGAAAGATCCTTGCGTCGTTGCTTCTGCTCATTTGTCAACAGACGCGGCACCCATCGAGCACATAGCTTATTCATTGCCAAATGTTGGTGCAAAATATTAAGAACCCGTTCTCTTGAAATGTTGACCATCTCTGCTATTTCCCGCAATTTTTACACGGCGATCATCCAATACAATTTTTTTAATTTTATCGATCATTTCTGGAGTCGTTACCTCATTTGGCCGTCCGCTGCGGGGAGCATCGTTACAGCTCTGTCGACCACGTCTAAAGTCGGAAACCCAAGTGTGAACAGTGCTCAAAGATGGAGATGAAGACCCCAAAACTTGGTCCAGTTTGGCTTTTATCTGAGTTGCAGTTTTGCCTTTCAAAACATAAAACTTAATTACCGCACGCACTTCTGTTTTTTCCATTTTCATGAAAATGGAAAACAAGTTTTCTTTGAATCGCTTTTAAAAATTACTAGATTTATTATAATGAATTCACGTTGCCTCTGCATTTACGCCAATCTCGAGAGATTACAATGACATATATATTTTTTAATTCATTTGTTTTTTAATCTGTCATTTCGGAAACTTACCAGCCAGCCCTCGTACTTCGAACATAGCCTAGCCTCCTCCGTTGCTCTTTACTAAGTTAAATTTTATTTTTGATTCTCCTTAAGAGCAATAGTGAGCGACATTAGTAAATATACTGCACATCAATTAATTTATTCACTGTACCTATACATATATTTACATATATAATATGTAGGACATATAAAAAAATCACTCGTGACATAGATACTTTTAGCAAGTTCACGTTTCTACGACTAATCTAACGCCCCTACAGTGTCAATTTTCTGGAGTTCATTAAAGGTAATCACATTCTGTAGACAGACCAGATGTATCCCGTAACAAACATAATCAAGTGTAAATAACCGTAAATTATTATAAACAGTTATCAAGTACCTCTATGATTACTACTTTTGAATATCAATAAAGGAATGAAATTCTTGTTGAACTTAACATTCAAATTACATGAAGGTACATAATAATAGCCCTACGTGTAGCGGAAAATTGCTTCCGTGGTGCAGAGTGCGGCCTCAAAACTTTTGTTGATAGGTTAGCACTGAAATTGCTTCCTTTTTTCTACTCGTACATTATGTTTAATGTTACCTTAATTTTGATTATTAGGTAAGTTTCTATTGCTAACGTGCAGCAAAAAAATTAAGTAATAAAGGATTACGTATTTTATACGGAATCTTCCAAGTTTAGTTATATTTTATACCTTAGGCTGCTATTTATACTTTAACTACTAATAATTCCAAGTCACCTAGCAGTGACTAGCTATTTCAATTGATTATTTACCTTTTAAGTTTGCGATTTTAATGATGTTTTATAAAAGCTTTGATAATATAATATAGTAACTGTCTGATTGTGTGGTTTATTCGTTTTGTGCAAAATTAATAAAGCAATTTATGAACCACAAACCTCAATGAAGCCAACTTTGATAAAGCGCTCGCCAAATCCACACCGTATAATCACTATGTTTACCTATTGTTTTTTACACTAAAAAAATCATACTAAGTATTTAACACTATTTACAAGGTTTATACTTCAGTTTAAATTGTATTCACACTAGTCGAGCTTCTTATTATTTAATTACACAACATACGAAGTCCGCTGAATTTCCCGCGAATGAACCGCACTGACAGCCATTTTTTTTTCTGCCGCGGCGCATGGCAAGAGTTAAGCGCTATTCAGCCTCCGACAGGGCGACAGCCAAAGAGGATGAGAATTTAAAATTGTTCTTTATTCAAATCAAAATACTTGCACCTAGTGCTTACATTTTGGTGATATGTTTTTATTAACTTGTAATGTAATGTAACTAGTTATGTTTGTTTGGGTGGAATTAACATTTCAACTTAAATTTGAAGTGGACATCTTCAACCGAATGAGCTGAAATTTTGCATGCATGTATAAATCCGATGACAATGCAATATTAATATGACGTAGATCTGATGATGAAGTTAGATGTTGGCCAGAGGAACTCTTTACAGTGGTAATGTTCCGAAACGTCGAGGTAAATATTACTCGTGTGTGTTAGCGTGAAAAGTCCTGTGCGTGGTATTTTGACTAAGTTTCTATGGCCAACATCTAGCTTCATTATCAGATCAGCTCTACGTCATAATAATATTGCATTGTCATCGGATTTATACATGCATGCAAAATTTCAGCTCAATCGGTTGATCGGTTGATGATCGTTGACGGCCGGGGCAGATATTTGTATGAATAATTCGAATATTTGTTTTCGGCTCTTGGATGTTCAATATGTATTTAAGTATGTAATTATCTATGTAAGTATGTTTATCCGTTGCCAGTATCCATAGTACAAGCTTTGGGACTAGGTCAATTGGTGTGAAGTGTCCCATGATGTTTATTATTTATTTATTTATGTTTGTGCGGGTGTCTATCTTCCACTACAGACTTATCTCAACCGATTCTCGTTAAATTTTGTGAGTATGCGATAATTATATATATTTTTAAATACAGTTTTTGTTCTTTTCTTTTCAAAATTGCGGAGCTATGGTTGTTGAAAACTTAAAAACATCGTAGGTATTTCAGCCATTGCGAAAACTAGCAAGATATCGTCACTACTTTTAACAAAAGTCGTCGACCTCAAAATCGATAGCTTTATTAGTGAACATTATTTCAAGTTTAAATTTTGTTGATATATTGATTGAGATCCGAGATTTCTTCAAAATAATGACGATATACCTACTCCTCACAGAGGCAATAGTGGTAATTCCATTCGATTACTATCTAGGATAAGCGATCCTACCGCATCGTAGCTATCCAGTCGCATTATACTGTAGGTATCCTAACCCTAAATATTACAATTTATAGAGCTAAAAGTTCCAGCGTTGTAAATTTTATTCAGCTGCTCAGGACGCTAAAAAACTGAATACTCAATGTTTGGGGTTCAAAGAATAAAAACTGGACGAGACCTAGCTTTACTTTTGCGTCGAAGGCCCCATACAAAATTTTAAATTAAAAATTACTGTTAAATTTTAAAAGTTATGTTTAGATTTTATGAATCAGATGCTATGTTTGTAAATAGAATGTTGAGTCAAAATCATTTTTATTTAGAAGCTCTATGTCTGTAAAAGCTTTGAATTCCAAAAATCGTTTATTGACTACAGAAAAAGTAAAAATTAATTATTCTGTTTAATACATTACAACATAGCAAAAAATTTAGAAGGATGTAAAGTGTGCAGAAGTAGAGTACGCAGAGAAGAAGAAGAAGTTGTGAGTAGTTTATTTTTTGACTTGATATTGCCTGCGATTTTTAACCCCCGACGCAAAACAGGGGTGTTATAAGTTTGACCATTATGTGTGTCTGTGTCTGTTTGTATGTCTGTCTGTCTGTGGCACCGTAGCCATTAAACGGGTGAACCGATTTGAATGCGTTTTTTTTTATTTGAAATCAGGTTTTCTAGCGATGTTTCTTAGACATGTTTCATCAAAATCCGTTTAGCCGTTTTTGAGATATTGAACTTTCTAGTGACAAAGTCGGGGGTTTTCCAACTTTTTGTTGGTTAGGTTATGTCTACATAGAATTCGTTCAACGTTATCCCACTGGAAAATGCTATGCGGGAACCCTAAAAATTGAAAAGTTGAAAGAAACCTAACGCAAGAACGCCCCGAGGGTAGTCAAAAGTTTTCTTATTATTAAATTAAAGAACATCTCTTTTGATTCCATAGTTATTATACATTGAAATAATTTGTAATAATACTATGTAGATATCGCTATTACATTTGCTGTTATTTTAATAATAATAGATTTCGAAAATACAAACTGAGACATGGATGCACAGACCATAAAAAGAGACCAGCGCTGGGAATCGAACCCGGTCCTCAGCATTCCGTGCTGCGTGCCAGCCATACCCCTACACTACCACTGGACAGGAGTACAGACACGAATTTCTCCTATGCAGACATATCTCAGGTTGCTTATTTCTACTACGCTACTTAAGCAGCAAAAGCATATCTAAAATACAAACTGAGACATGGATGCACAGAAAAACCAGAAAAAGAATAAAGTCTTCTTCAATGTCTGGATAGCATCGGATCGACATACATTTTATATCGGGCTCAATATGGCTGACCGAGAACGTTAATAAAAGTTTATTTTTAATTCCGAAAATGAGTAGTTACTTACCAGATAAAATAAGAAATTTTCAGTTCAACATGTGTTCAACGTATGTCAGTTCATAGAAAAAAGTTAGTTTTCTGTTTGTTTAGGATTTAGTGGTATAACCATTAGTATAAACAATCTGTTAAA
>NC_133476.1:8908471-8954677 GCF_025370935.1 Choristoneura fumiferana | reverse complement strand
CGTGCAGCCAAGGTAGGATGGTTAAAAGGAATGGCTCGGAGAGTCGCCCCGAGCAGCCAAGGAATAAGGTAATAAGGGATGGCCCCGGAGAGTCGCCCGTGCGGGCAAGGTAAAGGATAAAAGGAAATCACCAGGACTTGCGAACCACAGAACACGAAATAACCAAAATAACAGTAAACTCTAACAATTAAACACTATTTTTGAAATGAACGCACAACAACTAATTATTGAATTAATTAGTTAAAATAAAGTGTGAGCCGTCTCACTTACTTAGACAAAACTTCTGCTTAAAGAACTCGCGTATTCGAACGAAAAAGAACAACTGCCTCTCTCCTGCCCAAAGCATTCTATCTCAAATCCCATGTTCCATTCCCCGAAAGTAAAACACTCCGACACAGTAGAAAAGAGGAACAGTAGGTCATCTCTAGCAAACGAAACTAATATGCTGCTGTGTTTGCTCAGCCCAGCAACATCGGGAGTATTTATCTTTACTATCGCAATGTAATTTTCTTATAAATAATTATTATGAGGAAGTTAAGTATCCATAGCATAGGTTACGTCTAGATTTATCATGTAATTGCATTGATTGATAAACATCCTCTATTAATGTCAGATGATCCATACAAAAAAAATAGATCATAGAGAGCTATGTCCGTAATGATTTTACTAATAACCATATATATAGTTAATCCAGTTTTACAGATTGTTGCCATCTCTACCTCAGTATTATATATAAGTAAAGTATTTATACAATCCCTCCATTGCAAAAACATAGTGCTAAGACACATACACAACATCGAATCTGTCCTCACAAGAGCTCTCCTCCAGTCAACATTTGAACGACCGTGAGGAAATTCAGTGATCAATCAGTCAAAGAGTGAATTTCAAACAGAAGTAAATTATACGAACATTGGTTAATATTTGTAACCATATTTCATCATTTGTTTAATAATATGTATCACAATAATCTTGTAACATATAAGTATGTATGATTATTGTTTAATTATGAAAGACGGGTTCTGTATGTCAAGATATATATATGTGTATTGATTATTTAATATGAAAATAATGACCATTTGTTAACATAAATATATGCTTAACAGTATACGACAGGGAAGCTAGGCAAAACTGTGTACTGTCCTATTGTGCAACTATGTCATTTTTTCTGCCACTTGAGGTCATATCGGTCCTTCAAGTTCTCAGCGTGGGATTGTTTAAAAACCATAAAATATGTTTAATTTATTATGTCCTACTTAACTAGACTTTCCTCGTGGCTTTGTCCGAGCTAAAATAAAAATAGATCATTTAGTTTAATAAACTCATATAATTAATATAATTAATTATATTGTGATTTAACCGATGTGAAGGCTTGAACCGGTACTATTGGCTATGTGCTAAGCGGGTGGTGGGGTTACAGACAACGATCGCAGCGCACAACATGGCAAAAATTGAAAGTAAATTCGGATAACTGGCTGTCAAAATTGAAGTATTTCAGTACAAATCAAAGCAAAGGATATCAAAGCACCAACATGCTTACACTTGCCGCTCTGATTATATACGGATTCACATTTTACATCAGTGACGACACGACCATCATTGATCTCTAAAAAATAATAAGAAGGATAAGAAGCCTACAAGTAGTAAATGAGAAATGACTTACACGAAATACCGTTCTGAAATCACATAAAAATTACTTACGTTTAAACTGGTTTTGTAGGGTGTTCGGGTCACAGATGTCTGGCGAATAACATGGGCTTGTATTAAGTAATTCTGGCCGTTATGTCGCAGTTCGTCAACATTTTCTTACATGCTGGGCTAAAACTAGTTTTCACGGTTTTGGTGGAAATTTAATAAGTGGTAGCACTTTCAAACACGATGTTATAATATATCTATTTTACAGTTAACTAGTCAACTAAATCGCTACTTAAATAACTCATCAAATTATTTTAATCATGTTAAATTAATGAATTTGAATTAGGAATGGGAAAATATTAAATTGTTTCATATATAAAAAAGCAATGGCGCGCCACAACAAATTGAATGCAAAGCGCTGATAAGTATTAACAAAGGATTACCTACGTAGGTATTTCGTGATGCCAGTCGACTTGACAAAAGTGTGATTTTTGACAAAGTTGATTTTGGATATCTAGGTACTCTTCTCCGTCCGTCAGCCAATTTGCCACGTCAATTTACTGTCAAAAAATGGTGAATTGTGTAATTCTGGTAATTCAAATGCAATCGTCCATCCAGAATGTACATAATTCACCCCGAAACACATCCATGACGACCAGAATTAAAAAAATATTACACTTGAAACACTTGGGTCTCATACTCACTTTGTACTTTTATGTAATTAACTAAATGTAAACAAACTTCAGCTGCCAGGTTTGGTACTTTTAGGGATTTTTAACACTTTACTTATCTATCATTGTAATACAAACTAGACTAGTGTATTTCAATACCAAAATGTAAATGTTTAGATAGTTTAATGGGGGAATTTCAATATTTAATACACCAATTGACGTTGTTTTGTTTACATTTAGTTAAATACCTATCCAAACGAAGTATAGTACAGGCAAACGCAAACTTAGTACTTGTACTTACTGCGCTGCTCGCATACATCAGTTTCAGATCAGGTCCGGGCCTTATACTACGAGTGCAATTCGAACTTCGTATTTTGCCGTCCCGCTGACGGTTATAATTATTTAATACGAGAGTAAGAGGGACGTTACTTCACGAACTTCGATTTTGGAATTTCATAGAAGCCCCCCTGCAGTCCTCCTAGTGGAGAAACTAACTGCGAAGGTGATTGCCGTTAGATACTTGGTCGATACCGTAAGCCGTGGTGGCCAATGGCCTCTCAAGCAGAGGAGCGTGGGTTCAAACCCCGGCTCGCACCTCTGAGTTTATCGAAATACATGTGCGGAATTACATTTGAAATTTACCACGAGCTTTATGGTGAAGGAAAACATCGTGAGGAAACCTGCACAAACTGCGAAGCAATTCAATAGTGTAAGTTCCCAATCCGCACTCGGCCCGCGTGGGAACTACTGCCCAAGCCCTCTCATTCTGAGAGGAGGCCTGTGCCCTGCAGTGGGTAGTATATAGGCTGGGATGATGATGATGATGATGATGACATGGTCGATACACATAAACACATCGGCATCAACGGCTATCCGTTCTTTGAGCAATGTGCTTTCGGATCCTCATTTCTGATTCAATCTTCCAGAGATACTTCGAACATAGCCTAGCCTCCTCCGTTGCTCTTTACTAAGTTAAATTTTATTTTTGATTCTCCTTAAGAGCAATAGTGAGCGTCATTAGTAAATATACTGTATATTGTATAACATCATCACTACACACAATCAATTTAGATTCTTTTACTGTACCTATATATATATTTACATATATAATATGTAGGACATATAAAAAAATCACTCGTGACATAGATACTTTTAGCAAGTTCACGTTTCTACGACTAATCTAACGCCCCTACAGTGTCAATTTTCTGGAGCTCATTAAAGGTAATCACATTCTGTAGACAGACCAGATGTATCCCGTAACAAACATAATCAAGTGTAAATAACCGTAAATTATTATAAACAGTTATCAAGTACCTCTATGATTACTACTTTTGAATATCAATAAAGGAATGAAATTCTTGTTGAACTTAACATTCAAATTACATGAAGTACATAATAATAGCCTACGTGTAGCGGAAAATTGCTTCCGTGGTGCAGAGTGCGGCCTCAAAACTTTTGTTGATAGGTTAGCACTGAAATTGCTTCCTTTATTCTACTCGTACATTATGTTTAATGTTACCTTAATTTTTGATTATTAGGTAAGTTTCTATTGCTAACGTGCAGCAATGCAGTAGTGGTTGCCACGTAGGGCGACTTGTATGGTCCAAGGTTAAAAACCGGCCAAGAGCGTGTCGGACACGCCCGAAATAGGTTTCGTAGTTATTACGAAAAAATTAAGTAATAAAGGATTACGTATTTTATACGGAATCTTCCAAGTTTAGTTATATTTACCTTAGGCTGCTATTTACACTTAAACTACTAATAATTCCAAGTCACCTAGCAATGACTAGCTATTTCATTTGAATATTTACCTTTTAAGTTTGCGATTTTAATGATGTTTTATAAAAGCTTCGATAATATAATATAGTGATTGTCTGATTGTGTGGTTTATTCGTTTTGTGCAAAATTAATAAAGCAATTTATGAACCACAACCTCAATGAAGCGAACTTTGATAAAGCGCTCGCCAAATCCACACCGTATAATCACTATGTTTACCTATTGTTTTTTACACTTTAAAATCATACTAAGTATTAACACTATTTACTAGGTTGATAATTCAGTTTAAAATTTATTCACATTAGTCGAGCTTCTTATTATTTAATTACACAACATACGAAGTCCGCTGAATTTCCCGCGAATGAACCGCGCTGACAGACATTTTTTTTTTCTGCCGCGGCGCATGGCAAGAGTTAAGCGCTATTCAGCCTCCGACAGGGCGACAGCCAAAGAGGATGAGAATTTAAAATTGTTCTTTATTCAAAATACTTGCACCTAGTGCTTACATTCTGGTGATATGTTTTTATTAACTTGTAATGTAATGTAACTAGTTGTTTGTTTGGGTGGAATTAACATTTCAACTTAAATTTGAAGTGGATATCTTCAACCGAATGAGCTGAAATTTTGCATGCATGTATAAATCCGATGACAATGCAATATTAATATGACGTAGATCTGATGATGAAGTGTGATGTTGGCCAGAGGAACTGTTTACAGTGGTAATGTTCCGAAACGTCGAGGTAAATATTACTCGTGTGTGTTAGCGTGAAAAAATCCTGTACTTCATTATCAGATCAGCTCTACGTCATAATAATATTGCATTGTCATCGGATTTATACATGCATGCAAATTTCAGCTCAATCGGTTGATCGATTGATGATCGGTTGACGGCCGGGGCAGATATTTGTATGAATAATTCGAATATTTGTTCTCGGCTCTCGGATGTTCAATATGACATGTATTTAAATATGTAATTATCTATGTAAGTATGTTTATCCGTTGCCAGTATCCATAGTACAAGCTTTGGGACTAGGTCAATTGGTGTGAAGTGTCCCATGATGTTTATTATTTATTTATTTATGTTTGTGCGGGTGTCTATCTTCCACTACAGACTTATCTCAACCGATTCTCGTTAAATTTTGTGAGTATGCGATAATTATATATTTTTTTAAATACAGTTTTTGTTCTTTTCTTTTCAAAATTGCGGAGCTATGGTTGTTGAAAACTTAAAAACATCGTAGGTATTTCAGCCATTGCGAAAACTAGCAAGATATCGTCACTACTTTTAACAAAAGTCGTCGACCTCAAAATCGATAGCTTTATTAGTGAACATTATTTCAAGTTTAAATTTTGTTGATATATTGATTGAGATCCGAGATTTATTCAAAATAATGACGATATACCTACTCCTCACAGAGGCAATAGTGGTAATTCCATTCGATTACTATCTAGGATAAGCGATCCTACCGCATCGTAGCTATCCAGTCGCATTATACTGTAGGTATCCTAACCCTAAATATTACAATTTATAGAGCTAAAAAGTTCCAGCGTTGTAAATTTATTCAGCTGCTCGGGACGCTAAAAAAACTGAATACTCAATGTTTGGGGTTCAAAGAATAAAAACTGGACGAGACCTAGCTTTACTTTTGCGTCGAAGGCCCCATACAAAATTTTAAATTAAAAATTACTGTTAAATTTTAAAAGTTATGTTTAGATTTTATGAATCAGATGCTATGTTTGTAAATAGAATGTTGAGTCAAAATCATTTTTATTTAGAAGCTCTATGTCTGTAAAAGCTTTGAATTCCAAAAATCGTTTATTGACTACAGAAAAAGTAAAAATTAATTATTCTGTTTAATACATTACAACATAGCAAAAAATTTAGAAGGATGTAAAGTGTGCAGAAGTAGAGTACGCAGAGAAGAAGAAGAAGTTGTGAGTAGTTTATTTTTGACTTGATATTGCCTGCGATTTTTAACCCCGACGCAAAACAGGGGTGTTATAAGTTTGACCATTATGTGTGTCTGTGTCTGTTTGTATGTCTGTCTGTCTGTGGCACCGTAGCCATTAAACGGGTGAACCGATTTGAATGCGTTTTTTTTTATTTGAAATCAGGTTTTCTAGCGATGTTTCTTAGACATGTTTCATCAAAATCCGTTTAGCCGTTTTTAAGATATTGAACTTTCTAATGACAAAGTCGGGGGTTTTCCAACTTTTTGTTTGTTGGGTTATGTCTACATATAATTCTTTCAACGCTATCCCACTGGAAAATGCTATGCGGGAACCCTAAAAATTGAAAAGTTGAAAGAAACCTAACGCAAGAACGCCCCGAGGGTAGTCAAGAGTTTTCTTATTATTAAATTAAAGAATATCTCTTTTGATTCCATAATTATTATACATTGAAATAATTTGTAATAATACTATGTAGATATCGCTATTACATTTGCTGTTATTTTAATAATAATAGATTTCGAAAATACAAACTGAGACATGGATGCACAGACAAACCATAAAAAGAGACCAGCGCTGGGAATCGAACCCGGTCCTCAGCATTCCGTGCTACGTGCTAGCCATTCCCCTACACTACCACTGGACAGGAGTACAGACACGAATTTCTCCTATGCAGACATATCTCAGGTTGCTTATTTCTACTACGCTACTTAAGCAGCAAAAGCATATCGAAAATACAAACTGAGACATGGACGCACAGAAAAACCAGAAAAAGAATAAAGTCTTCTTCAATGTCTGGATAGCATCGGATCGACATACATTTTATATCGGGCTCAATATGGCTGACCGAGAACGTTAATAAAAGTTTATTTTTAATTCCGAAAATGAGTAGTTACTTACCACATAAAATAAGAAAAATTTTCAGTTCAACATGTGTTCAACGTATGTCAGTTCATAGAAAAAAGTTAGTTTCTGTTTGTTTAGGATTTAGTGGTATAACCATTAGTATAAACAATCTGTTAAACTATGTTGCTATAAAGAGTTTTAATTTAATGATCATCCAATCCACATTATATAACTAATCAACACAGACCACAGAGTTGATTGGTTATCAATCAGTCCCGAAGGCGGAAAACGGCGCGTGGCATATAAAACAACAATTAATCGAACACAATTACCTGTTTGGACAAAATCGTAACTGCTGTCGGTACAATCCGACGGATTTTGTTTGAGCGAATCATTAGCATCGATGGAACTGTCAACGCTTTAAACTGGATGAGTTATCGACGTCATCCAGACACCAATACTAACTGTTTAGTAACTAGATTGGTTATGTCAAAGTATTTGACGTGAAAGCTGTCTTATTTGTGAATTTAAAAACAAAAACATGACTTGAATTCGTTTTTAAATTGCTTATTCATGAAGCAGATACATGGAAAATTTACTGCGGACGGACCAAGTTATATACCGTACGCCGCCGCCGTTGCAAATTGGAGGATCAAATTGAAAATCGGAATCTAAAATCCTATTCCATTGCTGACATCGCGTCAGTCAATTGTTTCTAAAGCCGAAGTAAATGCGAACCTCGCATGTATGACATGACTGCTTTCAGAGTTTTACTTCTTTGTTCGAGCGGTACGCTGGCTCGTGAATAATTCATAGTTGAGATCCGCACTTAAAATGGCAATCTGTCGCCGGACTGAGTTCATAAGATTCGATGCGGTTATAAGGAAACGAATAGCTTTACCCGAAACTACAATATCGTTTACGGAAATACTGTTACGATAGTTTTACGCGCACTGTACACACGCTTTTGCGTGAAATCTACATAAACAAAAAATATTTATGTAAGGGGTATGAGTACGGGCGGCAATGGCCTTGGATACTTTCCGAGCTTGGAGGAAATATAAAATAAGGGTTTCTTATTCGGTAGTAACGTTGAGTAGGAGAAATCTCGCAGCTTGAATCTTTGTTAAAGTAGGTAACTGTACGTTCACTGTGTTTAATTAATCCAATCAACCGTAATCTTCCTTAAACCTCCAGTGTGCCTTAAGCCTCTGCGTCCTCTTAATTGAATTCTTACATGCACACGCGGAAGTTTCAAAAACACGTCCCGACCGATTTCCTGTCGCAGTAGCTAAAAATAAACATCAAACGAAATGGGAATGTAGCTAAGCCGAGTAAGTTAGCCGTTTTATCATGCCGTCTTGCCCTATGTTGTATACCAGTGTTTTTCAACCTGTGGGTTGCGACCCCCTGGGGGGTCGCAAAGCCTCTTTAGGGGGGTCGCGGAACCCCTATTAGATGCTGGGAACACTACTTCAGGTAACGCGTTAACTAATTATATTTGTCACAAATTAAAATACAAAACAACGGGTAGGGAAGGGAGTCGCGAAATATTTATTCACACTATTCATACTATGTCATGAAAAAGGTTGAAAAACACTGTTGTATACAATCCTTTATAGTACAAACAAATAGATGTCTTTGTTCACTAGCGCGACCGCGAGGCGATCTCGTTCAAAAATGGAGAGCACTCCAAGTGACCTCAATACTCGGTAAGACTTTCTTTTATCCTTCTTCTGACAGGTATCTTTATTCTGAAATGGATATCCTCGTATTTTATAAGTAAGTCGACGTACTCGGTACAAAATAACGAAGGCAGAGTCGAGTGAACCGAGTGGAGGTTCGTTTAGTTTTATTAACACTTTTGAGTCAAAAGACAGTGTCCTGTTACAAGGAGACAAATGGACGCCGTAAAATGAAGACCGGAGAAATGATTTAGAAGATTTTTGAGGGCGCTGGATAAAATTTATTTCAAAGAGGAGCCATTAAAAAATCAATGAATAGTCGCATCGCAACAGAATAAAATAAATTGGCGAGGGCGATGGGACACTGCAAAATGGCGACATTCGGTGCGGGTCCATTTAGCGTGATGGTTTTATTATGAAAATCGGTCCGCGAGGGACCAGATGGGCGGTTCGCGGCCGCCTCCGCCGAGACTACCTCGCAGATATGCCAAAAATAAAGCTTATTACAAAAATTCTTCTGCAACAACTCATACATTTTAAAGACACAGACGAATTCTATTGGAAATGGAATCTCTTCGTTTACATTTATTGCCTGTCCAAGAGCATTCAGGTTGAGTTATTTATATCTGAAGAAAATCCCTTTTGTGTAGTTATTGTGAATAAACGTTAATTCAAATTCAAATCATTTATTTCATGTAACAAAACACATAATATATGTATTAGTAAAAAGTTCAATGTATAATTTAAGAGACTTCAACACAATTTAGCGACCTGCCTCAACATCTTTATTCGTAATTATAAATGAATTCTCTTTGAAATTATTCTATTGTGTTTGATTTTCTGTTTCATCTCGTATCAAATTAAACTAAGTAATTACCTACTATCTTCAAAGTTTGTTTACAATCAAATGTGTTTTTACCCGACTGCCCGAAGGAGGGTTATGTTTTTTCAAGCGTGTGTATATCTAAAATTAGATTAACGCAAATTAATACGTGTTTTGCAATTTCTATTAAAAGCATACAGTTATGATCAATTTCGTTAAGAAATTGAAGGAAATTTAAGACCTTAGTCTGAATGGCTGAAATGGTTAAAAATCGAGGTGTACGACTCGCTCTTTGTTTACAATGTATTTAATTCTTTAGCTACAGGAAAAAATAATAAGGCATACGTTCGAGTGGCGATCACTGTCCTAGTAGCTGCAATCTTTAATTTTATGTCATTAGCGGTAAAGGTGTCGGCAGGTTATCATGTATTAAGCATGTCAAACACAAGGAAATTTATCTTATATACGTTAAAAAGACACCATCACTACTCTCTAACATACTGGTAGTATATCTAACACTTGCCACTAAATACCATACCTCTCCGATACCGAGAATCTCTCATGTCAATTTAGTTCCTGAGAACTGTGACGCTGAGTGACTCGTGGTGTTACTATAGCGAAGGCCACAAATGCTTTTAATAGACATGTGTCTACGGCATACATTTCTAATGCTCTCGCATAATATAGACCTATATATTTGACATTTCGGAGTTCATAAATAATTCAGACGCTGTTTGAATCAAGTAGCAACGGATGTCTTTCAATATAAAGATTCCAAACTTAATGGTCCAAACTTTGGCCTTTATTATGAAACTACACGCATATTTCTAAATAAGAGCTTAAAACGAATATTAAATTCTATTTTAACAGACGCCATGCGCGTTCAAGTGGAAATGGGCACGGAGAACCGATGGCCGTTGGGGACGAAAAGTTCTCAAGTTCAAATGGAGACTGTAGATCGGCAAGCGCAGGTTAGGACGGTCCCCAACAATGTGGACGGATGACCTGGTAAAACTAATAGATTCACGGTGAATGCAGGCCGCTCCCAAATGAAGCAACTGGAGGTCTACCTAGGGGCTAATATGATGACGATAATGTTTGGTCGTTATAATAAAATATATGTCACCACTTTAATCAAATATCAGATATTTTGGCCATATCTAAGATATACTTTAAAGTATTTGTGATAAAGGCAGTCATTGCGTCTGGCTGTATCAATGAGTCAAGTAAGCTCGAAATGTCATCCCTAGAACTACTACTAGGAAATTGCCCTTGAAAGAATGAACAGTTTGACAGTTCATACTGCAGTGAAAAACTGTATTATGAATCGTGAATTTCCCGGCGGTGACCGGGCTGGTCAGTGATCGTCCGCTAATTGAGGGATCCGTCCTGGGCGAGCTCACGTTTAAGCAGCACGCAGTACACAGAAGAGTGCAGCATGACTACATATGCTGCTCTCTTATGGCAAAATCAATATCGTAAAAAACCGCTTTAAATTATATAATTATGTAGCTTTAACGTTCTGTATTAGATGGCAGATACTGCAGCAGATGCATCAGATTTACTCCATCAAATGCCTTTTACCTTAAGAGGGCAGTATTTTAAAGGATATTGTAACGGATAACTCACGTCTTAAATCGAGTTTAGCTCGACATGTTTCGGGCTAATTTGTAGCCCTTCTTCCTAGGAGCAACGCGACTCGGCGGCTGCCGCAACACGCGCACTGCGACCTACCGCACTGCTCGCACGACTACTCGACGAAACTCAGTAGTTACAATATCATTTAATATGAGTGAGTCTCAGGGCAGTATGAGACGCGTTTGTATAAATAAACTGTGTAAATATCTTAAGTTAGGTACTTACAGCGCTGACTACGCGACCCAAAATGGATTGGCCTCCAACACAATTTGTCGCGTGTATTCCGTTAGCGGGTGTCAGTCGGGCAACTGCCTCCCTCATTTTTAACCCTCCACGCAGGACGGTGTGTTAAAAGTTTGACGCCAATATCTGTCTGTCTGTCTGTGGCATCGTAGCTCTCAGGTGGATCGCCCGATTTCGATAAGGTTGCTTAACCTGAAAGCGAGTTTCTTTGCTGTGTTTCTTTCTTAGTTAAATTTGATAAAAATGGCTTCAGCTATTTTTGAGATATTAAACTTACAGTAAAAATAAAAATCAACAAAATAATTTAAAAATTAAAATCACAATGTCGGGGGCCTTGTATTTTTTAAAGTTGATTAGGTTATTATTGGACTTGCCGACCGGCGGGGACACGCCCTGCTGTTATAGCTACTTACTACTTTTTTTCTGTCTTGGATACGAGTATAAAGAAGAAGACGAAGAAGTTTTGCTTACTCATCATCAGCCTGCAACTTCAAGTAAACTAACGGGAAGTTATTTTGGAATTATGGCAAGAATTGTATAAAAGCAGGGATTAATGTGTCAGTTTCATATTTAATTTATAATTGTATCTTTTGCGCCGTAAACGTTCTGGCGGCACAGGAATGGTCAGTGATTGTCCGCTAATTGAGGAATCTGTCCCGGGCGAAATCGTATTTAAGCAGAGCGCGTAGTCCACAGAAGAGAGCAGCAGAGCAATGAAATAGTCGCGCCAGTAAGAAAACTGAAAATTATAAATGGGCGTCTAAATTACATTTACATGTTTTTTAAATCCCGCTAAAGGGTCATTATTCGAGCATTTAATCCGTATGATTTTCGTGGGCACGTTTTTGTTGACATGGTAACAGATTCTGTACAAGATTCTAGGTTATCTAGTAGAAGGGGGACGTATCTGAATGTAGAAAATTTATAGGAATAAGAATAAGAATCATTTATTTGGTATTAATATATCTAAAGTTAAAAAGTCGACGTTCAAAATATCGAAAGTAGGTTAGGTTCGATATTTTGACCGTCGATATTTTAATTATCGGTATTTAAATTTTCGATATTCAGATACGTGCCCAGTAGCAGCACAGGTCGTTTAAAAAATAATTAAAAATGTCATCAAATTCTACAGGCCATTCATATAAAAATGTGACCACGTAAATGAGGTCATGGACTAAGTAATAATAAAACCTAATGTAACACCTTTTACAATTGTGTACATTACGAGTACTTTACAATGAATAAATAAATAAATAATCTTATTATCCCCGCCTCGGTTTGCCTTGCCGCCAGAGACAGTCAAGCAATTCACCCCCCATGTGGCTGAGTGTAGTATGGTAAATGAACGACCTGTAATTGTCGACCTGGAATTAACGACAGAATATCCGACCTGATAATCGGTGCCCTTATGGCGAACCATTATGAAGACATGAATTATCGGGTCAATAAATACTCGGTCATACATTAAGCTACCCGCCATGTGGATGCATGCGGCAGACAAGCCGTCCGCGCTGACCTTTCTTACTGCTGGATCAAGTTTTACTATGGAAGTGGCACAAAGTGAAGCGTAACAGTAGCTACAAAGTACATGCCTTGTACTACGAAATTCAAAATTCGAACTTCGTTAATGCCATCTCCTCGCGATAGTACGAGAGTGAGGGGGACGGTACGATATGAACTTCGATTTTCGAATATCGGAGTAGCTCCCAGTACGGTAGGTTGATTAAAAGGCCCTATCCTTAGGTACAGACGAAACCACTCGACCGGAACGATTTCACACCGAACGGTAATCCGTTTACCATATCCACATGGCTAGCACAGATGGCCGCCACCTGCTTTGTCGTTAACTGCGTCTCTTTCTGACTAGAACGATGCGAACGAGATGCATTGATAGACGAATAAGAAATGGCGAATTCGTTGTATCCATCGTTTAACAAGCGATCGTATGTGGTGCATTGTAGCATATGAATCTATATTTATTAGGTACTGTAGTACCTGTGCTTATTTATAGTGTGAGTAAATAAACTATATTGGTGTTTAAATGTTAATAGCTTAGTTTATGGATTCTTTTAGAACATATTGTTGGTGGACGGTTTCAGAAAAGTAGTCGTAATGACTTTTTTTAGATTTGTATGAAATTTCGTTTTACTACCTACTCAAAATTAGCAGCACTTTCGATTTTAAAAAAATCAGTATATTTTACATTTTATTATGTGTCTTTTTACCTAAGAAGGGAGGTTTGTCTGCCTGCACGCACTCACCTCCATTCTATCTATAAACCCGTACTCTTCGACTTAAGAAGGCATTAATAAACTACTCTTTAATCGAGTTTCACGTTTCCTTAACGCCCTCAACAATCAATTGGCTTAAGCTAAACTTATTATGCATTTATTTAATTTCGTTAGTCCGTATAAAATCCTTCGTTTTAATTTAAATACGGTACAAAATGAATTCCATCATGCTGCAACGACTCGAGTCAGTCCTAAGATTCTCGTGAATATTCAAGCTGAATCCAGCTCTGGATCCTTTTCGTTAATTGAGATAAATCCGGTAAACGGAGATGACCTGTATACCTATATACACCAGTATACTCGCTTGGTGCACTGGTAATTAATCTGTTTGCATAATACATTATACTCGCTACCTATTTACGCTATATAGAAATTGAGAATAGGTACATTACTTTACAAGTTCACTGTACTGCTTCAAATGAAGAGAGACATTATTCTTACTCACTTATTTAACTCAAAAATACTAGTTACCTACTACAACTTTACTAGAAGTATTTTTCACTTATATTCTTATTCGTACTTTCTTCCTTACTAATATTATAAATGCGAAAGTAACACTGTGTATATGCCTGTCTGTCTATCTATCTATTACCCGTTCAAGCTTAAACAGCTGAAACGATTTATCTGAAATTTGGTATGGAGATAGGAGAGAGTATAGTTTGGATAAGGGGATATAAGATCTTAGGAAAAACATAGCATAGTCATCATCCCGGAAATATTGTTCAGTTACCGTATGACAGGGATAAACGAATTCTTCGCAGATTAAGCCGCGGGCACCAGTTAGTTGTTTCATATATTTTTATTGCTTAGTTATTTGAAAACTACATTAAAACGATGCGATAACATTTCTAACTTCATTGCCAGATTTAATCTTAGTTTAATGCTTGACTAGCAAATATTACCTACCCATACGCAAAAAATAACTGGTGCTTAAAATTAAACTAAAAAAATAAGCACAATACGTGTCCAATATAAGTTGCTGATAGAAGATAATGGCGTTTTATATTCTAAACAAGTTTTAAGTTGCCACGGGTTCAACTGTCTCTACTGACGCCAGTGTTTTTACCACCCATTAATATGCCCTGGTAAACCTCTTTTATTTATTTATCTAGTATAGCTTATTGTAAAGAAGAGCACGTTTGTCAGAAAACGAGATTTCTACTCCAAGAAATCTGCCAAATATATAAACTGTAAAACCTGTCAAAAATTCTGAACTTAAACAAAAATAATCTGATGTATATGTACCTAAGTATATACAATGTGATGTATAAGTAGTTTCGAAAATCCGGCATGTAACATTATCATATCAATCTATGTTTACACTGTTTTACCACCACGCACCTTTTGACCTTTACCAAACTGCCTGTTCAGGTAACAACTTTCCCCTGTAAGGGTATTAGAAATATTCCCTTAGTATTTGAATATTACATTTTATGGCCAAGCAAGAAACTCCAAGTGGGTGCGAAGTGCGCCGATTGACTTTTATTTGTTCGCGTGGGTGTTAAAATTTGTAGGCGGATATTAAATTGACAAAGGAAATACGGAGCGACATTGTCAACTACACAAGCTGTAAAATGGAGTATAAGAGTTTCCGCTTTAAATTATGAAGTCTGCTTAGCATTGCAAATGCAAATGGCGTCAGAAAATAAGGCATTAATAGTAACGACGGAATTCAAGTCACGTAGGTACACGTACACTTTCCTATTAAAAATTATTTCGTCGCGTGTGGAATACTAATTCAGTAAATTCACTTATAGTGTGTTCAACTATTAGAACGATATACGAATGGCTTCAATAAAATGTGATGGTAAACGTAAGTAGCATGTAACGCCACGTTAACACAACATGTTTCAAGTTTTAGTGCTTCTTTACGAGGTTCTTAGCGGTAAGACTTTTAGATCACTTAATCAAGATTTTTTTCTCAAGACTTAAATATTACTTTTGGATGATTATAGCATAATCAAAACTGGTTGCTTAAAAGTATTTTTGATCTACATAGTGATGTGACATATTGAAAGAGTAGAATATAAAAAGTAGGATAGCCGAAAGAAAACAAAGAGATTTATGTCTTAACATTTGCTTATGATGCACTGGTCTGTCTCGTATCAGTGTTTTTTTTATTATACATTGGGTAATTCCTTAACACACCTCGAAAGTAGTAAAAATATAGATATGTACCTATTTTTACAGAGCTATAGCTCGTATTTTTTTTTAATTTCTAAATGGTGCAGCAACAATGATACTTCTACAGATTTAATTTAAAAAATCGACCTCTTGGGCCATTAACAAGTGAAACCGACCAGTTTTTATAAAGAGCGGTATCTAATAGCCTTCATAAGAACATCAACCCAAAGAAACCATGCACCATCAATCAGCACTCCTTAAATAAGCACAACTTTGGCGAATCTCAAGCGAGAGTTTATCCTGGGATCAGAACATCAGACGTCATAATCTGGAGTCACGCAGATTTATTCGGGGAATAATTCATGCACGACGAAAAAACCACATAGCGTTTTGTCTACAACAAAGTGTTTCATTTGTCTTCTGAACACCGAGTTAAGTACGGTACGCAAAAAAGTTGTGCGTTTACATTTTATTTATACATTCGAGGATAGGTAAAGGTAAAAGGTATCATGGTAAGGTATATCATGTGCTAAGATTATACACGAAAGTAACTAACATATTAAAGAGTAGCGCAGAGTAGCGTAGGAGTATTGAAGAGTAAATTTTATATTTTTTTGCGGTACAGTCGATCACATCCCATTATCTGACAAAATATCAACGAAACATTTACATTTTTGTCGGACATTTTAGTCTTAAATACTGTTTTTCATTTAAGTTTTTCACCCTTAATGCGAGATACAAAATAAATACCATGGTCACTCCGATGTGCTTTTTGGCAGCAAGATTATAATTTAACTACGTTTAAGCTAAGCACATAATTTTGTCGTCGGTCCTGATAGATTCAACGACGTCAGCGTTATTTTCATTCTTAATGTTATCCATTCATTTCACAATTTACTTAATCAATTCTTATTCAATGAAGACAAAATGTTACTACAGGCAGGCCCTGTTTCTTTTTTTATTTTATGTTTCTATCCAGACGATAATCTAAAATAGTAATTTTTCTAAAAATTTAATAAATGAAGGGTCCACGGAAAGAACTTGTCTAGTCACCTAAGCTACTTTTTGAGTTATAGCTGTTTCAAAGATAGTCATCACGAACAATTACCATGGTTACAATTTCTTTAAAAGTTAACATCATCATTCTCTACATTTTGAGATTAAAATCTATCCTACTTGTTCTTTCCATGGACCCTTTGAATTATCTTTTAAGCTATGTTGGCTGAAGAATTTCAGGCACTGCCAATAAGCTTAAAATGATAATGACACGAGATTTTTAGAACCCCTCAACAATCCCTGTTCGCGATGGTACATAAGTAGCTTTCTCTGCGTACCGTACCTGAGCGAGCTTAAGTCATAAACTTTGATCCCACGCGCGCGGGCGCCGGGCAGCACGTCTGCGAGATAAGTGAGCCCTTCCCTAGACTTATTGCCTACATTTGCCAAATAATCACCAGGCCGCACCATCCAGCAGACATTGCCCAGTTTGCGGCACGCGTTTCGCTCTAGGTCACTTGTTAATAATACACACCCTCGCGACTTCGCGTGATATTAATTAACTCATCCGATCTATTCGGACACTAACACCACTGCAGCAGCTATAAGTAGTACACCATTACTTGTCACCAAATAATAACCGCTCAACGTCACTTGAAGTTTCAAATGCGTTTATTAGTATCTATGTGAATTTTTAATAATGTAGATATACTTACTGCTTAACAAAGAGGCTAAATTTGGGTTTGCTTTTTATTTATGTCAGTATCTAATGTTCTAATTGAGTAACACTGACATTATATTTGATTTACAATGAAGGAAAACGTTTTGAGGAAACCTGCGTAACCTGCAAAGAAATTCAACTGCACGAGTAGTGTAAAGTTCCCAATCCTACAAGGACCCGCGTCGAAACTACTGCTCACGCCCACTCATTCTGAGAGAAAGCCTGTGCCCTGCAGTGTGACGTAAAACGACATATTTAAAGACATTAAATAGTCACTGCAAACTAATAATTATAATGCACCCACGTCTCGCCATTGCTGCAACTTAGCTTTCGAGCAGTAGCATCTTAGAAGTTGCCTTCCACTTAACGACTATCGACTACACTACTCAAGTTATAAGAGCACTCAAATAATATGCAGTCCGCCCCAAAATTAACAGGAAGATCTATTAAATTCCCTGCTTAGAATTTGGAATACACAAACACTACGAATTTAAATTGTATAACAAGATAGCTTTAGTTGCCGTAGCCACTGTTATTGTATTATTCGAAATGAGTTTCACTGAAATTCCTGAATTCGTAAATGTTGTTTCTTATTACCATTTAAATTACATCAACATTGTTATGTCTTTGCTTTAACGAAGAACATTTTTTACATCTTATTTATTTAAAAAGCTACTTCGCTGGAAAAAGGTATTCAGTTGCTTTATCATGAATACGGTATTTGACAAATCCTGAATTTGCCATGTCTTAATATTATTATGAAAATATAGAAATACAGACAGTGTTTAGCGAAGAGAAAACTTAAATCGGTTGAAAATTGGATTTATAGTGATTTTTTGAAAAATCTATATACCTGTCTCTTTCTCAAACGCTTTTCTCTATGCAGCAAGTACGGCGCTACTAGCGTGTGAAGTCACACGCTAGTATGTCTTTCTCTGCCTAATCTTGAATTTCAAAGCTTTATAACTTTGTCATTTGTAAAGGTAGTTTAAAAATTGTTTCTCTATTCGATAACAGGCATTGTGTAATTTTAATTTATAAAACATATACAAAATAGTCAAATACCGTATTGCTTTCTGTCATTTTTGCTCGTAGGTCGGGGCAGGAGTTTTCTGGTTTTGATCGGCGTTAATAAAAATGATCTAACATTAACCATCTAAATCCATATCCATACTTAATATTATAAATGCGAAAATGTGTGTGTGTTTGTATGTTTGTGTGTCTGTATGTTTGTCCGTCTGTATGTTTGTCCGTCTTTCACGTCGAAACGGAGCGACGGATCGACGTGATTTTTGGCATAGAGATCATTTATGGGCCAGAGAGTGACTTAAGCTACTTTTTATCCCGGAAAAATGCACAGTTTTCGAGGGAACAGCGCGCGATAACCGAATTCCACGCGGGCTAGTAAGATATGTATATAGATATACATGTGGTAGTTACGAGGGTTGACGATCTATTGATATACCTATATGTAACTTTCGCCCCTCTGAATTCTAACGTTGTTTCTTAGAAAGAATTAAACAATAGGTACTCTCAATTCTAGTCTAATTAATGGTTGCTGACCTATGTATTCGGGAACTCTACACGCGCGTTTCTAAAGCCTTTTCAAACAAATAAATACGTACTTATAAATATACCAACAAGCAAATTTATATACACACTGCCTCCACCCGAACACACTGAATTATAATTGTTGAGTCTAAGGCAGCACCTCACGTACGCGGAGTAGTTAGTTCACGATAAACTCTGCCCAAACTTCTATTGAACTAAGTTCT
Organism: Choristoneura fumiferana; assembly: GCF_025370935.1. NCBI lineage: Eukaryota > Metazoa > Arthropoda > Insecta > Lepidoptera > Tortricidae > Choristoneura > Choristoneura fumiferana. The sequence continues at coordinate 8,935,505 of NC_133476.1, read as the reverse complement.
TTGCTTAGTTAACCTCAATTTAACATTGTGTGCCGTCTATGTTAGAAGCATTTCGTTGGGTAATTAGTTTTTGAGTAAAATGTTGATTGGCGAAGATGGATTTGTTATTTGGCACTTTAAAACCAAGATTGAGAAAAATTACAATATGAATAGTTTGAGACTTAGCAGACAGAGACCCTGTCTGTGGTTGATAGAGGTCCTGGGTTTATCACCGTTCATATTTTTTAGTAGCTTACCTATGCAATATTCAATTTAAGCCATATTAGCCATATTATTTTCTTTTTCTATTCAATTACTTGCGAACAACTTGATTGTGTTGTTTGTAACCTAACCACGCTACTGACAGACAAGAGATACCAGTCTTATATTCAAACCAAATCACTGTTACCTGAACCGCTTATCGTATACCACAATAACATAGACAATTGTTGAACTAGTGTTGAACACAATAAGAACTAATTAACTTAAACAAATATAATCGTCAAATATTTCAGAGCACTTCATCCAACTGAGTTGATGTTTATAAATCTAGACTTAATTAATTATTGTAAATTGAGGAAGATGAGCTAGTTACACTAATAATAAATACTCGTAATATACCTATTTTTAATCCTCGACGCAAAAAGAGGGGCGTTATAAGTTTGACCGCTCCGTGTGTCTATGTGTCTGTCTGTGGCACTGTAGCTCTTAAACGGGTGGACCGATTTGAATGTTTTTTTTATTTGAAAGCAGGTTTTTTAGCGATGGTTCTTAGACATGTTTTATCAAAATCGGTTCAGCTGTTTTTGAGATATTGAACTTTGAAGTGACAAAATCAACTTTTTGTTGGTTAGGTTATTTATGATTAATTCCATTTATTGACTAAAGAAGCCGCTTAATTTTAGATATTATGTGATCAATATAGTTTTACCAATGTGTGTATTTAGTTCATTTCCACTACTTTTATCAGTTTGTTTTATGCAGTACGGTCCAGGCCAAGAAGTTTATTCAACGCTTTGTCTTTGAGGTATGATCGTCAAATATGACACAAACAAATACTTCAAACAAACATCACCAAAACTAATATTTATTCCAATTATTCTAACAAAGATTGACAACTGAAAAGATTTCCCAGAGCAGCAAATGTAATTGTTAACTTATTTAATTTAATTACAAAAGGATAGATGGCGGTGTAGCGCGAGGGTGAATAAAGAAGGTTGTTCATTTATTCGGGACACGCGCGTTTGCAGTTTGTAGTTGGGTCTGTTTGAACATGGCGACGGGATGTTTAAACAGTAGCGTGGTCATTAGAGAAAATAACCGCTGGAAATTAATCACGAATGCCGTAAGTAACGTGTTTTGTTGCTCAACGGGTCTTTTTGAATTGATAAAATTATAAGTACTAAACTAAATTGACTTGGCTGAGTAAGTATTTCAAATAAGTTAATTTAGTCGTCTATTATCCCATTTGGATAGATTGGGCGTGATTGTCGTCTAACGCATATATTTTATACATCAAAGAGCCAATAATTTGTTTATTTTTAAAGTATAAATTAATTAAAGTTGATGATTGTATAATTATGAGAGATGTGTTTTTTTAATGTAGAGACAACCTTCGAGATTTGTGGCTAGGTAACAGCAGTCACAAATTCCTTATCACAGATGTCTCTGTCGTAACCCATACCTTTCCTTAGGTACCATTTGTGTGAAGGTTTTGTTTTACATGACTGCAAGAATGTAACAAATTATAGTATAGTATGTACTTTTATGTACATATGTAAATACTCATACCATATAACGTACATACACAAATACATTTATGTACTTACTTGCGTTTCTATCTCTTTCGAAGAAAGCAAAATGTAGTGCAATACGTTAAGGGCAACTCCTATCATAGATTTTTTTCGTTTCCTTTTTCAAAATCCGTGTATAAGCGTTGAATGTATACAATATATACGCATTAATAGGTACTCTTATTATGCAAGTTAACGTATGTAACAAACAGATTCCACAAAAATAAAGCTTAAAATATATTTTTTTCCTTCCAGATTGAATATTTATATTTGTACCAAGTTTCAAGTCAATCTGATCGCTAAAAGTGAATATCATTCGACTTGCAAAATTAAAGATGAATGACTATGATTATTGTTTTACCTACTCAATCTACATTGGGTGTACAAAATAAGTGATTTTATAATTCGTAATAAAATTGCCTATAATACTCGTAATAGTTATCGTTTAATATTTCGGATTTATTTTTTTCTAAAGAGACTTTTCTGTTCTAATCTCTGGCACACCTATACAAACAGACGGTCGGTATTAGCAGCTGCTGACGCGACGGCCGCAGTATTTAATCAACGGATCATGGCTTCGTTAGTATCAAGTACAATTATCACCGTCATGTCAATCTTCTTGTAAACTTAAGGGGAAATCGGACTGATTCCCAGAACGCTGCAAACGTTAGTGTTCAATTCTAGCGTTGAATATAACATTTATAATGTACTTATGGTAATGTTTTACTGCATAAAAATAAAGACATAAGTACTTAAATTAAATTTAATTTTGATTTGATCATCATCATCAGCCAGAAGACGTCCACTGTTTAACAAAGGTCTCCCCCTTAGAATGCCGCAATGAACGACAACTCGCCACTTGCATCCACTGAATGCATTTGCGTTTGTGCATTTGATTTGACATTAAGTATTAAAGCGTCTTTGAAAGATGGTGTTACTACGTGAACGACTGTATCAGTACCTAAGTAATAAATAGTCAAACTTATTTTTAAAACAATTACTTACTCGAATCGTATTGTGACTTATAATGCGTTCAAAAACTGGAAATTTTGACCAGCATAAAGTTATAAGTTATAAGCAGTTTTGTTGGAATAAATTTCTTATCTGTAAAAATTATAAGTATTTTTAATAACTGTCAAGATGACATTTTATTCGAAACGAACAATTTTGGCACGTCATTTGATTTTGCGTCAGAAAAGTTTTTATTTATTGAATCAGGCGTTACTTTGAAGAGGGCCATGAACTAATTAAAAAATTAATTGAGCAAATTAATTGTTTTAGTTTTAATTTACCTACCGCCATTTTTAATGTTCTGTTTGTCTTGTTGTAAAGATTAGTTTGTTTTGTTTATAATGTTTGTGAAGATAAAGCAGTGTATGTTACTGTACCATCCAAATAAGTGGTCTAACAATTTTTAAACAAGTTCCTATCAAATTAATAGGTATGTTGCTAAAGTCGAACTTTCAAGTTGACAGACACGTCTATTGGCATTATCGTTTTATGACATGCAAACGATTTTCAACTTTAGGGTGGTAGACCATATATTTGGCTGATGGTACATAATTACGCATTAACAAACCTTACAAACCTTCTGAAATGTTATTATGATACTCGCCTGTCGGATTGTTTCAAAAACCCTCACTCGTATTTTATTTAATGCTTCTCATTATGAAACAATCACGTAAACTACTAAGTAATTTGCGATTCTTCATAAGAAAAACGATAAGTGGTATTATATTGGACTGGTTGTTGGTTTGCTATACTTAGTAAAAAAATACCGCTAAGCATTTTCAACAACAACGCTCAGCACGGACTTTTAAATTCGACAAACGCTTCCAAATGGTTTTTCGAGTAACACGTGCTGTGGTGAAAATGGCAATTTTACTGGACGAAAAACAAACGGGTTTTAAAGAAAATCCCACTCGTTACATCCGAGTATTTCCAGTTTTCTACCATTTCCACCAAGTTGTTCTAGGTAATGTAGTAGAGGCTGAATAAGAGTTATTTCTTAGTCCATAGAGAGTTCCGTTGGTTTAGAGAAAAATATTTTAAATTCCGGTCATGTTCTGCTGAGTAGGGTGTTACGGAAATGATCTTGTGAATTATATTTTTCGAGCCCATACAAGAAGAGTAAGATATATTTTTCAGTTATTTGAGGATTATAACAGACATGTGAAAGTTTTGCTAGTGAAGATCCCTTAAAGGGATGAGTGCGCCTGTTTACATGTTTGTCAATTATGCTTCTTTCTTTGTTTTTGTACAATTAAATGTTTAAATACATACAACCAATCTAAAAACCATCTTTAGTAAAGTTTTTACCATAGGTGATTTATAATATTAATACATTTATGTTAATAGTGCGAAATATTCAAATACTATTACAAGTAGGTGATTACCAAGTAGGTACTTACTTACTTTTACTGCCATATTTATACCACTATTATAAAAAAAAAACATTTATTTCGGGCAATATTGGACAATAAATACCCTACAGACCTCCGGACCTCCGGAGTACAAGTAAGTACGTAAGTCTTTCCGCCAGAAGGCAGTACTCGCAATAGTCCCCATCAGCAGCCGCGGCACGCGCACCACAAATGAGTTGAAGTGCATGTAGTGGCGCGCCTGCAGGGCTACTACGAAACTCGAAACTTGAAGTTCGTATCGTACCGTCCCTCTCGCTCTCGTATTAAATAGTATAAGTGTCAGAGGGATTTAACTATTATTAAGTTTTGTGACGCCGTTTTTTTAGGGTTTTTTTTTAAACTATCGGAATCGATTGTGCTTTTTATTGTGAGTAGGAAAAACCATACTTTAACCTAAATTAAAAAAAAGAAAGGGTACACTTTTTTTTAAACGCCCATCTAAATATTTGCTTTTCCGGCGGACGTATTCCAGCACATCTACGACTGCGATGGTGCGACACAAAACACTTACAGTACTACCAGAATGTTAATGACAGTCGAATCTGACAATTTTCTTCGTTTTTCTGAAGATTCAAATGAGAAAGAAAAAGAAAATCTACCTCTTGTTTCGAGTTCCAAAGGACATTAGCAAACTAGTGTAAATTAAAGCAAAGCCAACGAGGCGAGATAAATTATGTCATGAGACAGAAAGGGAGCGAAATGGTATTAATGACGTATCAGACAAAGATGAAGTATATCTCGTCTCGTTGGTTTTGCTTTAATAAGATCGCTTTTCCTTTTCATCTCATATGACCCTTCAGGAAAACGAAGAGAACCGACGAGTCCCGAGCAACATTAAAACTCTAGATGTACTGTACAACATACTATATTAGTGATCAGCGTGACTTAAAAAGTACAATCAGCATAAAAAATTACATTGAATGTGATTTTGCAGCAAGAACTTATTCCTTCTTATTTTATAATAAGGAACCCTGAATATGATACAAGTCGTTAGCTAGCATGGTGGCATGAAGTTCAACCGCTGTAAAACGTTCGTCCCACGAAGTGCTTGGCATTTTAGTCTGGAATTTGCAAATCGTGACTCAAAGCTAGATAATAAATTAGATCCGTCGAACGTCGTACTTGGTATTTAGCGGTTTATTCTTGAAGCATAAAGTTTGTGGGACGACTGCGAAACAATTCAGGGTATCTACAACAGGGTGAAGTTTGAGGGGATGTTTTAGCTGATTGGTTGATCTAAAAAAAACGAGTGCTAAAAAAACGTTAACTTAAACTTTTTAATTAGAACTGAAAAACAAGTCCAGTAGTTAATACAAAACTCCGTTAAATAACTTAAAGTTTAACAGCCGCGAGCCGGTCACGATTTTGTATGTTCTAGATCACTTGTTTTTTCTTTTCAATTTTAAGTAAAACAAAAATAGTTCTTATTTTTCACCATGCTACCAGATCTTACGAGTAGATGTTGTGTTTTGTCCAATATTTGGTAGCATAGTGTTACTCTAAAGATGAACTTTGGTTGAGTTCGAAACGCATCACTGTAGTTAGCATGGTAATGATAGTTGGGTTTGTAAGTTCTTACAGTCTGAAGGTGAAGGAACTGCATGCACACATATTTCTTGCATAGGCGCTGGTAAGCAAAATAATTGTTTTAGTTTATTTCATTTATCTCTATCACGCGGAAATTGTGATTCCGAAGATAAAAACCGCCTTATGTCTTACCTACCCCTCAAATAATTACCATATCAATTTTCATCTAATTGTAAGAAAATCGGTTTAGTCTCCTGAGTAGGTATCAAGAATTATGCCATTACTAGATATTACGACAAGTTACTTTCGCATTTACAATATTAGTATGGAAGTATGGGTGGAATCAATTGGTACGTAGATAAGTAGGTAGGTCGTACTTTAACTACTTTTGAGTTATCTTCAAACTTGTGATTTTTTGAAGTATAAACTTGTAATTTACTGAAGTATGAAACTTATACCGTAGGCGACAGGCTAGCAACCTGTCACTATTGTACCATTTTTGCCAAACTTATAACCTAAAATTGCTAAAAGTGGCTCCGAAGCGATAACGTTTCGTGTGCTCTGCCTACCCCATTTGGGAATACAGGGCGTCACAGGCGTGATGTTTGTGTTTTTTTTTTATTCGTCTGGTTGGCAAACGAGCAGGTGGGTCTCCTGATGGTAAGAGATCACCACCGCCCATAAACATCTGCAATACCCCTGGTACTAGGGGTATTGCAGATGCGTTGCCAACCTAGAGGCCTAAGATGGGATACCTCAAGTGCCAGTAATTTCACCGGCAGTCTTACTCTCCACGCCGAAACACAACAGTGCAAGCACTGCTGCTTCACGGCAGGATTAGCGAGCAAGATGGTGTGATGAAAGTAATGAGCTAGTTACAGCTAGTACTGTTGCCCGCGACTCCGTCCGCGTAGAATTCGTTTATCGCTACCCCGCGAACACTATGCAATTTTCCGGGATAAAAACTATTCTATGTCCTTCCCCGGGACTCAAACTATCTGTATACCAATTTTATCTAAACTGATTCAGTGGTTTAGACGTGAAGAGGTAACAAACAAACAGACTTACAAACTTTCGCCTTTATAATATGACATTTGGGCGTAAAGGCACTCTCTATGGCATCTTATACAGTTTTTTTATTCTCAATCGATCTGTATAATCTACGAAATTAAATTCGTTCATAAATGTCCTTTACGACCTGTGTTGTTTTAGTCCCTAAACACAGTTATTTTCAATATTTGGGATATAAAGAACAAAAAAATTACTTTGTATAATCATCAAGGCAGTAAATATAAAGTATGTTAAAAACACCGGTATTAAAGCAACCCATATTTCTACACTCCCTTTATTGCCTCGAAAAATAATTTAGAGATACGGCGTAGAAGCTGTAATTTATTCAAGTGTCCTTTACGACCACCAAATATTTTAACGTTTATTTTGATTTCCTAAGACCGTAGCCTAATATAATCAAAAGTATGGAATAATACGAAGAATAGCCATAGGAAGAAGTTGAACTTTCCCAAAAAAATTTGTGATAATGTGATTTAGACCCTTGTGAACCAAAAGTTTACTAAGTGCGTGTAGCGCACGTATCTCGGTAACTATAAAGTTTGCATCCAATTGGAGTATATTAACAAAAACTACAAGAAATTCTAAGTTCTTATTCTTCTCTTCTTACTCTTCTCTAATTCTAAGTCAATAGAAGACTTTTATGTTACATTAGAAACAACAAAACTATATATTTTTTTTATTTTTTTCCCAGTTTTTTGCTTCTCCTGAAAAGTTGTGTTTTGTGCTTTACGCCCTTTGAGCCCCAATGTATCGATATTAGTGGGAAGTCGCATTTAATATGCCCTCGCACATTATTTACTTTCTGGGGATACCTCTATCCTCAGAAAATAATTGCGTTGGGTTCATTTCAATCACATCTCCGGAATCAGAATTAGGTACCTAGAATCTCCTAGAAAAATTATATAAGGGTTGCTTAAAAATATCCAGCTAATTCTCTACCTAAGTACTTATTATTCTGACTTGACCTTTAACATCAAGTTGCACGCTCTCTAAGACCTCTTTCACTTCATATCGCCGACCTTGTCATCACTTACCATCTGAGATTGGGTCAAGGGCAGATCCGTCGAACATAAAAGAATACTTCAAAAAGGAAGGTATTAATAATATATGCGATAAGTGCGAGGAGAGGTTTGGTATGGTCATACCTTTATAATATAATAATCTGGCATTATAAATGAAGACACCAGAGGATTGATTCAAACCAAATAGCGTTGACCTGCTGGTCGTGCTGTAAACGGTTTTTAAAATAGAACGGATTTTCTGCCAACTACGAACTCAGGACTGTGGGCTCCAACACTGCAGTATAGGTACAAGACAAGGAGAGATAACCACACTATTTTTTCAAGAAACTCGCCGTGAAAATTAGTTTTGTAGTTATGTTTAACCGACAACCACGACAACTTTGTTAATGACAACTCTGAAATTATCGTTTTATGTGTTGATTACCCAACATAAATAAAAAGCAAAATTAAATTAAATTAATTTTATTTCGAGCTTTATACTCATAGAGATGTTAAAAAGATACAATAGTCTAGCTGGGTGCGCGATGACAGCGCCAACTAGCAATTACAATGAGGGCTATCGCGTATGAATTCGCCGCTAGAGGCGCTAGTGTAGGGTGTGGTCTCCGAGATGTCAAATCTCATAGTTTTTGCGTGAGCTACGCGGGTTTATTTATAATTAGAATAATTTTGTGAATATTTTGCATCACCTGAAATTAATTATGGCAATTATGCGTTTACGGGGCAATAAATGTCTGTGTTTTGAGACAGTTTTGTCTTTCGGAAAGTTTTGTCCTCCCTTTTTTCCGAACAAAACGGGACTACGCAACACTGTGGTTCCTTGATATTTTTATGGTACGGTTTTAAGGTGTATTAAATATGATTTTAATCGGCGGCGGACCTACGGCGGACTTTAAAATGACAAATAATTTCAATGAAATATCGTATTACTATTCGATCATGTAAATCTATAGTGTCGATAATAACGTTGACCTTTTTAAGTCCCGTCTAAAATGGCACAATCAATTAATTTCAGGTAGTCCACACGGACTTTCTCATGACTGTCTACACGAGAAATCAGTAAAGATATCATCATGTCAGCCGAAAGACGTCCACTGCTGGACATAGGCCTCTCCCAAGGCTCTCCACTCAGACCGGTCTTGTGCTTAAGTAAAGATATAAATTTAATTTACATTTCATTATATATTGCAGGCGATTATTTAAGAATGTAGTGTCGTTAGTAATGCATACTTTGTGTATTTTCAGTTAAGATAGCCAAATTAATTATAAAAACTGGATTCCGAGCAATCACACACGACATGACGTCGCTTTCCAATCACAAACAACATTAAAAGGAAGACAATTACTTTTGGCTCAACATCTACAAGATGTACGTAAAAAGAAACCAAATGTGTAGATCATAATAAGCCACACCATTGAAACTCGTGTAATTCGTCAAACTTTAGTGAAATCGACGCTATACAAGTTTCTTGCTTGTGGAAATTTATTGAATTTGTGATCACTGTTTTTGCCATTGTTTTTCTTGCAGTTAACTACGCAGCAGTTTTCGTAACGTTATTTATTTTGTCGTAATAATGCACGGATACGTAAATTTCACTAGTAAATAGTGACAGTTGGTCTGCCAAAAGTTCCTTGTTTGGCTACGGCGCGCGCTGCGATTGATTCATGGTTCTCCCACCTCCTACTTCGCACCCAGCGATATGAATTAAATAATAGCAATAGTTAAATTACAATATAAATAACATAAACTTGGCTCATTACAACAATCCCAACACTATTTGTCTAAGTACATTTGTTATTATAAATGAGCCGATAAAATGTAATGAACAACATCAGCATACGGTTGACGAAGTTCCTCTTGTAGCAAAAGAGAAGCGACTTTCTTGCGAATAAAGGATTACTATTATTGTTATTTTTTTTAAACTGACAAGCCAAACAGACAAAATATTACGATTACGAGTACATACCTAGTTCTCAATGAGTTTTCCGTCACAGCAGATGCAGCTAAAACAGATTATTTCGCCCAGATAACAATATTTAATCGCTTGAATCAACAACAGACGCATTTAAACCGACTATTACTCCGTGGGGAAAGCTTTAAATTGCTTTTAGAACATTTTAAATTGCTTTCAGAGTTCACCGAGTTTGCAATCAGCGCAATGAGGGAGCGGAGAAATAATTGTTGAAACACATGATGTCATTCGACGTATCTACCTAAATTACGTTACGTAATTAGAGCAGGTTTACATTAGGGAGCTAAGCTGTGCTTTGCTGGTAACTGGGGACTATTATGACAATTAACAGAAGAGATGGAGTGATGGTAGAAGAAATAGTGCGACTGTTTGAATGCAGGGGGGCTACTACGAATTTTTTTAAATCGAAGTTCGTATCGTACTGTCCCTGTCACTCTCATATTAAGTAATATTAGCGTCAGCTGGACTTCAAGATACGAAGTTCTAATTTTGCACTTCGTAGTACAGGGCCAGTGCTGGACTGGGTGTAGTCGCGGCGGCTCATTCCTCTTAGCAATTAGAAAGATGCGGTAGGTATATTAAAGCAAATCGGCACGCAAAACAGTTTTTAATTAAAAAAGCACATTTTGCGGTTTGGTTGTTTCCAAATGCGGATAAATTAAAATTATATTTTACTGATAATGCGCTTATTCGTAGCTTTGTCTTAAATTTTAATGTAGGTGTTAGTGGGAGTCCTTGTATTTGGCACAAAGCGCTAATTTACAAGCTACGTCAGAACAAAGTATGTATTTAGCGACCAACGACCAATGGTGGTCGCGATGTTTGCGGTTCTCCTGCAAGGCGCCGAGTAGGTACAAGGTATTTAAAGGGTAACCTACCTAAATGTATCCTAAATATGTGAATAAAGTAGTTAGTCTAAACACTGCTGCGAATGTTTTTCAGGACTTTTTAACTTATCACGATAGACGAAATATTTCTTCTAATACCTCGATGTTCAAAGTCTATAAGGTCTTAAGGCTTGAGAGAGAAAGAGAATAATTTATTGAATCAGGCGTTACTTTGCGAAGGTCCAAATAAAACTAAAACATATTGGATGCTCAGAAAAATACATTAGAATTAAAAAAATAAAAACATCGAATAGTATAAAAATTGACTCAGTACATTCTTAATCAAGAACTCCATAAAAACTTTTCGAAGGATGTTCAATCAAACTAAGGAACCATCTGCTGAAATATTCCTAATTGGTTTTAAAGCACCTTGTGTGTTATACGTTAGGCTAGAACAATGTTACGTGTGTGACGTCAAATGACTTTGATTTTGTTTGATGTGCCTTAACGAGCCCAGAGCGTTGCCCCGCCTTTGCTTTGCCCTGCGTTGCGTTCACCCTGTTCCCGGGGTGCGTAGTCTGAACATTAATTATGAAAACAAAGGAAAAATATCAAAGAGGTTGACTCAATGGTTAATGTGCTCGGCTTCCGAGCTCCAATGTTTACCTATTGGAGTGGTAGTTACCTACTTAAAACCTGATTATGCGCCAGAGATTACGAGATTGATATGTCACTGGCGAGAAATTTAAATTGAAGTCACTGTCCTAAATTAAAGAGATCTTATAACTATGTATCTTAGGTAAGTACCTACTCGATCTAATACCTCGGTGATTTGATTGTAGAGGGGCATCACTGTCGTAAATGCACTCGCCTATGAAAAAGATCTTCCGAATAGATCGCAACCAGTCGGGCCGTTCCTGGCTTATAACCCTCTTCGACTTTTTACGTGATGCAATCCATAGTCAAGGTTTTTTTAATCGACAAAACGTAAAAAGTTAAAGCTTATAAAAGAATTTGTAGCCATCTTGTAGTTAAATTCCCGTAACTCCTCGGAATCCCGCTGTCAACGCTGGTTACAACTTTGTAGTTGAACATTTGAATTGATTACGCAAACTCTCTTATTCGATTTACAAATAAGACTGGCTGTAAAATAATTCCCGAGAGAATTTCTTCGTTCTAGCACAGATAAAATACACTACAGAGGCATCCGTGGCCCTATAGATACGAGTACGCTATAGATGGTTTTACTCAACGCTGTCGTGCGTAAATGTCTGAGATGGTCTAATATTGCCCACTGGCCAAGTCGGTTTTTCAGTCTGGGCATAAGAAGAAGTCCACAAGAATATAAAATCTGTCAAGTACTAGTCGGACTCGCGCACTGAGGATTGTGTGTGAATTTGTAGGTATGTCAAAATATTATTCATAGTCTATAACTGCTATTTATTATTACATTACTGCTATCGGCGAGAACCTGTAATTGGTTTGCTGTATTTACTACCCATTTTTTAATTGTATGTATAAACTGTTGGTTCTCTGGAATAATGGTAACTATACCCAGGTGAATAAGTTGTGATATGTAGTATCGAGGAATCGCAGTAAAGTCAACTATATTGTCTCATGAATAACAAACATGGGTTATGTTGTCCTGGGAAAATAAAGTGTGACGATAGAGGTACTTAGGTACTCTTTAAATAGTTCCATAATGGTACGCGGTTTTGTGATTAGTAAGTACCTGGGTGACCGAGCTTTGCTAGGTTAGATCGATTTTTCATCCCCGAAAACCCCTACATACCAAATTTCATCGAAATCGATGGAGCCGTTTTCGAGATCCCCGAAATATATTTATATATATACAAAAATTGGTCGTTTAAAGGTATTAGATAGATAGATTTGTCTGCATTGATATTTACTCTGTGGTTCTAGCTTTCGGGTTGATATTTTAATGGGCTGGTATTTTGTCGTCAGTAACCTGATTGTTCTTACTAATTGGAGACTTACGATCTAACTTGATTTATTTTATTCCTGTAGTGCTTTGTCAACGTTATTCCTTTCGTGAGCGTTTTAAAGTTCAATGCGTAACAAAATTACGCGCTACATATAGCCCTACTCTCAAATCTATAAAAAAACTACTCACGGCGAACCTTGATCCCTACGACACTAATGGAGTCCTGTTACGCGAAATTGTTTAAAAGCAATGCTTGGAAGTCTAGCACGTCATAATTTGTAGAATTATAACATTAAAAAAAGAATATTATTAAATTATTAAGTATTATTTGTAATCTCATCCAAACTTACACGGCGACGTATTGCAAAAGTTACTTCGTTAGGCTGTATCGACTAATCTCGAAAATACAAACTGAGACATGGATGCACAGAAAAACCAGAAAAAGAGACCAGCGCTGGGAATCGAACCCAGGTCCTCAGCAATCCGTACTGCGTGCTATAACCCCTACACCACCGCTGGACAGGAATTTAGACACGAATTTTTCCTATGCATACATATCTCAGGTTGCTTATTTCTACTACGCTACTTATGCAGCAGCACTAGCGACATCTATGTTTCGCTCTCATCGAGAGACGTCAACATTCTTTCGGAACCAACCGCTCACCCAGACAAGAGATGTCGCTACTAAGCAATCAAATTATGATTGATTATTTGGAGTCTTTTTGTATTTTTTATTTCAACTCCAAATTTCGTGTCTAAATTCCTGTCCAGCGGTGGTGTAGGGGTTATAGCACGCAGCACGGATTGCTGAGGACCTGGGTTCGATTCCCAGCGCTGGTCTCTTTTTCTGGTTTTTCTGTGCATCCATGTCTCAGTTTGTATTTTCGATATGGTTTCACGGGATACCCGTAAAAGTAACAAATTTGGAGTTGAAATAAAAAATACAAAAAGACTCCAAATAATCAATCATATATCGACTAATGTTTATTGTCCTTGGACTAGGCAAAAGTAAAACAAACGCTTTATATAACTCTATGAGCATAACTCTATGCTTCGATTATCATTTTAACTTTTCTATTTTAATCAGAATCTGATAGTGAAATGTTATCTGTCTGACTTTCGAAGTCCGATTCCGAGCTGTAATGATGTGTGTAATGAATTTATATAAAGCACTCAACGCATAAATATAAGAATTTGAGAAACATTACCACAAGTGCAACCATCTATTTTATTAAAATATTTTATATTAAATAACTTGGCTGAATGCAAGATATTACCTTTGCCTGCAAAAAATGAGAAAATCGAAACTGTTACATCACTAACAGAAATGTCAGTGAAACTGTCATAGGGATCAAGGTTCGCCGTGAGTAGTATGATAAGTAGACATATACCTACAGCGTGTTTTTCTGGATTTCCGTAACTTCGAGAGCACAGTTCAGTGTTAGAATCTATCTGGTACTTAACTAAAGCTAAAAGTAAGTACACGATTATCTACACAAAAAAAATCTCAGTAAGATAAAATTCAAAACTTTCTCGTTATTGAAAAAGTAAGTGGTACACTTTGGTGTTTTTTTTTGGATGTGAGGTAAATAAGTACCACTGGTCCTTTTTTCCACTTTTTCATTCACTTCTAAGCATTTTCCTTTCGTTCTGTTCAAAACGTTACAATTCTAACTAAAGACAAGCAAAACAAAGTCAACAGAATATCTTGCACGTCGTCAACACTTCAAAGCGACCCAATTAACGGAATTTAAATCGCGCACTCAGCACGTTAACGTAAAACAGACGCATGCAGAAGTGAATAGGCAACTGTTCCACCGCTTACGATAACAAAAAGCGCGTAGAGCTAGAAACCTGAAAACACACTTTGAAGCTCGCCGTAGTATGCCATAGTTATCACCAGCCATGTGAACAGTCAGCGACGACTATTATTCATTGATATGATAAAACATCAGTCTCTTCTTTAAATAGTATAAAATGAAGTAACTTCCCGCCATTTAAAGTGCGCAACATACTACGAAGTACAAAATTGGAAATTCATATCTCGCCGTCCCACTGACGTTTATAATATTTAATACGAGAGTGAGAGGGACGGCACGATACGAACTTCGATTTTCGATTTTTGTAGTAGGCCCCAGATTTTATCACTCTCCGGCTTTAGTACGGGTGTAACTACACAGTACACCTCGTAGTTTAGTGTAAAGAGTAGTCATGAGTAGTGCAAAATGAGACGTGCCTTTGATCACAGCCCACTTTTTTTTAATTCGCTAGTTTACTGATAAAAGAACCTATAATTTCGAGTATGATTCTTGAACGACAGCTAGAAGTTTTCTCGTCAGCTGTAGAACAGCTGCCTATGAGTCCGCTATCTAATTAACGCTTCGCATCAGATTAAAGCGAAATATGCAGATATTAGAAACATAAAAAACTGGAACAATCTAATATTCCGTTTGCAGAAATAAATTGTGTTGTGCGGTAGTTCTAAACGTTGTGAAATATTATTTCATAAAAAACGACAACATCTTAAGTATCTACGAATACATTAGCGAATACTCACCAGAAGTAAACATAATCGCTAATATAGCTGCTTTCGCATTCCCAAAACTGCGTTCTTTTATAAGGGTCACTTAAAAAGTCATATTATACCCGAACTTAAAACCTTTAAATGATCTAAAAGCTCGGCGTCAACCTTTTTGATATACAATTCGCACTTGACGAGACAGGAATTGAAGTAAATTCCCCCTGTTTTTTTCTAGCGCTACATGAGCATGCTCCTTTATTCAGCACTTCCCTCGAGCCCCTTTGTCACGTGCAAACATTCTGACGAAGAAAGCATTTTGCGCAGGATTTAATTACGCGACACAGTGCTTTGAGGTGGGCAATGCAGAGTAATGCATTTTAGAGGGATTGTTTTTGGTTTAATCTTGTTGGAAAATTGTTTTGCGCCCCTGGAGTTAAGTGAAAAGGGGTAAGTTTTTGCAATGTAAAGAGAAATGTGGTTTAGCGAGTTCATAAAAAAAGCATAAAATATATTAGGTAACTGGGGGAGAGGAGGGGACTATGGAATGTAAACTTTTTTTTTGTAAATACTACACAACTTGTAGGTGAAATTATTGTGTTGTATTATTTTCTATTGTGAAAAACAATTATTTTATGGTTCCGTACCCAAAGGTCACCGTTTTTGTGTTTGTCATCTCTTGAACCGTAAGAGGGAAAGTTTTTTAGATACCTATGAGTTGCACCAATTTACTATAACGACCAACGTCAAACTAGGTGTCAAATTTCCAGTAAAGTCTTTTAGCTACAAGTTAAGTATTTGTAGTGTTTTTACATGGTACGGTGGTGATATTATTCCGGATTTTATGTGACTACCCAAAAAAAACTGCATTTTTTTACATAACAGAACATCTTTGAAACTCGGCTAACAATAACATACACTAATTCCAGGTTTAAAAATTAGCTCCCTAGTGGTGTAACGTTACGTTAACTAAAACTTTCAAATACAATTTAATTGTCACAGGCTACGTTGGTGTCATTGATTTACGCAACTGAACATTTTCTGTTTGCAAGTAGGTACAAACTCTGATTAAGTTAGGCATCAGAATGTTCTAATTTAAACGGGACGAGACAAACTTTAACGCTGTAACACAATAAATTGCGTGCAGTGAGCAACAAAAACTCAAGCACCTTAGTAATTTGGCGGGTACGTTAAATATATTTTTAAACGAGGGCTTACCCTAGCCGGGTGTTGTTGCAAACTTTCATTTTATCGCAAATTTAAGCCCGTGCTATAAAAAGTCTGCACAGAGGGCAGAAATTTAACTTTAATAAGAGCACGATAGCGAGCTGATATAATTGGTTTTTAAATATACACAACACGATCGCAATTTTAGGTACGTATTAGGTCCAAACTACATTGTTATCTTGCATAATTTTGTGCCTTCCGTTGAACCGAGCGATTTGGTATTCAATTCAATATGGGAGCCGCGCGCTCACCCGACCGGCTAGGAAGCTGACAACAACAAATCCAATTGACCGTAATAAATAAATAATCACATGATTAAAGTCGTTTGCTTGAATTTTACAATTTACAAGGCTGTATGGAGTTGGTTGGATGGGTATCCATGGGCGACGGAAATTACAAAATATCCATAGGACTAAAACTACTATTAAATTAGAATAACTAAAACTAAAACTTTAATTGAAAAAGAGAGGTGGGCCTCTTGGCATGGTGCCCATCACGCAGGCAGCATTCCCGCGTTGAACTGCGATTGAGATCCTTTGCGCGAGAAAGCTGCCGGCGCGAGGGTTGCCTGTTGCCTCCCTTAACCTATTGCTGAGCTCCCTGTGTAGCTCCAGCGCACCCTTACCCCAAGGACCTAGAGTCTCGACGCCGAAAGCAAAGAAATTATATTGGGCGGTAATTATTTACTTACTATTCAAACGATCCTTTTGCTCGTTTGACACTATTCCATAAAAACAATTAGGTAAACTTGCAATTTTTTTGTTCGTTTGGGTCAAATGGTTGGCATTCGGATTTCGCAAATATTCAGTAGTCATATTGGTTTGGAATTTGTAGTACTGTCGCTGTCGACGATATACCGCCATAATATACGTATGTACCTATACATCGACCTTAAGTGGCATAAAGATAAATATATAACGTAAAATGAGGTGACTTTGCTCCCCACTGGGTAACTGGATGCTGTTTTGCAATCGTGTGTTAACCCTGATTAATTCTGCATTACAATATCAACCCTTAGAAAAGATTTTTACAGTTGACATTGTATTGCTAAATGACAGTGAGTTGACTCAGTATTGCAAAACAGTATCCCTATGCTCCAGTTCTGTATTTTGTTTAATTGTCTAGCAAGTCGAAGTCCCGGTACCCGAAATTTCGATACACTTCCCAATAAAGTGACAACACTGAACTTCAATTTTTGCTTCGACATTTTCTTTTCTTTTCCTGTCAGACGCCGTACAGTGATAAGACAGAGTGCAATGATAATGATGGGGTAAAAATACACCAAACGCCTCCTAGATGAATTAAATTAAATTCAGAAGCATAGTTACCCAAACGCCGGGTAACATTGCTCCTAAATTAAAGTTTTAATATATATATTAAAACAACATGACGAAGTAGTTTAAGCAAGCCAGCGTGATAATAGGGGTGATCTATTTTACATAAATACATATATGAACATACCACAGCATAATAATTTTCAAAATAAAACAAAGGTTACGAAATTTGGAGCAAATATGGGAGAAAAGTAACCTCATTTTACGGTATCTTTAACTTCTTGGAAATGTACATACATTTATGACCTTGACTGTCCACTATGTAGATTGGACGTCAATACAAGGGCAACCAACAACAAGCACAGTGAGTAAAAACCTTGTACTAAATTTTCAGGTTTTTTCTTTTATCGTAAAAACTTTCATGGTGGTTCTTAGATCACTGATCGCAACCGCATCTGAAGAAGACCTTCAAATTACCAAGTAAGTATAGGTTATGTAGCAAAGTTTTGCAAAGTTCTAAAATCTGAAAGTCTTACCAATAATACACAAAAAAATAATTAAATAGTCTCTAAGCATGGAATATTTTTATTAGAGTGAAGCTACGAGTACGAACAACAGAACTGAACATGAGGCAACTTAATTACAGAAATGGACAAAATCCAGACAGTGCACATTTTGTTAGTCGCAAAATGAGTGCACGGCGCACGCCATCTGTATCGTTTAGATAATTTTCACCTAGTTTGTTAGCTTGATAGCCTGGTTTGTGTCACAATCCAGAAAGAGCAGCCTTATTGTTTCAATAAAAAACCTTGACCATTGTAAACCGGTAGTTACCCATACGAAACGACTGAGTGAGAAAAGTTTTGGTGTGACCCGAAAATTATCCAAGTAATGTCGAACGTGTAGTTTGGTGTTCTGGATCGTTTATCGCAAAACAGTTTTTTTTTTTAATTACCTAAAGGTAAGTTTTAGGAGCTCAACTTTTCGGCAGAGGCTAAGAGTCGGTTTCTAATGCCGGTCTAATGTCGGTTTATCCTATAGTTTATACTGTAGGCAAGAGAAGAATCATCAAGGATCACACTTCGAAAGCTTCCACGAGTACGTTTTTTTTCCTTTTTTTTATAAAACGAGGGGGCAAACGAGCAGACGGGTCACCTGATGGAGAGCGATCACCGTCGCCCATGGAAACCCGCAACACGAGGGGAATCACAGGTGCGTTGCCGACCCTTTAAGGAATTGGTAGGCTCGTTTTTTAAAGATCCCTAAGTTGTAACGCTCCGGGAATGTTGCCATGCCATGTGTATTTTTTAAAGTAATAAACGGTAAAAAATCACGTTGTTGAATGGGAGCCCCTTAAATATTTATTTTATTGTGTTTTTAGTATTTGTTGTTATAGCTGCAACAGAAATACATAATCTGTAAAAATTTCAACTGCCTAGCTATCACGGTTCATGAGATACAGCCTGGTGACAGACGGACGGACGGACAGACGGACAGCGGAGTCTTAGTAATAGGGTCCCGTTTTTACCCTTCGGGTACGAACCCTAAAAGAGATTAGACTCTTTTCTCTGGACCTACAGTTTTTATAAGCCCGACGCTGGCAACTCATTGCGCAGGCTTCCATCTTGAATCTCTAAAATATGAGTTTAATTTTGCCTCTTGCGACTATTCCTACAATTTCACGTGTACTGCGGCCCGAAAATGTGATTTATTAAATTGAGAACACATTTTTCACACGTTTAGTAGCTATTCTATAATATAAGAGGGAAAGAAACAAAAAGAAGAAGTGTTCGTTATGTAATTAACACAGCACTGTATGTAATGAAGTGTTTTTTTACACGTAAATATTACTCACACTAATTTTCTAAACTTGTCCTTTTCCATCTACCCATCTGACACTGTGTGCATTCTGCACAAAATATGCATACCTACTATTGCATTATTTATAATAAGTGGCAAAATGTAACTTATTATCACCAAAATAACTAAAAGGTAAAAAAGGCACTCCCTGTTTGTTTCTGAGAAATACTTTCATAACTTTAAGCTTTGTCGAAAAATAAATATTTTGGAATAAGCTAGAGGTTGCTAGAGTTCAGTTTGAGCTGGAACACTAAGTGAGCGTGAATAACTTATGAGTTTGGCGCTTGCTTCTGACTTCGGTGCTAAAATTGTTCAAAGTATAGTGTCTCCTGTATTAAAACATGGAATGACAAAGCGTACTGAGCGTCCATATTATTATTTCTACTAGCTAGATCTTATTGTTGCAAATATCATCTTGTTGTTGCAAATAAGTATTTTTATGCAATCATTTTCTAGGACTTACATAATACATAGCATCTCAATCAACACTATTAAGTAGGTGTTTTATTTATGCCTTTAAAAATAACATGTCGCTCTCGCATCGGTCTAGTCAACCACCAGAGACGTTTTGCACACGCAACACGCTAAAATTCGTCTGGAATAGATGCATACAAATAATAATTTGCCACAAAACAGTAGCATAACAGTACTGTATGTATAATGGACTGTGAATGTACTTACGTTCCAAAGCAATACCAATACAGAAATCCAATTCAATTGTCCGTCCAGACATTGAATATCCGGATCACTCCGGATATTACCAGTAATATTTGAAAACCCGTAGTGCAACGTTAATGCAATACCGCATCGGCGACACCTGCACTGGCCACGTGCTTAGAATCCCGGGTTAGGGTAAGGCTCAGAAGCGTTTCTATCCCGCGCCCTGTACCTATCTTGTATAATATGTTACGAAAATCGACGAATATATCCATGAACTACGAGTAGAAGTGTGAAAAGAGAGTAGACGATAATGTGGGCGTCTCGTTTAAGGGACCTACTCATAAAGCTCCTACTCGGAATAGGGAGGTACCGACCGTCACGAAACTGGATAGAAAAAAACTCTCAAAAAAACTCTAATGTAACTTCATGTGTACGACCGTTCGAGCATATTAATGTTTATTAACAACAACATCAAAAAAGCAGAATTTCTATATATTAGCAAATAGGACCTATTTTAGACTATAAGCTTTTGCCCGTGACTTCGTCTGACAAGAATTTGTTTAGTGCTATCCTTAAAGTATATATTTTTTCAGGTAAAAAAAAATTATATGTCCTTCCCAGGGTCTTAGGTACTTATCTCCGTACCTACCACATTTCAAATATATTGTACACACAATACGAGTAGCTAATTTGATATTATTTTAAAATGAAATTCAGACAACCACTGACAATTTATTCAATGTAGGTACCTAATGAAAAATCAAGTGCAGTGATCTCCAAATTCAAAAGCTCATGATTCATAACTTAATTTAACCGCAGACATCCTACTAAATTATAAATGTGAAAGTTTGTGAGTGACTGAGTTTGTGAGTGAGTGAGTATGTTAGTTACTTCTTCACGCTGAAACGGCTGGACAGATTTGAATGAAATTTGGCAAAAAGTTAGTTTATAGCCTGGATTAAAACATAGGATACTTTTTATCTCGATATTCCCACGGGAAAGGGATTTTTTTTTTATTCAACTGGATGGCAAACGAGCAAGAGGATATAATCACGAACTAATAACCGCTGGGCTTAAAGTCATGAAATTTGGTATGTAGATAGCTGGACATCTGGAATAACACACAGGCTACATTTTATCCCCATATTCCCACGGGATAGGGATAAAATCTCGAAATAACAACCGCTGGGTTTAGAGTCATGAAATTTGGCAAGGGTGTTTTAATTTAACGTCAATGAAAACCACGATGTGATTTTAGGGAATTCCCACGAGAATTTAATAAAATCCCGGAATTTCAATTCAACTGCTGTATCTATTGATTTACGCGTGCGAAGCCGCGGGTAAACGCAAGTAAATAATATGAATGAAGCACGATCTACACTCGATGGAGATTGTGATCACATAGTTATTTATGGACAAGGTTTGATGATACCCGATCGGATCAGCAGAGTCGAGTACCGTATTAAGTACCTAAGTTGGTGCCACAAGAGTCTTAAGCAGTCTTACATCAAAGCAGCATTTCATGTGACGACTGCGGTTCATTAACATGCATACTTAAGCCATCAATTGGATTATGTTATTTCAATTCCGATATTCGTATGAGTACCCATCTACATATGACAAGAGCATTACACATACACATCAATAGCTTATACAATCTAACAACTTGAGCGATCGAGCTTTGATCTGAGTTTTTTTATTTGTTAAATCATGTTTTCTTGAAAAGGTACGTATTTAAATAAGCTTTAAAATTATAACGTTAACTAAATTTTTTTTCAAATAAAAATGAACATAAAAACTAAGAAGCGTCCGACTTAAATTGCAACCCTTGTCCACCAGCTATCGAACGAAATCACAGATTTCATTGCGATTTTTAAATTTATTTACGTACAGTAAAATAATCACTAAAACTCGAAAACATGCATTTTCTCAAAGACAGCAGGGCTACTACGAAAATCGAAAATCGAAGTTCGTGTCGTTCCGTCCCTGTGACGCTTATACTAGTTAATACGAGAGTGAAAGGGACGGTACGATACGAACTTCGATTTTCGAATTTCTGAGTAGACCCTCAGGACCGAGCTAGAACGATTATTCGCCCCCGGAAGCCCCTACATAACTAATTTCGTCGAAATCGTTAGAGCCGTTTTTTATATCCCGAAACACTATAAATGAATATGTAAATTAATTGAAATACAAGAATTGCTCGCTTAGTAGTTTTTTTAAAGGTTCATTTTTGATTAACTGAAGTAAGGACAACGAAACTTATAAGAGTTTTGTAGCATTTCGAATTCATATATTTTAAAGTTACTTGTGAAAAGTAAAAAATATAGTTAAAATTTTAGGTTCATTGATATATATTTTATTATTGAGCTAGATATTTATTCCTTCCACATAAAAAAGATAAAAAACAGATTATCTGGTAACTAAAATAAATCACGAAGGTTTAATATGAAAGCGTACACCTCTACTCTACACCTAGAGCAACAAGGAAAACCTTGATCAATACATACACAGACTGAAAGTAATTTAGTTTTTGTATCCCGAGAAAATTAAGATCCCTCATTACGTGAACACGTTTCATCATCGCACTTGACGTCATGCATGTATTTCCTAATGAATAATCACTTATTTTCTTAAAGCTTGGGCAACCAGTATTTTTTGACTCAGCGTGGTCGATTTAATTAGTAAGAAAATACTACAAAAGTATCCTTAAGATATCGTATACATAGAGGGACATAAAGTTGGATCATTTGGTTGTCAACCACAGTTGAAATCTATAATGACTAGATCGGTTTTATATGGAGCAATAACCAATTGCCAGACAACAATTAGCTTATGGCCTCTTATAACTAGTATTGACATCTTATAATTAACTAAATAGATAATTCGGTACTGACTGTACTCTTTTAAATTATGTAAAATCTGCAGAGCCTTGTTAGTATTAATATGCAGAAAGATCCTTCGTCTTCAAGCTTTCAGTAACTGAATAACGGGATTAAACCGCAAATTAGCTGCTGCGGCAGAACCGGTGCCATTTTAACGCAGCCCCTGAATCTATAATGGCTAAAGTGCATTTAAGGTTTACGGTGGTAACAGTATCTGTCCCTTTCTTACTTATATTACACGAGGGAACCAGATTCAGTTAACTAAAGCAAATCCGGTATAATATCGCGTCGGGAGCGAGCAATTGCCAGAGGTTTCTGTTTATTATTTCGGCACAGCCTAAGCGATATAACATCGATAGAAAGCGAAATATCGCAGGCAAATTCATGTTATGATTATGACACAACGTATAATCAGGCCCTAAAGTTTTTTTTGTCTATTTGAGACAACGTTATTGGATGTCAATACCCCGTACAATAAAGTGTCCAACAGTCCGCCATATCACAACAGTTACTGTAGGCTCCTACCGTCCGGTCCGTCACTCGATGGAGATTTTATTTTAGCCTTAAGTCTGCAACCACAAAACAGATAAGTCTACTACGCTCGCGTCAATGAGATATGTGTATCACCACAAAACACAGATAGTTGAGAAGTCAATCTCCTGTATGTACTTCACTTTTCATACCTACGCTCGGCGGTCGCTCTAAGGTTGTCAACTGTGGCTTATGCACCCAAAATACTATCGTGGTAGTGGCACTCTGTATCTAGTTGTTTGACTTATTGTTGAGAAATGGAACGGTTAAGAATGGAAGTAGCTTTATATATTAATAACTAAAATATTTTATCGAAAATATAAACTGAGACATAGATTCACAGAAAAACCAGAAAAAGAGACCATCACTGGGAAAATTACAAAAAGACTCCAAAAAAACTAGTCATAAAATATTTTATATTTATATGTCATTGTTTATTTATAAATTTGTCACAGAAAAATATCTTGCGACGCTTCGTTATTGGCGNCAAGGTATGACTTTCTTATCTGTCCGTCTATCACGAGAACCCAAGTTTGTTTCTCAAGCAGTGACTGATATTCATCTGCATAGCTTGATACCATTTATCACTATCTTCTGCGTTCACAGCCTGTGTATAAGTTGTAGGTTCATCCATCAGCTGAGGGGATAAGTTTGCATGCATACACAATTAGCAGCAGAATTAGGTTTTCTGGGTCTCAAATTGTACCTTGGTTCTACAAAATCAGTATTAGATTCAGTTTTCTCTGATGAGATGCAATAACAGGTTGAACTGACACATTTGGAGTAACAGCGTTATGCCACTGTTCCACGACATTAATATCAGACTGAACATCTTCTGATATAATATCTACAATATCAGGTTGAATCTGTTCATTTCGATGACAGCGCTTGTGAAAGGTGTTCGACTATCTGAATTATTGACGAGTTTACTTGCGAACTAAGCAATAGAGGTACAACTGCTGATTCTGTTAAATCATTATCAGACTTACAAGTTGTCTTTACTTTCAAATCTTGAAAATCACATTCAAAAAAAGTAACATCTCTGCTTTTCACAAGTCTTCTGGATATCTAATATCTCTGAAATAATAACTTCTTGATCTTCTGAATATCCACGAAATATGTCGGATGCTTTCATGTCCAGTTTCTTCCGATTACACTCAGGGACATGGATGAATGCTCTGCATCCAAAAACACGCAGATGAGAAAGATTTGGTATTTTAGCATACCATTTCTCGTACGCCGTCTTCCATTGAGAGCACGGTGAGGAGACCTATTTTTAAGATACAGCCATCTCTGCAGCATCTTGCCAATAAGCCGGAGAAAGGGAACTGTCA
Source organism: Choristoneura fumiferana (assembly GCF_025370935.1). Lineage (NCBI taxonomy): Eukaryota > Metazoa > Arthropoda > Insecta > Lepidoptera > Tortricidae > Choristoneura > Choristoneura fumiferana. The sequence goes on along the minus strand of NC_133476.1, from coordinate 8,910,656 downwards.
GAAAGCATTGACCTTACTTTCTCCAAAATTGAGCGATTTGTTCTTTCTGCAATAGAATTTTGCTGAGGACTGTAGGGAACTGTTGTTTGTGTTGAATTCCTTCATTTTGTAAATATCTCGAAAATTCAGCATTAACATATTCTTTTCCATTATCGCTCTTCAATATCTTAATCTTTGCTCCTGTTCCCGCTCTACTGTGGACTGAAAATACGAAACTTGTTCTTTACTTCGCTTTTGAAGGAATAAAGAATACAAAATCATACGAGAAAAATCATCTATAAAAAATAAAATATACTTATTGCCTTGAAATGAAGTTTCAGGCAATGGTCCACAAATATCTGAATGAATAAGTTCCAGAACAGAAGTTGATCTTTTATGTGAAACTTTCTTAAAGGGTTTCCTATTCTGCTTACCTTCAATGCAGGGATACATGGTTCCTTATCGACTTCTGAGTAGTCCACGCCCACTGCGTGTCCCTTCCTCAGTTGATCCATTCCGATGCGACATAAATGACCTAGTCGTCTATGCCAGAGCTTGAAGCTAGAAACATCAGAGTGGGTCTCAAAAGCAGATAATTGAGTCGTTGGGTGACCGTACAGTCTAAAGAATACAGTCCACCACATATAACCATGTAAAATTACATCACCTGTACAAGAAAAAGCATCAGAATCATAAAAATTACAACCTGTTCTATCAAAAACTACATTAAAACCTTTATCTACTGCCTTCTTACTGAAATAAGATTAGAATTCAAGTTCGGTACATGAACTACATCAGTAATCTTCTTTATATTAGTATTCTGACCGCAAGTGGTATAGAAATATCTCCAATGCCTTTACTGGGCAGTACATCTCCATTTGCAATGGTTACAGTCCAATAGACGAACTTCTCATATTATTCATCCAATCCGCTCGTGACGTCATGTGTGCTGAAGCTCCAGAATCAATAAACCATTATCACGCTCTAATCCGTCATTGACATTCAGTGCACATAGAGAATTTTTGTGATTTACGGGTCTCTTCTTCTTGTCCTTTTTATGGGGACAATCTGGACGCTTATGTCCTGGCTCCATGCAGTCGTAACATACAATAGGTTTCTTCGGTTTGAATGTAGAAGGTTTGTTCTGTTCATTCGTGTACGAAGAGCAGTATCTGGGTTATCTATAGCTGGTTTATTCAGTTCATTCAATAATTTGGTCTTAATTAAATCCGCTGTAATGTCTATGTTGGAATTTTCCAAAGCCATTACTAAAGGTGCATATTGAGGACTTAAACCTCCAAGAAGAATCGCAGCTATTGAAGCATCTTCCATAATTTTGCCAATGTCGGCTAAATCTTGCACAGTTGACATGACAGCATTTATGTACGTCTCTATATTGGAATCAAAATCATCAAGACAGTACCTGTAGAGTTTCCGTTCGAGGCTTATACGTCGCCCTAAACCTTTGTCCTCGTAAGCGGACGAAAGAGCATCCAAGCTTCCTTGGCTGTTTTGCATGACCTTACATGAGTTATTGCCATACCATCTAAAGTGAGACATATTTTCGATAACGCCTTCTGATCGTTACGTGATTTTATCTCAGTAGGAATTTTACTATTATCAGAATATCCGATGATCGTCTCCCATAACTCTTCATGCATAAGGTACATACGCATTTTGAATTTCCATACGGAATAACCGTCTCTGTTAATGAGTGGTTTTATGGCAGAAATCGAATTATTTGCCATATTTATACGCACAGCTGTTCGATGTCACAACAAAAATAGTATGAAAATATCTTCGTGAACTATTAAAAATTCACAGATTTTCATAATTTATAAACGCACATACTGGAAAAAACTAGTAGATTCACTTTTTATAAAGAATATATTCGTCAAATGTTGTATTTGACTTTGTTTATTGAAGTGACATACGTACATCAAATAGAATACAATGTATAGTAAAGAATAAGAATTTAAACATTTGATTAGCCAGTTATACAACAAATAACAATTCAGGAACTCATTCATAGAATGGAAACACATGTCAAGCACCCAATAAACATTTTTTTCTGAAATTTATTTACATCTAGTAATTTTATGTCATTGGGAACCTTATTATATATTTTAATAGCCATTTTTACCATATATTTTTTTTAAATCTAGAACTGAGCTACATACGAGTTTGTTAACGTTTCATATAAGAA
>NC_133476.1:8838283-8908371 GCF_025370935.1 Choristoneura fumiferana | reverse complement strand
TTATATCCCTTTAGAGTCCTATGAGAAGTAAAACTTAATTGACCGGCTCACAGACAAGCCTGAGCCTGACCTTTAAGTAGCCTTGTCGTTCCTCAGTGCTAACCCACACTTGGCGAATTCTTTCGCCATGGTGTGTGGGTTCCGTCAATGTTTTTTTATTTACCCTTGTGTGCTTAAGGTTGGAGTGACCATATCGATAGTTGGAGGCTATCTCGTTTCTTCGTATGGTTCGTATGGTTGTTGACCTAAAATACACATGTTTTTACTGAAAAATATTGCAGTTTTAGAATTAAGATCTAGAGAAAGTTTTAGTCAATGCAAAACAATAAAAGTGCCCCAATCTTTGTGACCTAGTGATTTTACTTAGGGCTTCAAGTAAAGGGGCGTGCAATTTGGATTCGACCCGGGCTTTAACTTTTTCAAAAAATATGCGGAATTTAATTTGATTAAATGACCTTCCTGAAATTAAATCAAAACTTCCTGAGGAAATCTGCACTCTTGCGAAGAAATTCAATGCTGTGTCAGAAGTTCCCAAATCTGCACTTTACCCGCGTGAGAACTATGCCCTAAGACTACTCATTTGAGCAGAGGGAGGTCTGTGCCCTCCAGTGGGACGTATATAAGTCAAGATGAGTGTGCCAATGCAGGACAAAGCTGTTGTTATTGGTTTTCTTATGGTTTTCTATGGAACCCTAAGCTCAGCTCGGCATCCTAACAACCGAGGAAGTATATTTTTATGTTTTTACGCGCGTGGAGATATTTTAATGCCACAATCTCAGCGCATGCGCTTGCCTCCGCCATTCATGTTCCGCTTTTTCTGGGCCCTATTTGTTTGAATTTAAATTTCCTGAATGGCCAGGCCACTACGACCTCCAACTACCTAGTTGGAGGTCGTAGTTCAATCCATTTTGCAGCGGCAACACCAAAATAGTGAGAATGAGGACGAAATATCTTAACAGGCGAAATATCGTAAAAAAATTGTCTTAAATGCAATGTTTAACTATGTGACTGTTTGTTGCCTTAATAAAAAAAATAAAAAAGGGTAGTATAGTTTCTATCCTGGTTTTTTTTTTATAATTCCTGCGGTACAGACAGCGGACAGACTTGCGGGCAACGCACCAGTTAATCATCTTATCATCATTATCACTATATTAGCTGTAGGACGTCCACTGTTCGACATAAACCTTCCCTATACACAACAACAGCAACAGTTAATATGATAATGAAATTGGAGACGACTAGGAACTATTTTGTGATTAACATTACTTAACTCGTTTCTGAGTAACGACTGTGTGTGACAAATCGTTACTTAATAATGATGTAAATTACCTTGCCCTTGAGTGGCCATGGTCACGAGCGTACAGTCACCAGCATTAATATCTGCCACAGCGGAGCGTGCAAAAATATCTGACACGTCCTTCCGGCCCTAGAAATAGAGTCGTATCAGATATTTATGCACGCTTGTTGTGTCAGATATTGGTGCTGGTGACTGTACTCACGACAACGGGCACACTACACCACATACACACATACACTACAGACACCAAAACTTCTAGTTAAAACTCTGTAATATAATAAAACCGGCCAAGAGCGTGTCGGACACGCCCGAAATAGGGTTCCGTAGCTATTACGAAAAAAATGAGTAATATATTCTAAGGATTTCGTATTTTGTACGGAATATTCCAAGTTTAGGTTTATTTCATACCTTAGGCTGCTATTTACTCTTAAACTACTAATAATTCTCAAGAAAACTTAACCGTTATAGTCTTCCTTGTAAGTTTGATATACTTACTACCATCCTGAATTATTTCAAATTTTTCCACCCAACGCTTTAGATTTAAGAGGGGGGGAACGCTCGATTTAAATGAAAATTTTCACTTTAAAGTTGAATATTTTGCAAACACATCACTGAATCGAAAAATCGTGTTAGCAACCCCCTTATGGTTTGACCTATTCAACGATCCCACACTACAAGATTGGATAAAAAAAAAACTCACCCTCACTTTACGTCTATGGTAAAGTAAAAAAAAAAATTTTAATTTTTAATTTTACTATTTTGTCGACATAGCTTACTTATATTCGTGCAAAATTACAGCTTTCTAGCATTGATAGTCCCGAGAAAAGCCGCGGACGGACGACAGACAGACAGACAGACATGGCGAAACTATAAGGGTTCCGTTTTTGCCATTTAGGCTACGGAACCCTAAAAATAAAGAAAAATAGAACTAAAGCTAAGCCTGAACACATACTATATTTATCACCTAAATTCTACCTAAATTGCAGTTCTGATATCTGCCTGGAATTTTTTGTATAAGTAAATAGATCTCCTTGTTTTAGTTGTTGTAGTTGATGTTGAGTTTTAGTTCTGAGTAGTTTTTTTACCCACTCATAAGTTATGTTTATCTTCACAATACATTCGTAAGTATGATAAAATTTTCAATTACTTGACTCACAAAATCTAATCACAATGTAGCAGTAAATTTAATTAGATACTTGCAAATCGAATAAATTCCATACGTATGAGAAATCTAATTTCCTCCTCGGACTATTTTGACAGTTAAATAAAACGTTATTAAAGCCAGTCATGTTTAACTAACGCTGGGTTAACTTGATATGGCTTATATAACTGCAGGTCAAAAATCAAAACGTTTAATTTACAGGCCGTAGGGATGATGATTAAAATACTTACCTACCTGTATTACCTAAGTGTGTTAGCAGTCGAGGTATGCGCGACATGTTCCGAACCAATCTGTGGTGCTTTATCAAGGTCAGTTCGAAAGGGAAACTAACCGTGTACTGCACACCAGTGCTTTTGCAGCTTGACTATTTACTCTGAACGGATGGCGAATGAATTTTAGAACACCCTTGTTTACCACAAGAGAAATTTCTCTCCAGGCGGGTGTTATAGAACTATCGTAAAAAACGTATCCTAAAGTGTAACAATGGATAGTAATGTAATTATCGCAGAAATTGATAGCCTTTATAGGCTAATAGTAGATTGATAAACAAGGGTTGTAAGTGGTCAATTACACCCAAGATATTTAGGTGCACGAGCGAGCAAAGCGAGCGAGGGTGCTTATAGTTCACGTCGCGGGTGTAATTGATCATTTACACTCTAGTTCAACTCTACTTTTCATCACAAATGCAAAGAAATAAAGAAAAACCGTTATTTATGTATACGCGATTTGTAACAGAGCGGAGGAATATTTATCGCGCCAAACAGTCTTTTATTTTTTTTGTAATGGCCTCGCGCTCTTTGGCTTTGGCACATTCAGCCAGCACTGGCCAGCAGCATTATGCCACCATGGAGGTTTGGAGGTAAGTATTACGCATTACAATCTCCTTGTTTACCAGTTCGTGAATACAAAGGAGCAACATTCGATTTTTTAATTTACTTACCTATCTAAATATGTAAATATCGAATTTACAACACGGATTTCAAGTTAAATGCAACCTACTTTCAGAGCTTAAGTGATGTTTTTTTTTAACTGAACTCACATTCCTCTTACCTATATGCACAATGACATTATATCTATACAAATGTGTATTAGTTTATTGTTTAAGCAATTAGAATCGATAATCTATATTTTTGTGGTTAAACACTATGTCATCCTCACTTAACTCAGAACTGAACTCAGTTCAATAAATTTGGAGTATACATACATTCTGTTGCTTATATCCGTTATGACTTTATATTATCACTCTGCACAAAACAGTATGTTCCTTGCTATTTGCTATTCTATTAAGTGACTTGTCTATTTAGCGTAATGCAGCAATAAAACTAAAATGTTTATCGCATCTTAACTGTTGAACTGTCACCTTTACCTGTTTTCTCTACGTTGTCGCCTTAACCCTGTTTCTATAAAGGAAACGGGGTCTAAGTCCTATCTACTTTTAGATAGTGCGATGTAACTGTTTGCTGTGATTTGAACAGACGTATTTCTCGCTAAATAGCATATCCGTCTTCCAAAATCAGCAAGTTTTTTATACTTAATTCAAAAATTAGGCACTTTTATTTTGGTAAACCATGTAAAAAAACTGAATTACATTAGATTTAATAGGCACTGGCGTGCAGTGAATCAATTCCAGGGTTGGCAGCTGCTACTTAGTTTGCGCCTGCAGCAGCGCGACGCCTCAACAGCAGGGTAGGCCGCACTAGCTCTGCCTACCCTCAATTAGTGATGCAACGGAAGTCACTTAGCGGAACCAGAAACGGAAACAGATGTCAAAAATAAATTTTAGCGGAAACGGAAACGGACGCAGAAACAGAAGTGTAAATACTATGAAAAAAAAAACTTTTTACAAATATTATATTTTATTGAATATTAAATACACACCAAGCCTAGATAGAAATAGAAATAAAACAAAAGAAAACAATATTGCAATTTTTTTATATACAATAAACAAAATAAAATTAACCTAAACCTATAATATAAATTACAAATTGCAAATTGAATATTTATTAATATTGAAAACAGATGCGGAAACATAAGCGGAAACGGATGTTAAAAAGCGTGCGGAATTTCCGCAGTTGCGGAAACAGAAACAGAGGTCTGTTGCATCACTCAAACTAAACCAACTGTTTAAATCAATATCATCATCATATCAGCCGTAGGACGTCCAATTGGACATCCGCCTTCCCCATTCTGCTGTTGAAATATTACAGCTTGCATACAAGCGTCTGAAGCTTATACATTAAGTGACATTTCTACATCTTATATAATAATACAAGCGTCCCTAGCTTTTAGATTGTGCAATGTAACATTTTTGTTCGTCTTTATAAATATACATAATGCGTTATAAATCAGTCTAAACGAGTTTTTTTCGTTTCTTTCAGCAGACATTCTATTGAATCTAGAATTTCTCAGAATCCAGATTAATATCGTGACTACGAGTGATAACATGCTGTGATGTGATTGATTCAATTCATTTCTATTTCTATTGATTAAAAAACCTACGGACAAAAAAAATATATTTGGAATTGATAGCACTTTGGCACTAGATACGTATGTTATTGCAGCGTGATATTGTTTTATCTGTAAAAAAAACACTACTTTCGTGCATAGCATAAGGTCTATTCATCCTTCCGTGTCTTATCATGTAAAGAAACACTTCTCGAAGACACTTCCACACTTTTTTCTCGGATTACACAATAACCATCACTTAACCCTTTGACCATTATTTTTTTTAAGCAATGAATCGAGAACTTTAACGATACGCACAGCATGAATGATTTTTTTTATGATTTTTGAGAAAGAGAATTGTATATATTATTGCAGGGTTTCCGAATTATGAGACGGCAATATGTTTGCCGCTATCAGCCAAGGGCATTAAGTGACAAGACCGTCATGTCAGTTTGCCGGGGGAACTACGGGTGGCACGATGTATCTAAAATAAATAAATTAAAAACCAATAGATGATAAGAAATAATTAAAACCTTTATTTAACTTAAAACTGAATTCTTTCAAATAAATAACCGGCAAGAGCATATCGGGCCATGCTTATAGTCAGGGTCCCGTAGCTGCCCGACCTTAATTGAAAACGTGAAAATCTCTGAAGCATGGGACAGCACAAAGTGGACTTTACAAGTCTCGCATATATTATATTATAAGATTGCACGCACGAACAATCAACACTTTTTTGCGAGATTTTTTACTTCCGTTGTCATTTCTAACTAACACGGCTAATTCAGCAATAAAGGTAAAGGCAAATTTGAAGTATTGAATTAAGCTATTGCTCCATATATAAATCAATAACAATTGTAGCCTAACCCACCCTTTCCTTTAATAAACACCAGACACTTAACGGATAGTGGCAAATATATTGCCGTCTTCATTTTTTTAAATTATCAAATAACAGATTTTTTTTCTTTAAACTTTATATCGCCAATCTTGTCTCTGAAAGTAGAGAATTGTGACTATCGGATAAATCCAGCAAACAAAATTTTATTTACAAACATTTTTGTTCAATTGTAAGGAATAGTTAAAAATCTAAGTTCAGGCCTAAGAATCATCATTTAACATGGGTTGGAATAACGTTTATCTGCTATTCTTTTTTTCGTTAATTGGTACGAGTATGTTCTCTTATGCGAACCAAAAGTTATATTAACAAACAACACGTTCATTGAGAAAAAAAATAAAATATCTGAGTCGTATGACGGCAAATATCTTGCCGTTACCCACTAAAGGGTTAAAATGTTGTTGTATACTTAAAGAAATTCACAAAGTATTGAAATCAACCAAGTAACCACTGAAAAATATCATTTCGAATAAGATTGCCTTCAATAATCGAAGGAACGAATGAATAACCTCAAAAATATCTGCCATTGCAATGTCTAGATTGTCTTTGTATACGTAACTTGCAGCTGCAAATGCATACACAAAGAAAATTGTATAATCTATTATAGAAAGTAAATTTTACCATGTATTCAAATCTACTTTCGCTTTTTTTTCCTTATAGCAGAGGAGGTAGCATCAATAGAAATTGAAATGTCAAAAGGAAACGCAAATGACATTTAAGAAAAAAAACACTGTTTTGTACGGCGTGCGCTTTCATTTTCTAAGTTGCGTCAACGTTATTTTATTTTCAACTGCGTGACAAGCGTGAGATTGATTTACTTCATATTAAATAAAAGCGTTTACGTGCAAAAAATTTAACTTGAAATAACGAAAGTGAATTTGGTTCATTTAGTATTCTACTAGTATGTATTATAAATGTAGAAGTTTTTATTTATGTTACGTGCAATAACGGCTCAACGATGATTGGGATGAATTGAGCAGATTCCTGTATCCCTCTACTACGAAATTCAAAAATCGAAGTTCGTATCGTACCGTCCCGCCGACGCTTATATTATTTAATACGAGAGTGAATGTTCGATTTACGAATTTCGTAGTACCCCTGCTGGGTAAAAAAGTATTATTCTATTTAGTCGGCCAGTTACATTATTAGAAAATATCGGGCACGTTTTCTTTTATTAATCTAACAAAAAATGGCAAAGACGAAGCGCGTCGAAGTTCGAGAGTAGGGTCCGTGACGTCACTACTTAGTAAAAAGCGTACACTTGAGGGGCTATATTATGTCGGCTGATCGTAAAATCCGCCAGATCACGAAATTCCTAGGCATATCGTGAAATGGCGCCATTTCATGATATGCCTAAAAGTCGGCGAGCCATATCATGATGTGCCTGAGAAACAATACGGCAAATCGATGAGAGCAACACATTCGTTGATATATGTACCTAGCTCTTTACCGGGCACATCGTGATATGCCGAAAAAAAGAAAAATTTAGGAACGACGAGCGAAGCGAGGAGTGGTTAGTATGAATTATGACCACAACGCACGAGCCGAGCGAGCGAAGCGAGCGTGCCGCGGCAGCGGCCGGCGAAGTGCCAAAACCGATATGGCGCCATTTCACGATATGCCTAGGAATTTCTTGATTTGGCGGATTTTACGATCGGCCGCCGACATTATATAAACCACTAGGCTGATTTCTATGCTTTTATGATTTTTCCCAACTGACTTTACCGATTCACTTACCGGTGACTATCAATAATCGTGATTCTAAGCAACGTTCATTTTCTGACCGTCATAGCAAATATTGATGTAACAGTAGCGCTTCCTGTGTCGGTTTGTGTGTATCCACAGCGTAACTTGATTAGCGTCGTTTTATATAGCTCCCGCTAATAGCGACGACATTGGGACTTATATAATAGAATACAGGGAAAAACGGTAGTTTAAAGGCCGTCTTTTTCTCATATGCTGTTAATTTTCAAACTTGTTTGCTCGTTGTTCTTTAAAAAACAGTTTAGGAGCTGATTTCATAAATACTATTGGGGTCTAAGTCATTAAGTAATGAGATTTTACAAAAATACCAGTAAAGCAGAAAGGGGGTTAAATATCTAGTCCCTTATAAAGAGTCTGTTTACAATATTTCAAAACCATAGTATCACTGTACGGCCAACCGCCAAAAAAATCATTGATGTGTAAACCCAGTAAAAGTAATAGTAAAATTAAAGAGTAAACTACGCAGAATGTGTATGTACATTTTGACTAATTTCCGCGGAAAGCCAAAGAGTCTTAAAATAAGTATTACCCTTTTGTTAATTAATCTATGCTAACTCCGGTTGTATGACATGATAGTGACAGCTTAGAATAGGGTTGATAATATTTTTCGCTCTATTAATTTAATAATATAGTTTTTTTTCTGGTTATTTTGTAGCACGTTCTTATCGCTGACCTGTTCAACTTTGGAATCTTTTAAAACGAAACTAATTTAAATATGTAGGTACTTTTTCATCTCAAGGCCCGCCAGATCATGAATAAAAAATAAAAGCTATAAATAAAAAAATTAAGAACAATTTTAGCCATTATATTTCTCGTCTTGCGTAAGATTTTCTCTAATTTCCCAAGATATAGAGAAGTACCATAAGACAAGGTTCATCATCATCATCATCGTTGCAAATACTTTGTACAACAATAACAACACAACAATAACAACAGCTTTGTAACAATATCTATAGCCAAGCTCACCGCGACGCCGGCGCAGGCCATTTGATCTATTTTCCACCATAACCGCATAATACCAACATTTCCTATGATACTTCACTACCGCAACGGACGTCCAACCGCGGCTGTTAGCTAGAATTGCTCCTTCCGCGTATTATATAGTTAATCCTTAGATCAAAGTTACATTCTCAACACAGAAACACCTTTATTTATTTACAATGGTTACATTTCAATGCAGTAACGTACGTTATTTTTTTCATAAAACCCAAAAAATTGTCAACCATAAAACAAACTCGGCAAAACAAAACAGTACAGTTACGTAAAATTTGAAGTTTTAAAGTTCAGTAGAATCGCAGGTAAAACGGTGTAAGTTGTATTAGATTGCGAGGTCGTAAAGGGAACTAGTTCGAAGTTGACATCAGTGGACAGTGTTAAGTTGGCGTATTCGTTCGAATGTGAATGGAACAACTCTACAGTTTTCACAATTACATTGCTACTTGCTGCACTAATTTTTCGGGTTGCCAGAGTAAGGTTTGCTTTACATTGATTGGGATAAGACTCACTGGACAGAATCAAAATCCATTAAAAAGTGGTGCAACTTGAAGCACTTAGAGTAAAGTTTTCTACATCAAACTTCTCGAATGCATTTCTAAGTTACAATTAAAAGTCGTTATCATGTTTTTTACCATTTTTTACATCTAAGGGCATCAATTACACAGAAATAAAATTCGGATGCAAGTGTTAATTGGATAATGGATACCAATGGTTTGGTATTTCGTAACCGGATACCGTATTCCGATTCGGTATTTTACGATATCGGGTTTTAACAAGACAGTTTATCGCTGCTTACGGTAGTTGGGTCGTATAATTTGATATGTTGACCGTACCTAATGACTAGCGGTGTATACCTAGTGCCATCCACGAAGACGCGTCATTTTGGACGTTGTAATAAGGACCATGGCACGCATCATCGTGAATGACTCTACCTATATTACTGATTAAAATAAGGTTCTGTGACCAAAATAGCGAAAACGGAATCCTAATAGTATCGTCTTGTCTGTGTGTATGTGTACACTTGAACCAACTGAATCGTGACCCACTGTGGAACCTTTCCGTAGAAAAAGTCATAGTGACATCGCATTGCTTGAAAAGGGAATTTATTATGACACTTACTGTGAGAACGTTCTACGGTGGGTCACGAATCAAATGGTTCGAATGTATGCCACAACCGTGTAACTTAATATAAGGGCTGAATGTCACTAATGGGCTTCTGAAAAGGTAAGGCTATGTCTAACATGGACTAATTTTGTGTTTGTCATTAACCAATAGAAACTGTTATAGAGATCAGGCGTAGGGAAGCGGGTGACGCAAATGCTGAGATCGAACTCGTGGACTTCAATAAATCAAACCACAGCAACTGATACTCAATTAGGTGTATATTCATTAACACATATGCATATCTATTTCTTTATAACAATCACAATACATATAAGTTGTAAACGGGGACGAAACAGACAAATAGATGTAAAAATAAAATAGGCTAAAATAGGTTGATGCTCACAGTGGTACGGCCATGGCGAGAGAGAGGCAGAGAGAATAGAAAATTATGTACAGCATAGACAAATCCAACAGAAACGCCTTCACCTATCCTCGCTCAGCGCGTCCTTAGTGGAAACAGTGAGGATGGGTAAATAAAGCGTTTGTATTCGTTTATGATAAACACATTTCTCGCAACGCATCCTCGCCTCTGATGGCCCATCGGGTCAGAAGGTTCTCGAATGGCGTCCACGGATCGGGAGACGAGCTGTCGGTAGGCCTCCAATAAGAGGGAGCGAAGAGGATCGCGGGATCGCGGTGGATGCGGAAAGCACAAGACCGGTCTGAGTGCAGAGCCTTGGGGGAGTTAGTCTTTTGACTGACATGATGATGATGATGATGATGATGATGATGATGATGATGATGATGATGATCCTCATCCACTGTAGAAACGCAGCCTAAGACTTGTGTGCTATGTTCAAAATTACTTGTAGAAACTCGTGCGCTTTAACTTTATTGTAAGTCGTTACGTCGGGCCGTCAAAATACGTTTCTCAAGTAAATTAACATAACGGAACAATATTTTGAGTAAAAAAACGGCTCCATTCCAGTTTATCTTAACATCTAGTCGGTAGCGTTTTTTGGACCCCTACCGTGTTCACAGAGACTGATTTTACTGTGATTAAAGTTTAAGTTTTTTGTCAACTGCCAATTGTTTAACGTAGTTTTAAGTACAGCTCACTGCTGTACTCCGAGTCGGCAATTAACTGTACTTAAGACGAGCGATTCAATTTTTTGCCAAATTTTCCTTTTATGTTGTAGGCAAGGTGAGTAGTGTGTGAATGAAATTATAACACGTTATTTTTCAGCCATGTCGTTTTGAGACGTGGGATAAGCCGGGATAGCGATGGTTTTTCATCATAGAAGATGCATTTAAGAACGAATTGGACGGAATTTTTAGCGAACCCATTCGCGACATATTTTTAACAGACTAAGGGGCTGTTTCACCATCCATTGATTAGCGTTAACCGACGGTTAAATGTGATGCCGTCTATTCGATTCGTATCTATTCGAACAAAATAAATAGAGACGGCATCACACCTAACCGCCACTTAACACTAATCAATGGATGGTGAAACAGCCCCTAAATTTGCTATTAAATACTTTCCATCCATTAAACAGATGGGTGCAAATCTTCTCTAAATCGGATCTTAGACATAACATGGTAGGGAATTGAGGTAGCAACGAGCTCAATAGATTTTCGCTCCGAAGCTTTTAATTGCCTAGATAAAGAACAGCATAACTTGCCTAGAATTACTCGTACACAAAATCAGACAAGTAACCATCAGATACGATGTTATTCCTTCATTATACCAATCTAAAATCTAACATTCCAACGGTACATCTTTGCGTGTTCCATTCAGCGGACTGTCATCTTTGCGATCCACCTGGGTTTGTATTCCGTACGCGCAAACAGACTTAAGTTATTTTTGTACCTTGTGGATTGTATCCCATTGTGATTGTTAGCTTCGCTTTATCGAGTGTCTAGTTAGTGTATTTTTGACGCTGTATAGAGTTCATACATTAATATACGGCAAAAATTTATATTAAGACTTGGTGGACTAATACAAGCCTTCATATCTATGATAAATTCGTTAGAATTTGTTCTACTACAGTGTTTTTTTTGACAGATTGATTACTACGAGTAACTAAAGAAATTTCTAAATATTTAGCTGGGAGGGAGAGATACTTGACACTAACAAAAATTACTTAACTGTCTTCAGAACTTTAATATTTGACAAACGGACCTTAGCAGTAGTAACGACAAAGCAAGTCACCTATGCCAATCAATTACTGTCGCCCTTGAACAGCTGTATCATAAGGAAAATGACAACAATTGTGATCAGATAATAAACAGCTCTCCGATATTCCGAGAATGTTAAAGCGAGATAGAATCTAACGTGCATTGATATCGCTCGGCGAATACTCTCCGACATCACTACACGTCTCATCTAAATGACACTTGCTTGATGATCTCATTGCGTTTTTGCACGACTCAACTCATACCGAGGAAGAACGACGTATCTTATATATCAAACTTAAAGCACTTTATAGCTGATGTACTGAGTTACTGTTTTGTTTGTGGAGATGCCCGTTTGAAACGTGGTGTAAGACGATTGACTTTACAATTTTTAAATACATTGCGCGAGTTGCTAGATAACCGATGTGCGGTAAGCGTGTCGGTCATGCAATGGACAGCTAGGAATCGCTGCCGGTCGTGCATACTCGTGGCACAAGTATACCTTAAGTGTGTTTAGTTCATTCTTCGTGGGAAGGCTATAGCACCTGCTTGTATTTTTTGTTCTAATGCATTAACAAACCGCAATGGCACCTGTAACTTTCACTGAACGTGTTCCGCCTAAATCGGTGTTTACAAGAAAATTCACAGTGTACTTAATGAAGATAATAAAGTATAGTTTTGGGTCACTTTATACTATATTACAGTTATATAAGCGATTGTTCTGTTTGAATGTTGTTTTGGCTTTTTATGCTACTATTATCGAATATCAGCAAAGATTTTCTGTTTAAAAAGAGATAACGCAAAAGAAGTGTTAATATTAAAGTGCTGTCTGTTTAATATTTTATGAAAAGTAAGTCCATTAGTAACATTTTTATTCGGAGCACTGTAAAATTGTTAAAGGAAATAAAAAAGCGTATACATATTATACCAAAACTGACATTACAAAAAACAAAGCTCTTCGTTCACAATTAGATTACGTAAACATGCGTATTATTTAATTTAATTATTTTTGAAATGCTAACAAAAAAGTGTTTTTTTTTTCTTTCAATACGTGCCTTTCCTCGGTACGTGCCTGTGATATGAATCTCTATGAAATTATATTGCGATATTCGCTTAGCGACTTATATCGCCGGTTTTTGTTCATCAACCAACCTTATGTAGCCTAGAAAAGGCCTAAGATTATATTTATTTGGGGCTTCATCATCTTATTTCAACAAACATAATATAATATAAAAAGAAACGATAACAATTATATAGTTTAAAAAATATCTAAACCCTGTATCTCTCCTACCCGGGGCATCGTGCCTAGTATGCTTGCGGCATTCCCTCGCTGCACGGCTAAGCTCAGCCTCTGGGCGAAAAAAGACCCGGCCCTGGGGTCGCCAGAGACGCCAACTAATTTATCCTACATCTCGCGAACAAATTTTTTGGTGTCGGATGACCACGGTCCTAAAGTTTCATCATCTTATACTTATCATCCATTCCACTTTTGGTATTTGGCCGCATCTCAACATGGTTACGTCTACTTAATAGGAATAGGACGAAATGTTATAACCGAACGTAGACGTATCGTGCTCGTCATCACCGCGTCTGCTGTAAACGACACTGTCCAAGGCACAGGAGAATGAAAAGGATAGAAAATGCAAGAATACTTGAATTACGTGTTGTGGCGTAGGGCCGCTTGTAGACGTCCGATGTTTTCACCGGACAACAGACTGTTTTTTTGCCGGACTTGTGGTGTTGTATGGCTTACAATGAATGTGTGTTCAGGGACCGGACACTTGTCCGGCGATTTAGCCATAGGTACAACACCGCAAGTACGGCAAAAAAGAAAACGGTCCGTACACCGGTGAAACAACGGACGTCTACAAGCGGCCTAGGGCTAGTTGAATGAGGGCTACTTGTAAGGCGAAATATCGCTAGATGGCGTTCGTATCGTTAAATAACTAAATTAGCCAATGAGGGCTATCGCGTATGAATTCGCCGCTAGAGGCGCTAGTGTAGCGTGAGGTCTCCGAAATGTCAAATCTCATAGTTTTTGGGTGAGCTACGCGAGTTTATTTATAATTAGAATAATTTTGTGAATATTTTGCATTACCTGAAATTAATTATGGCAATTATGCGTTACTGGGCAATGAATGTGTGTGTTTTAAGACAGTTTTGTCTTTCGGAAACCTTTGTCCTCCCTTTTTATTAAATATGATTTAAATGTAAATTTTGTTTTCACGCTCGTAATAACTAACCATACCTACCTACTTCAGGCAGGACCTTTGTCTACAGTGGCGCCAACTGGTGAACGTGAAAACGGTAGCCCTCATTGCAAGCAAGACCGTAACCTCACGATACTAACGCCATCTAGTGATATTTCGCCTGTCTTTTAGCTGTCCATTGTTGCAGGCGGGATCAGGATTAGTAACTTAAATGTTAAACCATATTTAATTGTTTTGCCTTGATATGTTTAACAGCAAATTAAAATGAATCGAGTAGATTCTTAGGTAAAAATATCTCTTTAGTCCGTCAGTTATATTTTAAAAAAAAGCGGACACGTATTTTTTCTGTTGTAAATCAAACAAAAAATTAACAAGATGAACCGCGTCATAGTTTGAAAGTGGAGGCGGTGACGTCACTCTTCAGTAAAAAGTGTTAGCAGGTGTGACGTCACACGGAACTTGAACAGTATATGTCCATAATTTTTTGCTTAATTGACAAAAAAAATACTTGTCCGATATTTTTTGAAAATCTAACTGATGGACCAATAATAATCATAAATATTTTAAGGGATCTAGACTACTAAACGTTTTACAAACTCATAATTAAATATATTGAACCGGATAACTCACGTCTTAAATCGAGTTTAGCGCGACATGTTTCGGGCTAATCCGCGTGCACAGCAGCCGCCGAGTCGCGTTGCTCCGAAGAGGAAGGGCTACGGGTTAGCCCGAAACATGTCGGGCTAAACTCGATTTAAGACGTGAGTTATCCGTTACAATATCATTTAACATGAGTGAGTCTCATGGTAGGTTCATGTTTTATAAACTCAATTCAAAATTGTACAAATACAAAAGTTATGTAGCTATCTGAACTGGACTCTTGTAGCTTGGGCCAAATCGATTCCAGTCCCCTATTAAAATATGTTCTCGGTTTCTGGTTTCTGGTATCGCATACTTAATCATTGGTACCGCGATTTGAAATGCCCAGGACTTCCGTATGTCAAGTCAAGGAGCGACGTGGTCTTACGTTATTAGTAACATCCAAGGATAGATTCCTGTTGATACTGGTAGGTATTTAAGGGTTTGTACCCGAGAGACTTTTGAAAATAGGAGAGGGAATATGCTGGGGCATCTGATACGACATGACAGTTACATAAAAACTATTTTGGAAGGGCGAATAGAAGGCAGGCGAGGCAGGGGAAGGCCGAGACCGTATCAGGAGCTGAAAACGCTGGCAGAGAACCGAAAAGAGTGGCGACTACTCCACCGACAAGAGCTAAGCTCTTAAATTAATGATGATGACCCGAGAGACACAGGTTTTACAGCGAAACGGTTCGAGCTACAATCTTGAAAGTATATCTTAGTACCTGGGCGACCGAGCTTTGCTCGGACTAAAATTCGATGATAAGCGTTTTCCAGAGATAAGACCAAGCTAGATCGATTTGTCATCCCCGAAAACCCACATACCAAATTTCATCGAAATCGTTGGAGCCGTTTCCGAGATTCTGATTATATATAGCAATTAAAGCTCGTTTAATGGTATTATATATATTATTATATAGATTGACCGAAAATCACACAACTTGGCAAAAAAAAATGTTTTTCAGGGGGCTCCCTTACTGTTAAAAAACACGAAAATAAATTAATCGAGGTAGTCTAAAACTTGATGAATAAAAAAAATGGTTTTCAGAAACATTGTAGAACAAAGGAATGATTATTTTTTTACTAAATGTTGGCCTGAAGGATATTTTAGCTTCCAATTGACCTATGAACTGTAACTTTGGTGATTACGGTAATTAATACGTATATTTTACTAACAAATGGGAACTATATGTCTTTGTATTATGTCCAATTTCAGTTTTATCTCGTAAACTAGACTAAACTATAACAAAGTGTAACCACAGAATAACAATACAGCGCGGCCATTACGCCGGACAGATTGAAATACAAGGGGCAGAGCTGTACTTAGTCTAGATTCGATATCCGCCCGTAGCCGCCGGCTGCTGCTGTGGCCACAGCTAGTTCACCTCTGGACAGGACAAATCTGGACTTGGGATTAATGATTGGTTAAAATATTCTACTTTTGAATACGTCAAGCAAAATTACAACCAAAACGTTATTACTCGGTATGAGGGTTCTTTTAAATGTTTTTTATATCTTGCGGAAAAACCAGCATTGCTGAGAAAAAGAATTACTTGCAGTAGTTCCGTTAGTTCCTTTGTTTCCATGCTAACATTTCTCTTTTTTGTACTGACAAAGGAACTACTCCGAATAATCCGAAAAAATGCACCAATAGAAACTTGGCTAAAGGTTTTTTTTTTAATACAAATTATGTATGAATTTTTGACCATATTTCATCCTATCTGAATAATTCTTGTGTGGCCTGTAAAATAAAAATATAATGTTTTAAAAGAAGAAAACTAGAAGATTATGAACGTACTTGGTACCGGATATAACACCCACACTACACGTAGTGACCATGCTAACTGTACTGACCATGCTAATTCCTTTTATATCTTCCGGTTAGTAATCAGATGTTTGTATACCTACCTACTCGTAGTTTAAATTACTGGCATCTATAAAAAAACTAGCGTACTAAAGCGTTTAATTCACAGGCTCTTGACGTTTATTTCGACAATGACTAAGCCGTTGTAAGCTTTAGCACTGGTCATCCAGGGTAGGTCATATCTTCAGGCGCTAGGCGGACTACTAAAGTGGTACAGTCACCAACAAAAATTTGTAACAATTATTCACCTTACAGACCTTGTGATCACCGTCTTGTAGTTAATATTTCGTCAGGTGACAAGTAAAAGTCACTAACTAAAAAAAAAAATTTTGCCTTACGTACGATGCTATGCATAAGTTTGATTAACCGGAAGACGAAACTTTTTTAGGCATATGAACCAGAAGTCATAACGTTGGCAGGCCGCCCACTAGATGTACTAACGACATCGCGAGAGTTGCGGAAAACCGGTGGATGCAAGTGGCGAATTATCTATCATTGTGGCGTTCTAAGGGGGAAACCATTGTTCGACAGTGGACTCGTGCTGCGTCATCGGTTGGTGTGAACGTGCCTTCACGAAACGATGTTGTTAGTGTTGTCTACGTACGTTTCGTCGGATAGTCGCGCGAACAGCGCCTCTAGCGGAACGTTTGCGATGTTCATGCTTCCATACAAATTGAGATTTTATCGCGAACGCGATCGAGACGTATTTTTTAACCGTAAACTTACACTTAGGGCACTGAGCAGTGGCGCGTAGTGCGCATGTCACGTTGCTCCTAAGAATTAAGAAGGGCTACAAATTAGCCCGAAACTCGACTTAAGACTTGAGTTATCCGTTACAATGTCATTTAATATGATAAAGTTTAAGTTGATATTTTTTAATCTATTTTTATGTCTGACTGTACATCGGAGGTATGAATAAAGCTGTTCACGCCCACACGTTCTTGCTAAATCGTATGATTCTTATAATATGAGTATTTATGATTTACTGCATTCCGTACGCCATTGGACTGATTTCACTGGTTATTAATTTTCGGATCTGGATGGTTGCAAATGAAAGCTAATGACATACGAAATCTGTACTTAATAAAAACAGAAAATTAAAAAAAAACATCAGAGGTAAACTTGTATAAAGTCAAAGGCAAAAGATGTTTATTAAATTAAGAGGGTTTATATCTGCTGAGCTGGCAACATTGCATTTTTGTTAGTTTTTCTCGATTATTACATAAATTTAATTTTCATTATTTTTTTATGGAATAATAATAATAATAAAATCTTTATTTCAGATTAAGGCTGTTTCACCATCCATTGATTAGTCTTAACCGACGGTTAAATGTGATGGTTCTCCGTCTATTCGAACAAAACAAATAGAGACGGCATCACACCTAACCGCCAGTTAACACTAATCAATGGATGGTGAAACAGCCCCTTAGTTTACATATCTATCCATATCATGTTAGTACAACTTACAGCCTCAGGATCAGTAAAAATTAAATAAAAATAATAATATATAGTTCAATTGTATTATACTAATTATATTAACTACTAATTACTAATACTTATTACTAATTATTGTAATTGTAATTGTTATTATGAAATAATCGAGAAAAACTAACAAAAATGCAACGTTGCCAGCTCAGCAGGTATAAACGCTCTAAAGGCTTATACAAGCACTAATGAACGTAAGAAACTATCTACCACCGTATCGGAAAAACCTCTGTTGAGAATAATCTGGAAAGAAACTCAACGAATTATAATTTTGTTTAGTTGAAAAAGTATAGCTATAAGAAATGGGCTTTTTTGGGGACTGCAGCTGCAGGGCTACTACGAAACTCGAAACTCAAAGTTCGTGTAGTTAAGTGCGGTCCCTCTTACACTTATACTATTTAATACGAGAGCGAGAGGGACGGTACGATATGAACTTCGAGTTTCGAGTCATCGATGTCATCGTCATCGATGATTACTCCAATGACGAGGTTGAAAGGGGTAGTATCGGTTGGTCGTATTTCGGTTTGAGTTTTATCGATAAATTATCGAAAAATCGGAACTGCAACCATGGTTGTACCGTTATAGGGCCCACAGACGCTATGAAAAATCCTATGATCAGACTGCACCAGGGGTCGGCAACCTGCGGCTCGCGAGCCACATGGGCTCTTTGGATGTGAAGCTGCGGCCCTTTAGTTCCACACACAAATATTATTTACCAATACCATGTAAAATATATAATATTTAGTTTTTTGTGAAATAAAAATGAATAAATAAATATAGGTATATAATTTTTTGTAAAATATTTTCTCTTATAAATTATTATTTTTTTATCAAAAAACTTTGTTACTATTTATTGTTGGCAAGAAAAAACTTTGCAGTTCTTTAAAAAGTTTGAAATTTTGTAAATTGCAATTTTGACTCTTCCGACTCAAAAGGTTGCCGACCCCATGACTACACCGATCGATCGGTCAGATTTATCGTAAATTCTTACGCCACACACGCTACAGTTTATCGTTATTTATAAAAAAATAACCTTAAAAAGTTGTTAAGCCCCCACCACTGTTATTTCAAAGTTGAATCTCATAAACGGCTGAACTCATTTTAATGAAACTTAGCTAAGAACCACCTCGATGAAATTAGCCTAACATATAATTCTTGTTTCAGATTTCAACTAACAGTTATCTCCACACGAAATCAAAGGTATGTACAATTTGTAATAGTAAGTAAGTTTGCTCAGCGAAATTTAAGATTTTATAAAAAAAAATGTTTTCACTTTTTAACCCCCGACGCAAAAAGAGGGGTGTTATAGTTATAAGTTTGACCGCTATGTGTGTCTAACTGTGGCACCGTAGCTCTTAAACGGGTGACCGATTTGAATGCTGTTTTTAATTTGTAATCAGGTTTTCTAGCGATGTTTTGTTTAGCTATAATATGCTAGCATGTTTCATCAAAATAGAATTGGACTTTGAAGTGACAAAGGCGGGGGTTTTGAAACCTTTTATTGGTTACGTTAGTTTCTTATATATTACCCTTAAGGCGCGCTTATAGTTGAATTTTCGGTATTTGAGGGGGTGAAGCAGACGACGCGGTGGAGGCGAATGCGGGGCGACTCGCGCGTCTGTCACGCAGCCCGTTGACGGCCTTATTCTGTTTGTAACCGTATTCTGGTTAATGTGAATTCCGGATTTTTCCTTAAAATTATAATTACACATTTTTTTGGTTTAATAAAGAAAATCTTCGTTTAATATGAATAGTCTTGGTAATAAACAAATTATTTATGCCTCTTCATGCCCACAGTTTGATTTGTAACGTAGGTAATGGATAGACATTTAGACTGAATAGGTCGATAGATAGATATGACAGATGGCATGCTCTTGTTTCGGAGGCCAAGACCCTCTTTGGGTCCCTGAGCCAAATTAGTTAGTTAGATAGCTTATTAGTCTGGTCAACATTTAGGATACTTTATGTTACGGAAAATAAATATTTTTGGATATAATAAAAAATTGCTCTAAATCGGATTCCGCGCGGACGCAGTCGACGGCAACAATTAGTTTTAAATAAATTTATAGCTCTTCCAAAATTGTCTGGAGCATGAAGCGATGTTTTCTTATTTTCATGACTTGAGAAGTATGGATATGTAGGAGAAAGTTATTTATCTTCAGTCAGAGGAGATTCCAAAGTTGATTGTCTGGAGCATGAAGCGATGTTTTCGCTATTTTCGTCGCTTGAAAAGTATAGATATGTAGAAGAAAGTTCTTTTTCTTCAGTCAGAGGAGGTTCTACAGTTATTTTTCATGAAGATTCTTTTTCCCTTAGTGGCATTCCCCGAGCTCGACGGGAATCAACAATTTCGGGTAGTAACCAGTCCATATAAAATGAAATTAGTTTGTCTTTCATTTTTTTCCCCAAAATGTATCATCTATAAGTATGATTACTGTTTTGAGGTGATGATTTTCACCACTCCACACAGCAAATATACACTGTGCTCGACACGTGACATGGAGACCTTGGATCTGGTCATACCAGTTACTATTTTTGTTAATTTCAGTAGTTTTAGTTTCCTTTTCATAATTCTACATCTGAATTTCGTTTTCTTTGATACATTTTTCAAGTCCATTTCTAAAGGCTACACTTCAACCGGGCACTTTATTTCACTTTTACTTAAAGATGATACATTTTGGGAGAAAAAATTAAAGACAAACTAATTTCAAAATTGAAAATACAAACTGAAATATAGATGCACAGAAAAACCAGAAAAATAAGACCAGCACTGGAAATCGAACCCAGGTCCTCGGTATTCCGTACCGCGTGCTATACCGCTACACCACTGCTGGTCCACCAGCAGTGACCAGCAGTGGTGGTTGACCGGCAGTGGTGTAGCGGTATAGCACGCGGTACGGAATACCGAGGACCTGGGTTCGATTCCCAGTGCTGGTCTTATTTTTCTGGTTTTTCGGTGCATCTATATTTCAGTTTGTATTTTCAATTTAGGTTTTACGGGATGACCGTAAGAGAAAAAAAATTGGAATGGAAATAAAAAATATAAAAAGATTCCAAAAAACCAATCTTGATTTACGTGAAGGTAAATTACAAATCGAAGTCCCTATAATAAATAAGTCGCTGATAAGGTAGGCGGTAGGCGTCGTAATGTACGGTCTGGTACACACGGACCGCATTCCAATTGCAATCCGGCTGTAAAATGGCAGAACTACATCAGAACTGCGTAAGAACTGCACTCCGACTGCCTAAAATGGCAGTTGGAATGCAGTCCTCTGACAGTCGGGTCCAGTGCTGGTGCAGTTGTACTAACTGCGCAATAACTGCATCCAAACTCCCATTTTGCAGCCGGATTGCAGTTGGAGTACATGTTTTTGTCAATAATTTACTAGTGCAACCAAGTGCAACCATCTTATTTTATTAAAATAATTTATGTTAAATAACTTGGCTGAATGCAAGATATTACCTTTGCCTGCAAAAAAGTGAGAAAATCTAAACTTAGATCGAAACTGTTGCATCTACTATCAGAAATGTCAGTGAAACTGTCAAAGGGATCAAGCAGGGCTACTACGAAACTCGAAACTAGAAGTTCGTGTCGTGCGGTCCCTCTGACACTTATACTATTTAATACGAGAGCGAGAGGGACGGTACGATACGAACTTCGAGTTTCGAGTTTCGTAGTAGCCGCAAGGTTCGCCGCATGTTCGCCGTGAGTAGTATAGGTTATACAACGTGCCTACAATTTGTATGGCAGTCGCGGTAGAATCTGGACGAAGCCGTCCGCGTCCGTGAGCAGCCGAGGCCCGCGCCAACAAGCTTGCGGTCGTAGTACGTATGTGAAATCCGCTCAGCAGGGCTGCTACGAAACTCGAAGATCGTGGGTTGCGGTCCCTCTGACACTTATACTATTTAATACGAGAGCGAGAGGGATGGTACGATACGAACTTCGAGTTTCGAGTTTCATAGTAGCCGCAAGGTTCGCCGCATGTTCGCCGTGAGTAGTATAGGTTTATACAACGTGCCTACAATTTGTATGGCAGTCGCGGTAGAATCTGGACGAAGCCGTCCGCTTCCATGAGCAGCCGAGGCCCGCGCCAACCAGCTTGCGGTCGTAGTACGAATGTGAAATCCGCTCAGCAGTGCTGCTACGAAACTCGAAGATCGTGGGTTGCGGTCCCTCTGACACTTATACTATTTAGTACGAGATCGAGAGGGACCGCACGACACGAACTTCGAGTTTGGAGTTTCGTAGTAGCCCTGCTGACTCGGCCCGACTCCGGCCGGTCGATTAGTGTGTGGTAGGTACTTCGTTTAGGTACTCTAATGCTTCTCATATGTGCTCTGAGTTCACTTATGCGTTTCCTCTTTCGCTTAACTTTTTTAATACTGCGATTACCCATATTATTTGCTCTCAAAAGTAGTACTAGCGCGTTAGAAAAATGTGCACAGGTCCGTCGTCGACTACGTACACGCGTGTACTGGCGACTGGGAAATACTTGGCCGCCGCCGCGCGCTAGAACCGTTTTATTTTGCCAAAGACGAAATAAATTGGTATGATTGATGTACTCAACCTATTGAAAATCTATGAAGCATAAATCTAAATCTACTAAAAACTATTTAATAAAGCAAATTTTGTGTTGATATTCATAATAGTTTTTTATAATATTTGGTTTAACGTGTAAACGAAGGCTCTTTTTCAAAAAAATAATCTATCGAGGTTTTTGTCAGCAATCGTGTTTTTGATGAAGTCAAAAACTAGCTAATAGACTGAAAATATACATATAAAAAAATTGCAGTTGTAAGTATTGTGTAAGTATATTTTAAATATTTTCTAAAATTGTAGTTTTCACTACGTACAGCGCCTTAAAAATGAAAAGTGACGTAAATTTAATATTAAAATTTGCAAGTCATGTTAAATACATTAGGGGTCCGTCATAAATTACGTCACACATTTAGGGGGGGGGTACAATACAGGAACAAATTATTGCTGCATAGCAGAACGTGTTTTTAAAAAAAATTGAATGTAAATACACTAGGGTCCGTCATAAATTACGTCACCATTAGAGGGGGAGGGTACTTATAATACAGAACAAATATTCCATTTTCATAGCAATACGTGTGACAAATCGCGGGGAGCTAAAAATGGTAAAAATTGGTGTTTATGGATGCCCCTCATCCCATAATATTATAAAATTTATAATGCAAAGTTTGTAAGTCTGTTTGTTACATTCACGTTATGACCATGAAACGATTTAGATAACCAGGCCCTAAAGATATTTGGGTCCGAGCAAGGCCATAGGATGTATTATCCCGGAAAATTGCATAGTTCCTGCGCGTTCGCCATAACATGAATTCTTACGCTACGTATCCTAAAGGCGTTTAGTCATTACTCGATAGATTTTATTTAGTCAACATTCTAAGTCTTGTAACTGTCCGCAGCCAAGGATACTACGCTCTATCAACTTATAAATTAGATACTACACTGCAACGACAACAGTTCTAGCAGTCTGAATAGGGTTATAATGTACAAACAGAGTTTAAAGTAATCTAAGTATGCTTTCGCTTTT
Source organism: Choristoneura fumiferana (assembly GCF_025370935.1). Taxonomy (NCBI): domain Eukaryota; kingdom Metazoa; phylum Arthropoda; class Insecta; order Lepidoptera; family Tortricidae; genus Choristoneura; species Choristoneura fumiferana. The sequence goes on along the minus strand of NC_133476.1, from coordinate 8,884,765 downwards.
ACATACAGGGTGTCAAAGTGACTTTTTATGCACCAAAAAACTATCGTGGTAGTGGCACTCGTATCTAGTTGTTTGACTTATTGTTGAGAATGGAACGGGAAGAATGGAACTTTTATATTAATAACTAAAATATTTTATCGAAAATATAAACTGAGACATAGATTCACAGAAAAACCAGAAAAAGAGACCATCACTGGGAAAATACAAAAAGACTCCAAAAAAAAAACTAGTCATAAAATATTTTATTTTTAATGTCATTGTTATATTACAAATTTTTCACAGAAAATATCTTGCGACGACTTCGTTATTGGCGAAATACACGATTATTTAATTTAAACAACCTTCCACTGAGCAGCTAGAATAACTTTCTTTTTGTTGCTCCATTATTGCACAAAAAAGTTCACAGACGCGTGTGTTTTGTGGTATCACACTTCTTAAGGTTTAAAGAGTAAGACTTGATTCAAATCTGACTCCTTAATCGCTACAATATCGCATTGGCGTATAGAATATAGCCCCCACCCGCTATTACGACTAAGTATTTGTCGCTGCAGCTAAAACCACTAACTACGCAGAAAATTTGCGCTCTCCTTTAGCAGGGACCGCCATTTCCGCTGCAGCCACCACTTCCACAAGCCGTCGGGTCGCGTACTTAAAGTGCAACTGGACACGATACTGCAACAGAGATTAGGTTAAGTAACATAGTTGTTAAAGATAAATTTCATTGAGGGAGCTTCTGCACGCAGATATTGCAATTGTTCGATCACAATAATGTTTTTTTGGGCAAAATTGCTCGTATGTCTTGAGAACCTGAAGGAGAATAGTACTAGCAGTTGATCACTGGTCAATGGAGTAAAAATAATTCTGCCATTTCTAACTTGGCCCGAAGTACTCGGCAGACGTTATGGAGGTGGTATTTCAACCCCATTATTAACGTCATGTAGTAGACTTTCTTTGCGCGATAGAAAATGGAATACGGAAATTCGTCGAAGAACTAAAGTCACCGACATAGCTGGAAAATTATGGAAGTTGAAGTGGCAATGGGCGGGCCACATCGCTCGAAGAACAAATAACCGTTGGGGGAGAAAAGTCCTCGAGTGGCGACCACGAACCGGATGACGAAGCGTTGGCAGGCCTCCCACCAGGTGGACTGACGGCATCGTAAGAGTTGTCGTTCATTCTGGCGTTCTAAGGGGGAGACCTTTGTTCAGCAGTGGACGTCTTCCGGCTGATGATGATGATAATGATAGTAGATCAATCAAAAGTATAATGGTCTGCTAGTACCATTTTAGTTGGGGCACCATGTGACGTAAATTTAGCCTAAGAAAAATCGGGATCGCTATACCTATCTGGATACTCAATTAGCGCTAATTTCGTGCTCTGTGAAATGCGCGCGTTGTGTGTGTGTGTGTGTGTGTGTGTGTGTGCGTGTGCTAGCTCATGTGGAAAGAGACTAGAAACAATATCATTTTGACATATCGACCTGAAAAATGCCTAAAAAACCATATATATCTATATGTTATAACTTTACTGTTGTAACTTATGAATTCAGATAACAGAGTTTCATTAAAAAAGAGGATTAACTAATGCTATTATTAGTTTCGGATCTTCGTTGCGTGACCAATCGTAATGGAGGTTTGATAACCAAAGGTGTAAACCAAGAATCAAATCAATAACCGAAAAGTTAAAATGCCAAGCTATAACATTGTGAAATCTAGCTATTTCACAAAATTTGTTTTGCGTTCATAAAAACATTATCACCATACCTAATAATAAAGTTTTATGTGTTTCGATTATTGGTTCTACATTTTCTTAGTGCTTTAGAATAATAAAAAACAGTTTTGTTTGAGTTTTTATTTCTTCACCATAAAACTTAGTTCTAAAAAATATTTTTAAATTAAAATAGTTTGCTTTGTTAAGTGTAACAAGCTGTTAAATTTACAATAATTTTGAAGACATGATTAACTACATCGTTTCATTCTTCGTTTTGTTCAAGTTTGTGTCAAATAATCAGCAGATATATCCGGAACCAGTTGACAACTTCTATCAAGAAAATGATAAAATAATAGCGGTCATTGATGACATTTTTATTACGTTAAAAATTAACAATAACTTTAAGAAATTTAAAAACGTAACTGAGTACATGTCAATTCACCGTTATATACAAGACGCAGTGGAGAACAGAAATAGAAAATATAAAGAAATATACAACAATACTAAAATTACACCTTGTTATAAAGCGGCTTATTACGTTTCACATATCAATAAAGTACTTGACGAAATAATAAGCGAGCATAAAGAAAAAAATATACAAATATTTTTTAGCAGAAATAAGTATTCTTCACCTGCAGCAAGTGACGACACGTTAACAGACTTCGTTAGTTTGGCAAAAAAATTACGTTCAAATTTGAAAGTTAACAAAAATATTGAACCCACTAAAGGTGAGTACGGTTAATAAACTCAAAATTTAATTTCTTAAAATAAACGAAGCTTCGCCACACAAAATGTTTAGAATCAGTTGGATTTTATTTTACGGGTTACATACTCGAATTGGTTTTCACCGAATCGGGCTGCTTTGATTTTTGTCATTGAATTAATAAAAATACCAACGAAACAGAGGTGCATTTTATAGACTTCTAAAGGTAAAAGAGGAAAAAAATATATGCGCTAGCAAATTTTAAATCATTTTTTTTAAATCGAAAGTTGTTTTCTTTCATAAATAATTCACCATTTCAGACAGCGCAAAAAAAGTTGAAACCAGAAGGATATTTCTCGGCGTACAAGCTGAGATCAAGGACTGGCCATTCGTAGTCAGCATCCACATAGCTGGCAAGTTCGTCTGTACTGGTTCCATCATCAGAGAAGACTTGGTGCTCTCCGCAGGTTCTTGCTTCATAAAGTAAGGAATAGATATTTTGACCGATTTGCGAAACTACGTCCGTGAAACATCCTTCGTAAGCGTGTAAATTTGTACATTGCCATAAATCACCACACAAACTTCACTGGCATCTCTTATAAAACAATTTTTTTAGCATTTTAGAATAGTAACTATTTTCACAATTCTTCTAAAATCAGTCCCTTGTTATTTTCAAGTTAAGTCAACATTATGAAATAGTTAAGGGTTATTATAAAACGTACGATTCTAAGAAATTCATTTTGAATTTAAATCTAAATTTGAATTTAAAAAATTGAATTCTACAGTGGGGAAATTTATTTTAATCTGTGTTTTAATAAAGCTCAAATTTCATCAACAGCTGTTGTTAAAATTATGTATGTTTGTGTTTAAATTCAATTTAATTAAAATTCATTCTACTTTGAAGTTGAAAAAAAAAGATAAAATATAAATTATTTTGCCAGATTCTACAAAAAGAAACTTAAAAAAGAGTTTAAAAACAACATCTGGATACGAGCTGGAAGCAATTACTTCAACAGTGGCGGTGTGACAGTGCGGGCGGTCATGCTGCATTTCTACCCTAAATTCAACCCTGTGGAACGATCTAATAACATAGTCGTCATACAACTGAAGTTGAAGCTGAGGTACAAGAACCAGCTAATAAAAGCCATCAAGTTTGCGAAAAAGCGAACAAAGTACACAGGAGTGGACATTTTGGGATGGGGAAACAAAGAGGTGATTACATAAAAATAAATTCCGACAAAAAAAATCGATATAATATTTGAAAAAAAAAATTATAACCTCTTTTTGAAGACGGTTAAAAATTACTAGACAAGTTGTATAAAAAAATCGTATGGTTTTGGACTCAATGCAACCTGTTGCATTACTCGTCGTTTTTTCATGATTTTTTTACACAATGCACATATGCCAATTTTTGCACAGTAATTTTTCCTATAGGTACATGTTCGGCAATATTTTAGTAAAAATACATAATGATTATGAATAATGAGGTTTTAGAACCTCAAACAAAATATGATCTGCTTAGTAGGGAAGACAACAGTCAAGTCAGTAAACATTTGAAACGTGTTTTCATGTATTTCAAGACCTTGGCGAATCTCTTATATTTGACGCTAATAATTGTAAATTAAAAAGATGATAATGATGATGAAAACGAATATAAGCTGGAGCCGCTGGGGTATTATAACGATTTATCTTTTATTTTTGCTTGAACAATTATATGTCATAAACTAAAAATTTCTTGCTGTTCCAACTTAAAAACAAGTAAGTAATCCAGCTTGTTTAGCGTGTGTAGTAAATGTGGCGAACTGCAAGTGCCAGAAAACTTCTTTAGTAAATCTTTAAAACGCGGTTAACGCCACTGTGGTAGTAAAGTACGTGCGCCTACTTATCTCCATTACGACGCCTAATGCTTATAAATAAGTTATAACTTTTAAAGTTAGTCGGCAACTATACCTACTGTTTCGAGTAATATATTATGATTTTGAATATGACATAGTTTATTCCCGCGAGCTCTCTCCGATGCGGAATTCTAAATCTGTTAAGAAATCTGTTTGTTACTCCTTCTATAAGGAGGCCGTACGTGGTTGCTCAGTGATTTAACCTAATGGTCTCTCAAGCTCTCAATTAAGGGTTATGGGTTCAAATGATGTGCGAAATTACATTTTAAAAATACCATGAGCTTTGCGGTGAACGAAATCTTTGTTAGGCAATCTAAACACACCTTGGAAGAAATTCAGGGGTGTGTGTGAAATTCTCAACGCGCATGGGCCTGCATAGGAACTATAGCCCAAACCCTCACATTGAAGCTCTCTCATTTCGCCTGTGCCCTCCAGTAGGAGTAAGTCTACATCATGAAGGAAACTTGTTTTCAAAATTTCTAGGCATGGGGATTCGAGATGCGCTTAGTTAGACCTTTTCTTTTCAACCGACTTCAAAAAAGGAGGAGGTTTCAATTTGTTACCTATGTTGCTTTTCTGTATTTTTGTTACGCAATAACTACGCCAAATGTGGGCCGAATTTCAAAATTATTTTTTAGTTCTAAAGGACATACTTCCGTGGTGGTCCCATTGACACCAACTCAAGATAGCACACCTATAGCGATTTTGGCCTTTTTAACACCAAATCAAGTATTTACTTTCAGAAAGTATCATTTGGTGAACTGGACCTGATGATGAAGACCGTAGGTACCGGTAATCTGTTATAAAATAGGTAATATAACTATGCCGTGTTTGAGCTTAATGGAATCGTTGTGAGATGCACTTTTGCCACAAATCAGTAAAAAGTATGAAAAAAATTTTTTAACAAAAAATGGAACCGACTTCAAAAACCTTGAAAATAATTTTCTACTAGTTTGAAGTCGGTGCCTCAGCAGGAGTGATTAAAGCCAAATACATACATAGGTGAGGTAGACGACTATAGTTCCACTCCTGCTGGCTCGTGCTGAGGCACCGACTTCAAACTGGGAGAAAATTATTTTCAAGGTTTTTGAAGTCGGTTCCATTTTTTGTTAATTTTTTTTGATAGTTACGAGTAGTTACATTACAATATTTATGGCTTTAACAAGCTTAACGCCCAAATAAACTTTTTTGTTCTGGACTAAGGCGTCAATGGAAGGACGTAACCAAAGGGTCATGTACGACGTCGACGTGGATATGAATATTGAAAATCAACAGCTTCAACGTGCAGTATTGGACAGGTACAGCATGATCGACTGCATCAGTGTTTATCCAAGTAAGTTTTTTTTTCAAACCATTAAACATTTCTTGATAATTATTATCATCATCATCAGACGGACAACATCTGCTTGCCATAGGCCGTCCGCCCTTCCTAAATGATCTCTACTCTACAACAATCGATTTTATGCTACCCGTAGCCAATGGATGACACACACACATTCAGCATCAATGGAAGTTCAGTAATTATATTACTTGTATAAGTTTATTACGTGGGTGAAGCCTATGTTTATCACCATCATATCAGCCATACATAGGACGTCTACTGTTGAACAGAGGCTTCCTCTACAGACCAGCAGTTGCTTCGGTTGGAAGCGGCCTGCATCCATCGTGAACCCGCGGCTTTAATTTTGAACCCGTAACAGCCTTAACAAAAGCGCATAACATCTCCGTTTGTCTTTATACTCAAAGCTTCTCAAAGATCCTAAAACTTACTAATTGATTAATTTTAATTTTAGAGATTAAACATTTGAATGTTTCAGTCACAAGATCACTAACAGAAACTTCTGCGCTGGGTCCTCCCACCACGATAGTGGAGCCTGCAATGTTAGTAAATTTTTATAATCCATAAAACAATAATTTTTAATAAATACTTACGGCAAGAAACTTTTTTTCGACATTATCCTCCCAGCAAATATTGTTAAAAGAAAGCATGCACAAAGTTAACTTTTTAGTTTGGTCAAAATTGTCGCGACTTGTCCTTTCGTTTGCGGTAAATAATCGTGGGAGGATGGGGGAAGGTAGGACAACACACTCGAAGACTCACTAAGCCCCTGTGCTGATATCATTTTTGTATCTACGGAATTGGATGACCACGTACGGTGGTGACTGCTTTATTCTTAAATTTTACTTTTCCTTCAAGTACGACCTTGGTGGGCCAGGCGTCATCGGCATCGAACTTCACGGCGTAGTCAGCTTCGGTCCCACCCGCAATGGTACCCATGCCGCCCCCATCGTCTTCTCCAAAGTCTTCAAATATGCCCGCTGGCTCAATAAGCTGTTCCGCAAGGTATACGATACGATGGCTTTGAATCTATTCTGAACTGTCTTAAGTAAACACCATTCCATCTTGACATTTTATTTTCATTTCCGAGTAGTGTTTCCGTTTGAACACACCTGACTGTTTCACGCTCAGACCGCCGTTGTTCATAACAATACAAAAAAACTAGATTAAAAATTAAAACTCAGGTCTATAGAATATACTTCTAATAAGGTTTTTTTTTTCAGATAACATTAACTAATGACACAGTTGAAGATTCTGGACAAATGGTATTTCATTAAAATTTTACATACTACCACAGATACTACTAAGTCTATTAGCTCCTGAATCCAGTACCCTTAGTGTAAGTTATCGGTTACAAAATACGTCTCGATCACGTTCGCGTTAAAATCTCAATTTATATGGAAACACAAACAGCGCCTCTAGCGGAACGTTTGCGATGTTCGTGTTTCCATACAAATTGAGGTTTTAACGCGAACGCGATCGAGACGTATTTTGTACCGAAAACTTACACTAAGGGCGCGGATTACGTACGCATTGGAATTCTCCTCAAAAGATAAGTTTGTAAGTAGACCACCATAATTTTGTTTTGATTTCGTTTGGTTACTAAATTGTGTTCATGTTTTTATCCGAAAAAGAGTCCAAGACTAACTTGATTTTAAGTATTTTATGCCTATCATGTCAAATTACAGTCAAAGAAAAGTATACTATTACTTTTTTAGTTTCATGTATCTCAACGTTTGTCGACTGTAGTTGTTTCTTTTTATTCTCGTATGTATATTTAGTTATTTGCCATATCCTGAAGCTTAGACGGCTTTTAACAAACGAGATAGGTACTGGCTAAGGAAAGAGTTTTCAGATGGTGGTTTTCGTAGTCGAATTTTTGTCCCTGATAGGTTAATTATATGTACGAGTAAGTAATTGTTAAGATTGGTTTATGGAGCCTTTTTGTATTTTTTATTTCAACTCCAAATTTGTAACTTTTACGGTCATCCCGTGATATCCGTATCGAAAATACAAACTGAAACTTCGATGCACAGAAAAACCAGAAATAGAAACCTCTACTCGACTCCTGTCCAGTGGTGGTGTAGAGGGAACAGCACGCAGCACGGAATGCTGAGGACCTGGGTTCGATTCCCAGCGCTGGTCTCTTTTTGTGGTTTTCTGTGCATCCATGTTTTAGTTTGTATTTTCGATAAGTAATTGTTTCATTTATATTTTTGTTTTCAATCATATTCCTTTTTTTTCAGGAAACAAAGGTGAAGCAAGGATCCGGGGAGTTAAACGTACTGTACACAGATGAATCATATATCGTTTCTGAAATCAAAAATAACATACAAGCCAGCTATCGGAATCTATTGGACCTTTATCTGCCGATTGAAGAAGATCACACCCAGATTCTTCATAGACAAAGTAATCAATATAACTCTCTTCGCAATAACATCTATCTGGACCCGACCCTAGTAAATTCAACTGAAGTTTTCGAAAAATTAAACGGAAAAAACACAACGCCTACTAAAACCGATCAAGTTTCTAATTGGGTGCTATACAAAGAATTCATGGCACAGATATTAAATAATAAGAGCAATGATCCAGCTGCAGAAGCTTTTGGAGTAACTGAAGGAAATTTGGCACAAAGTACTGCAGCAGAAAAAATTAGTTTGTTAAGCGAAATGCAAGAAGAATACGATGCTGAATACAGCGAGCAAAAAGTTGAATCTGAATATAATGGAATCACACATAATATGCCCAATAACGACGAAAACAAAGCACAAACACAAAAAGATACACTAAGTGACTCCAACGACGATAGAAACAAACCAATGACTCAAAATGTTGAATTTGAATATGAAGATACAACTAACAGCACCAATAACCATGAAAACATAATACAAAAACAAAATGTTTCACCTAATGATTCCGAAAACGATAAAAATAAACCCCAAACACAAAATGTTGAGTTCGTATATGAAGACACACCTTATAACGATGAAAACAAAGGAATAATAGAAAATTATTCACCTAATGACCCCAACGACGACAAAGACAAACCACTTACTCATAATGTTGAATTCCAATATGAAAATACACCTAATGACCCCAATAATGATGGAAACAAAGCACAAATACAAAATGATTTACCTAATGACCACAATAACGGCAAAGACGAATCACTAACTCAAAATGTTCAATTCGAATATGAAGATGCACCAAATAATGACAATTTAGTAAAACAAGATGCAAATGATTTAGCAGAAATAATCATATCAGATTCTGGAACTACACAGAAACTTTCGTTGAATAAAAAAGATCCTGAGGCGGTGAAACGCTTTGTTAACGAATTAATCAAATTAAAAGATAGAATTACTCGTACAAGTACAACAATATTCTACAGGGAATTAGACGAAATAGACAAGTGACGACAATGAAGACTAATTCATCATCAGTGTTTCCTGTTAATAAATATATTAAATACAATATATACAACTATTCTTTATCGAACACCATAAATCAGTAGTTACGGTCCCGTCCCTGCGATAGCCCATGTGACAGTTGCATTGGAACTTCTTAAATATATTCGTGAACAAAAATAAATATAAACATAACATAAGTCAATAAATAAAACAGTTTTACGACAACTTCGTGTAACATAGAGGTAAAGTTAACGCGCAGTGACCTAAAAATTATATGCCTCAGGGATTTGTCGTAGTCGCACTAAAGAAACCTCCTAGAAACATACAGCTTCTCGGGCATAGTAAAGGCACACATTATATACGACACGTTACTCCGCCTTCGCAAAAAGCCTTTAATGGCCGTATTCATATGTATAAATGGCGTGCAATTATGGAAAAGTCAGCATCGTCATGCTGAAAACAAGACGGCTACTTATGCATGAAAATGTAAATTCGAATTCCTTCCTACTTGCGTAGCTTCGTCAATTATTATTCACAAGGAAAGGTTACAGAATATTCTATATATATTATAATTACATCTATTATATGATCGAGCTGCAGTAACATTCCAAAACTTGAGAAATTTTATAGAAAATGTCGCTTTTTTTGGTCGCGTGCTGATGTTTATAATATGAACCTACAGACGACCAGGGCCCCATTTCACGAAGCTACAAGTTACAATTTACAAGCGGTAGTCTCTTTTCAACGCATACTGTTAAACAAAGACTACCGCTTGTAAGTTTTAACTTGTAGCTTCGTGAAATAGGGCACAGGTAAGTGATTTACCTACCAATTTTTATGACAGTTCCTACCTACATTGAAATGAAAACAATAATGCTTATTTTAAGTGAAATTGACATTGTCATTGACTTATGAGTAGAAATAGCCAAATTTTTGAAGCCATGCAACTTCAAGGTGTAGATGTTACATTGTGTAGGTTTTTTTTTTAGTATCAGCTCTGACAGTAGAAAACCTTCACTCCAGAATCTACAACAACGAGTGAATATGGGTCACTTTTCGTAGAAAGTCCTGGGCAAAGTGGTGTACACTTTGTCTTAATCAGAGTAAGGAAATATCACATCATGTTCTCTTATTTGGGCTCTACAAAATGAAACAATACCTACGATTCTCGTTCGTTGATTTTAATTATGCCAGTGTAAAAAATCCAGTCAGTACGTAATAGATCCTATGAATAATTCATTAAGAATGCAAACTCAAGACCATTTATAAATATAAAGTTGGTATAGACGGAGACCGCAAAATGCAAGTTTCAAGCAAAATAACGATGACGGGAACGTGGATTCTTTTGTATTTTTATACAGCAGTATCAGGTGGTATTGCTAAGTATTCACATAGGTAACCATGGAATAGGTACAGGAACAAATTTCCTGATTATTATCAACTGGTTACCAAAAACCTACTGTTGTCAAAAAATAGATGAGCTTGTCAGAAACCCTGACTTTGGCCAAAAACCCCTGACTTTGGCAGTCACCAAAAAGCTTGTACTAAAACATACTATTTTGCAAAAAAAAACAAAAACGGTTAAGGCTACCTTGATTAAAACAAATCGTTTGAGCGGGTTGAATTTTACAAAATAACTTCAGATCTCGTCCTGACAGGAATCCAATATTTCCGCAACATCGTACGTATCGTTATTTTGTCGAGAGCAGACGCAACATTGTATTGAAGCCGAACTAGTCACAAGGGATGACGCAATTTTTCTACATTTTCCCGCTTTAATATTTTATTCTAGAAAATTATGTGCCTTTGATCGTATCATAATAGAAATATCGGGAACTCTTATAAAGCAATAAGTTATATTGCTTTTGTCATAATGGTCAAAGTTTTTTGATTGGATCCTATACCACTAAACGAACAATTTCTGTGTATACAACCTGTCTTAAGCCTTTGGATAAACATGCAAAGTAGAAGTTGATTAGTGTATTTCCGCCATAACGTAAAAATTACAAAACGGCCATCGGCATTTTAAAAAAATGTAAGTGGTAATAATTCGGTGCTATGTAACAGTCAAGGTCATTTAAATATTATGTACAATCAAGTGCAATGATATCGTCTCGGAAAAAGTTACAACAGACACAGTATGTATACACGACCTTAATGATAAGTGCATAAAGTCAGTCGTGGCACTAATATTCTAAATGTGAAAGTTTGTAAGTGGGCCTGTTGGTTTGTTTAGTTGTTTGTTTGTTACTTCATCACGTCTAAACCGCTGAACCGATTAAGATGAAATTCGGTATACAGATAGTTTGAGTCCCAGCGAAGGACATACAATAGTTGTTATCACGGAAAATTGTATAGTTGCCGCGGGCTAGCGATAAACGAATTCTACGCAGACCGAGTCACGGGTAACAGGCTAATCAAAGTCAAAATATCTTTATTCAATTTAGGCTAATATTTTTTGGAATTTTATTATAAAAACGTATGCAATTTCCCAGAAACGACTTTTTGGTTTTAGCCAGTCTACATAAGATGGAACTTTAAGCTTCCCTGTGTTTCTAGTAGCCTTTGGCTTATCGACGTTAGTGGGAAAATCACATATGTTCTTCCTTACATACATGATTATTTCAAAAACATAAAGCGACGGTAGAGTTAGGATACCCGTGTGTTTGTGTGATTCAACGGGTGTTTTTCCGACCCTGATTATTTATTATTACCAATTATACCAAAACTAAACCGTAAACCTTTCAATGGCACATAACGGTTTCTAGTAATATAAAGGCATTGCCCGCTGGGATAACAAAGGTCGAAATATAATGTTTCAACGTAGAGGAATTATACAATAGAGTGAAACTGGCAAATAATTTGTATGAAAAAAACTCCTGTGGTGACTGCTGCATGCTCATTGCCAACTCAAAGTCAAGCAGCTGATTGAGCTAGCCGGTAATATAAAAATCGTTCGATATTAAATCTTAGACCTACTTATTCTTTTATTGCAATAAAACTCCCCCAGGTACATGCTGGGTTACCACGTATGTAGTCGCAGTATGCTCGACATGCTTCGAACCCATTCGTGCTTCTTTATCAAGGTGAACTGAACATGTTTCGAACCCATTTGTGCTCTTTATCAAAGTGAACCAGAATAAACAGTCAATATAAAACATATCGGGCGTATCTCTACTACAAATCCTTAGATACGTACTTAAATGGGCCGAGTATAATTATCAATTAATTTTTAGTCATTACAGTGTTTGACATGAAGAATAAAACTCACTCGTTTCCTTAAATCCGTTTTAATACTCTATTAGTTGATTCCTCTTTGTGTTTCAATAACTATCGTAAGGTATTTACTGAAGGTAATGTTACACCCACGGCCAAGTAGGCTCTACCGCTCTACCAATCAAAAGCCAACTAGATATCCCAATATTTGGTCATAAGTGCGAATGTACCTACCTACGTTTTTTGTTGGTTTAATTGTCACGCTTTCACGCTTACAATAGTCAATCAATTAGATAGATCGTTTGAGACCCTGAAAAGGACATACGAGTAGAATTGTTTAGTTACGGAAATTTGTTTAGTTCCCGAGAGCGCGCGATAAACGAATTTCGAAATCGCAGGCAACAGAGGGGCTACAAAATTCGAAAACCGAAGTTCGTGTCCTACCATTCCTCTCGTTCCGTATTAAATGATATAAGCGTGAGCGGTACGGCAAAATTCGAACTAATTACCCTTAAACGCGTAAGATAATCAAACATTATTCTTAGTCATTCATGAATTAAACTTAACTATTTATTTCAGGTCCAAAAGAATGGAACAATTAATGTAATAAATAAAATACGGACGAAATAATTAATTAACTCAGGATACGGTTGTAAACTTAATAGATTTTGAGATGTATTTATTTAGAACTAACTTTTGTCCGCGACTTTGTTTGCGGATTTTGATCACGTCTAGCGGGAACTGTACCTATAATTTTCAGTCTAATAACTATCCTATGTCTTCTTCAGGATTTAAACGTTATATAATGTGATTGAGTAACAAATATCTTCATAAATTTTCTCATTTATTTATTGTATATTAGAAAAATATGGAATTTACTTACCCAAATACAATCAGAAACATTTTAATGTATCTAAACTACCCAATCATTCATGAACCTTCCGTCGGAGTTCGAAATATTCGTAGTTTAATTTATCCGATTCATAACGGAATCTTTGCATACATACACAAGTGTATATACATTGATTGCGTAAACGAATAAAATCAAGTAATAATAACTTAATATTTAATTAAAGTTATACACTTTTTGTATCCACATTATCATATTATTACTATCTATTGTTTACATCACAGTAGAGTTAGTTTGCTTGTCAGATATCTGAATGTTCTGGTTCTGTCTATATGACTCTGAATCAATGTTATCTTCAACTAAAACCTCCTTATACACGCTTCTTGCATACCGTCCCCTAATATTGGTTCCAGGATTAGTTCTGACCTTGTTCGATTTAAGAGCAAACTAGAAATCTCATGCTTACGGATATCTTCCTAGAGACCACGAACTTCTCTCTCGTGCGGCTGTTTCGCTATTAATTCTTCAGTGAAATCTATGCTTCTTCCGTGCCGTCCTCCAATCCTGTTCCAAGGATTAGTCCTAGCATTGGGGTTCCAGTTAGGAATTATCACATCACGATGTGTAGGTTTTTTCGGCAATCCCGAAATTTGAACGTCTCTTGTGTGTCTCTCGTGCGCCACTGACTCAATTCCATCTTCAATAAAATCTAAGCTCCTTCCGTGTCGTCCTCCAATTCGGTTCCAAGCATTAGTCCTGGCATTGGGATTCCAGTTAGGAATTATAACATCACGATATGTAGGTTTTTTCGGTAGTCCAGAAATTTGAATGTCGCGGGCTGTTCTCGCTAGGATAGGGATGCGAGGAACAGGAGCTGGAATGGTTGGTCTGGGGTATAAAGGCTTGGGTCGGAGTGGGTTGAGGTGCCCTGGTAGCCTGATTTCTCTCGCGTTGCGTCTGTTGTAGCCTGGGTGTGTTGGGCCGGTGTTCCTGCTGCCGCTTGAAGTCCTGGGGCCGCCGCCTCCTCGCCTAGCGCTGGGGGAGTCCACACTGCGGGCATTGCGTCGATTGTAACCAGGGTGTGTGGGACCAGTGTCGCGGGTGCCTGATGAAGTTGAATGACCGCCTCCTCGCTTCGCGCTGGGAGAGTCTAAGCTTCGTTCGGGCCTGTTTAATTGTAGTTCTTGATCATGGCTCGACAATAGATCATTCGCGTCTTCTTTTAGTTCCGGTGTGAGGTCACTTACTTCTCGGACATACCGCGTTATTTTACCACGCGGTGGCGGTCTGTAAGTTGGTAATATGATTCTAGGCTTCTGGACGTGTGGTCTGTACGTAGGCTGAATAAACTTTTGGCATGACAATTCAGCCACAAACGCAACCAAGATCACGCTCAATGCTAGGGTTACTTTCAACATGTTGGCGAACTCAGTGTTTACAACAAACTGATAATTATATCTCAGTTCAGCGTCGTATTTATACTGTCTTAAAGCAACTTAGGTACTTAACCGAGCGCATACACGGGAAAGATAAAAGGGGAAGTCCTCTAACCTGTTTGTTTACTCAGTCATCGCTTTGGCAAAATGCAATGTTTAACTTAGAATTTATCCGTGTATTTTATTTGGTGTAAAACATTAGCCTAATATAATATAAAAGCATACAAATAAAATTAATGATATTTCATACAGGATACTAGCTTTAACCCACCACTTCGTCCGCGCAGAATTCGAATTTGTGGAGAGTTTCTTCATATAAATATATTGACACGTAATTATTTATTGTTTATTTCTAATTTTTAACTTTCTGATTTAAAAAGGCGAAGTTCCCATCCAAAACCCACAGCCCTTTCACACAATAATAATCAAACCGCCAGGCAGTACTCGTCGACATCACCATCCCACATGACGAGAATCTCGTGAAGGCCGAGAAGGACAAACTCAGCAAGTACCTTGACTTGGCTCACAAGGTGACTGCTATGTGGGATGTCGACTCGACGATCATTGTCCCGATAGTCGTTTCGGCAAACGGTCTAATAGCGAAGAGTCTCGACCAACATCTCAAGAGACTCTCGCTAGATGGCTGGATCAAGGGCCAGATACAGAGGGCGGTACTTCTGGACACGGCACGCATCGTTCGGAGGTTCCTCACTCTGCGGCCCTGACCACCGGTAGCTTGGGCCCTGCCCCGTTACCGGCGGCAAACTAGGTTTTTATAATATTTTTATTTTGTATGTACTTTTCTGTATTTTACTTTTTATAACTATTTTAAAAACCTAATCCTAAGAATGAAAAAAAAAATAAAGAACATAATAATATCTTGGGACACTTGACACCAATTGACCTGGTCCCAAACTAAGCAAAGCTTGTACTATGGATTCTAGGCAACGGATAAACATACTTAAATAGATAAATACATATTTAAATACACATTAAACATTAATCAATTAAAGGATCATTCCCGCTGCAAAACTATCCTTATCCTTGCAGGGTTTAAAACTGCCTCCATCCATACCAAATTTCATCTTAATTGGTTAAGCGGTTTAAGAGCGAATAAGTATAGTATACAGACAGACAGAGATACAGACAATCCTACATTTTTTTTTATTCGACTAGATGGCAAACGAGCAAGTGGGTATCCTGATGGTAAGAGATCACCACCGCCTATAGACACCTGCAACACCGGGGGGATTGCAGATGCGTTGCCAACCTAGAGGCCTAAGATGGGATACCTCAAGTGCCAGTAATTTCACCGGCTGTCTTACTCTCCATGCCGAAACGCAACAGTGCAAGCACTGCTGCTTCACGGCAGGATTAGCGAGCAAGATGGTGGTACATTCGCATTTACGAAGTTAGTAACAGAGTATAACAAATATAATGACAGATCGATAGACGGACGCACCAGTGAAATTATAAGGATTATTTTCTTCCTTTTAAGTACGTACTTTAAGTTTCTGATCCCTAAAGAAGAATGACCGAAAATTTAAATTGATTTCCTAAGTCGTAAAACTCGGTGAAACTTTCGGCCGGACGGTCGCTCTCCCCGGACACCTAAACTAGACCGAAGCCCAATTCGGAGAAAACGTTTAATATTCGCGACAATAAAGGATTCTAGAGATGTGATCAGACCAACTCAGTATAATGTGTACAGGTCAAAGTCAAAGTCAAAGTCAAAATATCTTTATTCAATTTAGGCCACAACAAGCACTTATGAATGTCAAAAAAAATCTACCACCGGTTCGGAAAAACCTCTGTTGAGAAGAATCTGGCAAGAAACTGAACAAGGTATATTTTTTGTAAACAGATTTACAATATTATTAAATGATATGTATACATCACAAGTATTTAACACCACTTTATTTTTAACACAGTAGGTTCGCTATTTGAATGGATCGCTAATGCGGATCGGAATTATTTCCAAATATCCCTGTCCATGATATAATCATTAACTTTATAATACGCCTTTACCTACACGTGTAACATTTACATTTTTGTTGTGAATATTTCTAAGCTACAAATAAGCACGAATATTATGGACTTGCTTGAACTTAGCAATATATTGCGAACTAACCATTACCCGCGTCTCCGTCCGCGTAGAATTCGCGCTATCCCGCGGGAACTATGCAATTTTCCGGAATATAAACTATCCTATATACTTCCCTGGACTTGAACTATCTGTATACCGAATTTCATCTAAATTGGTTCAGCGGTTTAGACGTGACTGATGAAGTAACAAACACTTGTATTTTAAGAAAAAACATGTGACAAATACCTACAATACAATTAGTTATTTTATGATTTCAATTAACAATGATGTAATGCGTCTTGCTACAAATAGTTGAACTTAGGTTGATAGATATTATAGCACTTACATTACCCATATAAATAAATAAATAAATATCACGGGACAATTCACACCAATAAAATTGACGTAGCAAAGTAAGCTTAGCAAAGCTTGTGTTATCGGTACTTAGCAACGATATAATTATATAGATAGATACATACTTAAATACATAATATTAAATACCCAAGACCGAGAACAAACATTCTTTTTTCATACAAATATCTGCCCCGACACGGGAATCTAAACCGGGACCTCAGGCTTCGTAGTCAGGTTCTCTAACCACTAGGCCATCTGGTCGTCTACCATCACTTAGACTACGTCATATTATGATCACTAAGTTGGAATATTACATAATTATATGTTGCTACATTACAGCAAATTGCTTTTAATTACATCACGTGTAACCCATGATCCCGTTAGGAGGTACTGCTAGGGGTACCAGATCTGAACCTGTAGAACTGCGTTTTGCTGCTGTGTATTTGGTGTGTTTATTTCGGCTTGATACTCCACTCGTTGGGGGAGGCCTATGTCTAGCAGTGGACGTCTTTCGGCTGACATGATGATGATGATGACTACACTCGTTCTTAAAGACGAAGGGTCTTAATAAACGGACGAACGTACAACAAAGTGATCCTAGGGGTTCTATTTATGCCGACTGTTGTACAGAACCATAAAAAAATAGTTTTTTGTTAAAACGCCATTTTTAATACAAGCTTTTCTTCTGACTGTAGGTACTCGTACTTTTTAGGTCGTACTTTTTGTTGACCATGCTTGCATTTGTCATATAACCAAAATATGTACCAAATTTCAAATCGATGCCATTAACTGTTGAGGAATTCCGTCCTGCTGAGACGATCCTGACCGGAATGCCAGGATGTCACTGCCAAATTTTTGTAATGTCACCAGAATTCTGATTACTTATCATTACATTTTAAGTCAATCCAAACACATGAAGTGAGTCAAATTTAGCTTCCCAGATTTAACCCAAATAATATGCTAAATAAAAACTTGTAAGAATGCTTAAAATATTCTATTATTGATGACGTGGTTCAAATTTTTTTTTCATATTCATAGTACCTAAGAAATTATTTGCAAACAAAAGCTATAACAGGTTATCCACTTTTTCCATCATTCAAATCTAAAAGGTAAACCGCAGAAGATAACATTGCTATTAAATTCACTGTGTTTACTGTTACGACAAGCGTTATCTTCAAGGAGATAACAAAGATCATCTCAGTTCAAGACATCGTTTTATGACCGATGATTTAGAAACAAAGACGGGAGGGGCCTTCCCCTTTTCTAAGTATTATGAATACCTCCGGGTAAGTACCTGATCGTTTCCTTAACACATAGTAAATATATGCGTATGGCTGTAATATACTTATTTTTTCCTTGGAAACATAGGAATAGTCAACATGTTTAAAGTTACGCTAATATTAGGTATAATCTTCGCTGCGCTTTTAGCAGAATCATCATGCCAAAAGCTTTTTGAACCAGCAGTCACGCCTCGATTAAAAGCACCAAAACAGAAAAATGTATTGATACTACCAACGTTCAGACCGCCGACGCGTGGTAAAATAACGCGTTATGTCCGAGAAATAAGTGAGCTCACACCGCTACTAAATGAAAAAGTAAATAATTTTATACCGGAACAAGACCACGAGCTGCAATCAAACAGGCCTGAGCGAAGCGTTGACTCTCCTAGTGCGAAGCGAGGAGGCGGTCATTCAACTTCATCAGGCAGCCACGACACTGGTCCCACACATCCTGGTTACAATCGACGCAACGCCCGCAGTGTGGACTCCCCTAGCGCAAGGCGAGGAGCCCCAGGCCCAAGGCCCAGGACTACAAGCGGCAGCAGAATCACTGGCCCAATACACCCAGGCTACAACAGAAGCAACGCGAGAGAATTCAGGCTTCCAGGGCACCTCAACCCACTGTGACCCAAGCCTTTATACCCCAGACCAACCATTGCAGCTCCTGTTCCTCGCATTCCTATCCTAGCGAGAACAGCCCGCGACATTCAAATTTCTGGACTTCCGAAAAAGCATCGTGATGTTATAATTCCTAACTGGAATCCCAATGCCAGGACTAATCCTTCGAATGGAATTGGAAGACGACACGGAAGGAGCTTAGATTTTATTGATCATGGATCCCAGTCAGTGGCGCACGAGGGACAAACAAGTGACCTTCAAATTTCGGGATTGCCGAAAAAACCTACATATCGTGATGTCATAATTCCTAACTGGAATCCGCACGTGCCTATCAGCCCTTGGGAGAGATTCAGAGGTCGCCAAAAAAAAAGTGCACAACGTACCATATTGCATTTAAGTTAATAATGTAACTATTTCGTTCTTAAAACTCGACGAGTACTACCTAATAAGGTACATCATTGTGTTTGACTTGACATTCTAATGCCCAATAGATGACACTCTGCTGTCACCTCTATTGCTTATGACCAAATTAAAGATGCACCAGTATTCGGACATCTACCTTATTTAAGTTTCACTCCTGAATGAAAACTTGTGACACTATGGATAAAACTTTCTCTTCTTATACCTACCAACACTATGTTCACGCAGATAGGCACTTTCTCACTCGTAGTTACATAGAAAAGTGTATTTATAACTTGTTTAGGGCACCGACTCAACTATACGTATTTCAATTGTCCGGGCTGGCCTATAAATGTCTAGTCTAGCTAGGATAAAACGAAAGATCTAAAACATGACTCACCTCAAACAATACCGTCTTTACCATAATGGGCACACGAGGCCCGTGCTCGGGGGGGGGGGGGAGTCCAAATTACCATTCCCTTTTTAATTTCCAAATGACACTAGTTCTTGTGTGCCCCAGGGCCTCCTCACCTCATGGCCTTAGCCTTAGACCTCAAATTAGGTGGCAGCGGTGGCCTTACCCATTGCGAGGTTCCGGGCGGCAGGTCTTTACGAGGGCCTTTGTCCTTTGTGAAAAGTATGGGATGCGAAAATATAGTTTAAAAAATTCTACGTTTTTTTTTAATTTGCTTGGGTTGTTGCGCGAGGCCCCTGCAAGAGCGAGGCCCTGGGCGATTGCCCTGTTCGCCACCCCTTAAGGTCGCCGCTGTTTGGTGGACGCGATCACTACTGCTACTGGTTGCACCCAAATCAAATCACAAGTTTCCGATCGACTTGACTCTTTGGCGCCATTCCATCCTCACCATTTAGATGGTTGGCGGTCCTCTACTGTGCGTTTTTCCAGAAATTTCCTGCCTCGCACAGCAAAACTCTGGAATGAGCTATCGCCTGCGGTATTCCCGGACCGCTATGACCTTCAAGTTTTCAAGAAAAGAGCGTACTCCTACCTTAAAGGCCGGCAACGCACTTGTGACTCTTCTGGTGTTGCAGGTGTCCATGGGCGACGGTAATCGCTTACCATCAGGCGATCCCCCTGCTCGTTTGCCCCCTATACCATAAAAAAAAAAAACGTTTTTAAATAGGTAGGGTACTCTACATAATCACTGCACTGCTGCCTAATTTGATCTCACTATCACACTTTTAAACGGAATAAAATTAACTAGGTCTAACTACATACCTACTCTCTAAAAGAAACATACATTACACAACCTTATAATCATTTATTCATGTAATAACCTACACTAAAACACATATGTACAATCCAGAGGAAATTAGAGATGATCTATGTATAACTAGCCATATCTGACTATCTACAACAAGGGGTACCGAAGCTGAACACTGCAATGATTATTTACACAAAGACAGACTTGGTATAGCAATTAAAACAAGTAACTTGAACTCAGGAGAAATTTAAGTACCTACACGGGCAATTTTAAACCAGTTAACTGTGCATATAAAATTAAATTACTATCGATGGATGGATGAGGAGGGAAAACATCAAAAACATTGATTGATTTGATGTTTTCCCTCCTTCGTCATTTCTCTATTCGTCGGACAGATGGCGCTGTTGGGTATTTCAGGTTAGCCAACCTACGCAAATCAACCGGAAACACCAGGGCGACAACACCTCTTTATTCAGCTACGAAAATGAGACATATCCGGACACAATTATGTTCTTGTTATTGGTACCGTATAATAAAATAAACATAAGGAATTCTGGTAACAGGAAAAACAACAACCAAATAATATTTCTTCTTTTGCTCCATAGAAATGCGTATTACACACATGATACTTACATGATTAAGTAAATATGTCCCTAGGTATAGTTTTTAGGGTTCCGGAGCCAAAATGGCAAAAAAGGAACCCTTATAGTTTCGCCATGTCTGTCTGTCTGTCCGTCCGCGGCTTTGCTCAGGGACTATCAATGCTAGAAAGCTGTAATTTTGCACGGATATATAGGTAAACTATGCCGACAAAATCATACAATTAAAAATTCAAAAAATATATTTTTTTAGGGTACCTCCCATAGACGTAAAGTGGGGGTGATTTTTTTTTCTCATCCAACCCTATAGTGTGGGCTATCATTGGATTTGTCTTTTAAATGCTAAGTCAATTTTTCGATTCAGTGATATGTTTGCGAAATATTCAACTTTAAAGTGCAAATTTTCATAAAAATCGAGCGTCCCCCCCCCCCTCTAAAATCTAAACCGGTGGATGGAAAAATTTGAAAAAATTCAGGATGGTAGTAAGTATATCAAACTTTCAAGGAAAACTATAACGGCTAAGTTTACTTGAGAAATATTAGTAGTTTATGAGTAAACAGCAGCCTAAGGTATAAAATATACCTAAACTTGGAAGATTCCGTTTAAAATACGAAATCCTTTGAAAAATATTACTTAATTTTTTCGTAATGGCTATGGAACCCTATTTTGGGCGTGTCCGACACGCTGTTGGCCGTTTTTTTTCCTGTTTTTGTTGAGGCTTTGAACTCTCCAGGTGATCATGTCAGCCTCGATGGGTGCTCGATCATTTTCTCTACGCAAGGGACATATTAAAAAAGTGGTAAGTATAGTAGCACATATGAATCTTGAAAAACTCTGAGCTGCGAGCCCTGCGAGCTCTGTTTTTCGAGATTCATTTGTGCGAAATTACATGTGAAATTTACCACAAGCTTTACGGTGAAGGGAAAAATCGTAAGGATGTGTGAAAATAATGTGAAATAAATAAATGTGCGTGTTCGTTTTGTTACGATTTTTTTTAAATAATTTTCGTAACAAAAGGGACACATCCATACAATATTTAGGGACACATAATATAGAGACCGTTTTTATTACAGATCGGAATCGTGGGCTGAGTCTACCTCCCAAATTTTGTTGAAATTGGAGAGATAAACTCAGGGTGCAACTTTAAATAGAAAGCCACAAACAGCGAAGCAATACAATGGTGTGTGTGAAGTTTTCGATCAGCACTGGGCGCGCTTGGGAACTACAGCCCAAGCCCTCTTATTCTGAGAGGAGGCCGTGTCCAACAGTGGGAGTATATAGGCTGAAATGATGATGATGATGATAAACGGTCATACATATCGAAAGGCGTGTACAGTCATCAGCACCAATATCTGACACAACCGAGTACTGCCTTTCCGCAACGTAACGTTTGGCAACCTGTTTCATTTCGCAACTTTTCATTTCGCAAACTCTTAAACTGTAAATATTTCGGGATTTATTTCAGGGCCATCGTGTAGAACCCTTTAGGTTAGGTTAGGTAAGTTTTATAAAAATCCTGAAATATTTACAGTTTCAGAAATATTAAACAGTTGGGAAATGAAAAGTTGCGAAATGAAACAGGTTGCCAAACGTTATTCGTCACAACATAAGTAAACCGACACAACAAAGCTCGCCGGCGCATCTGACATCCTGCCAAATCACCAGATGATTAAGTACCTACCTATAACTCCAATCAAGAGTTGTGAAGTGAAAGCCGTTCCGATTGTCGAATCTGGTCCTATATGGGTTATTATTTCGAGAGGTTCAATTGTGTTCAGACTCAAATTTTCAGTTATAAAATTAGAAATATATCGTTTATTGTTTTTAAGTTGCTTAAGATATTATCACTAAAACTTGTGGTAAATACATTTTATTCTATTTTATCTTTTTTTCCACAATAACTTAAATTTTCTGCACAAAAGTCAGTTACGTGGTCAGGTTCGGATTATCCCTGATTACTTTGTAGTATTGTAAAAAATACAAGGTATAGAAAAACTTGCTGTTTAAACATGGATTGAATGTTCATAATATGATATACCATGCATGCAAACATAAAAAATTACGACATTGATAAGACTATTTTTTTCTACATTTCCCGTTGTTCCAAAATACACCATCATTTTCGTAGCCACACTTATTAAGTATATTTTAAACAAAAAAAGAGGTCAAACCTCCTGTAAATCCTTTTTGAACTATAAGCAACTTTGAAAATAAGACTGCGTCAATATAACGTATAATGTTTATCGCAAGTCATAATTATTTATCTATAATTAATGTAATAAAGGTTCAGTTAGATTTGCGTCAAAGATCGAGCGTCATTTTCGTTACGGTTGCGACTTGGTAAGTATTGGGTAAATAAATATAATGTTTTACTGGTGCTGTGTCATTTGCAGTTAAGTTATTCAATATTGATTTCATTTGCTTCAAACCTATAGGATATTTACTGCAGAGCCGCGAAAGTAAGAGCTTTTCAATTTCGTGGTCATCATTTTCGTGGTCCTATGGGCCACGAAACTGATTAAAGACCACGAAAAAGATGATTTTCCCTACAAGTAGAAAAAATACAGAACACTTTTTATAGAATTTTCTGCTTTTTACAGTGTAATCGTTTATGCCGTTATTGATTTAATTGATTTAAACGAAGAATGGTTGACCGTCAACAACATTTGCTCCAGGTGTGGTTATAGGAATTATGACCAGTGCGTCGCCAATTTTGTTAACTGGCGAGAGGTTCAAGAATTATTTTGCCCTGAATGTACGTGTGAAATGTATATATCTAAATATTAAAAGAAAACTTCGTCATTTAGAGGAGCATTTTGTTGTGTTGTTTCGTTGTAACATAATTTCGTTCTGGTTTACCGTAGACCTGCACGGGGGGAAGGTATTGAAAACTGTTTTGGTTTGTGAGTTGAAGTTATTAATCTTACTTTAATTAAGTAATTTCTAGATAGTATTTAAAAGGTTACAAAAATGACAATTTTGAAGTCGTCATTTTCGTGGTCAAGTTTTAATTTTTTTTTATATAGATATCGATTGTCTATTTCTGTTGATACCTGATTAATTAAATAATGCTTATTCGTTTTCTCATTATGATCGGATTTTCATTCAAATAGTACAATTATAAGATTTTAAAATAAACAAAATGTTCTTTTTCGTGGTCTCGATGCTCATTTTCGTTACCGTTATTATTGGATTTTTGCTTTTTTTAACCAAAATAAACTTTATCGATCTCTTATAATATAAAGCATCTTATCGGTACATATCCTTATGTTCAAAATAAAACAGACCATATCAAAATGTGCGTTTTTATTTCTGTAACATTTATCTTACACCTCAAATAATTACCCATATACCTAATAGGTATAGGTAGGTACTAACGAAGTGCAAAATTCGAACTTCGTGTCTTGCCGTCCCGCTGACGCTTAGGTATATTATCTATAATTATTTTACGGGAGTGAAAGGGACGATACAATATGAACTTAAATTTTGAAAGAAAGAAAGAAAGAAATCATTTATTGCCACAAAAAAAATGAACAGTCAGACAGTCAGATTTTCGATCAATTAGGTCTGATCAGGTAGGTACCTACCTATATTAAAATGTCCTAGTCAGCCAGTAGGTACGTTGTACGTTCGATCGATCATCTACTGTTAATTTATTATTATCGATTTTTGTTTCTGTGCTTGCCTACTTAATGTTGTTTGGTGGATATTAAAATATATATAATAATATAAATATCATGGGACATTTGACACCAATTGACCTAGTTCCAAACTAAAGAAAAGCTTGTACTATGGATACTAGGCAACGGATAAACATACTTACTTGTAAGTATAGATAAATACATACAATCACCCATCCAAGACCCGAGAACAAACATTCGTATTATTCATACAAATATCTGCCCCGGCCGGGAATCGAACCCGGGACCTCAAGCTTCGTAGTCAGGTTCTCTAACCACTTGGCCATCCAGTCGTCATCTTATAATTTTACAGCAAATTCATAATAAGACGTTAAAGAAATTAAGAAACTATTAAGACTATATTGCAGTAACAGCCCAAAAAGACCAAGGCCTGTGCTAGGGCTAGTTACATAGAAGCGTCATGATTCTGAGGGAGCAATTCGATTTCCGCTATTGATTTTTGGTCAGTTTCAAGTTTAGTTGAGAACAAAAAAAAATCGTTTATTATATTATTGTAATACTCGTAAAGAAATAGATACTTAAACTATCAAATATTTGGGAATTTAAATTATAAGTAAGTACTAGATGAAAACCCGGCTTCGCTCGGGTAAAATGTAGACTCATAATAATATGTTTGAAAAATTTTTTTGCCAGTAAAGACTGTCGTACTTATCGAAAAATCTGACGTATATTCCCAGCCTTAATTATTATCACAAACACTTTAACGGCTAACCTACGTATCGGTATTTCACCAGTAGATATTTCTCCTAAATCTTATTTGCCCAAATAACTACGTAGTCAGTCCCAAAGTTCTGTCACAAATGAAAATAATGATAAAAACAAAAGTACCAATCAGTTTTTAATAAATTATATACCAATTTAAAGTACATTTAATAAAAAAATAAATTTAAGTACTTAAAATTATTCAAAATGACTTCCTTTGTTTTTAATACAGGCCCTTAATCGGCGCAGCCAGTCGTCTATCGCAGCACGCACCATTTTCATGTCTATTTCAGCGACTGCTTTTCTTAAAGATCGGCTGAGAAGAAAGGCTCTCCAAATTTTTATGGGGTTTATTAGCACAGACCTTCCCCTCTAAGACCTGCCAAATTTTAAAGTCCAGAGGATTAAGGTTCGGACTGGAGGAAGGCAAATCTTCGTGTCTTATAAAGTCGATTTTTTGACGGCCAAACCAGGCTTGAGTGGTCTTGGCTTTGTGTGCTGGCGCAGAATCCTACTGGAACACAAAATTATGACCTGAAAATAGCGTGTTGGGCAGATCTTTGACATGCTTATCCAAAACCGTCTCTTGGTACACTTTCGCACTGATTTTGACCCCTTTTTCGCAAAAATGAACCTCAGTTGGCCCGTAATAAGATCAGAGAATACTCTACAGAGCTCCAAGCGTACACTCTATCATTATGTTTATTGTACTTCTCCAATATCGAAAATCTTTTCGTCTGTAAAGAGGATATCACGGTGTCGTTTTTGCGCGTACCGCTTTAACAACTTCCGGGATCTTTTAAACCTGTGGCGTCTGAAACGCCACTCACTCCCGGGCAGAAAGCCTGGATGCCGAATCACTTACGTGTGTCTATGGTGGCCACAGTGACCCGGTCTTCTAGCGAAGATCGGGCCACTGATTGGTTGAGCCAGTCGCAAGTACATTCTGTTCACTCTGAACGGAATGACGAATGGGTTCAGTATATAACGCTTTGCAGAGCTGAATTCCCTCTCTTTTCCATTCTATTTCTCCACAACACGTAAGTGCAAAACCAGACATATCAGTGCCGTGATAACCGTGTATTGTGCATACTTGTATGATTTATATTAATAAACTCTTAAAACACCAAAAACCTTATTGTTTTTAGACGGGCATTAAGTAAGTGCCCACTCTATTTTTTGTATGCTCGCAGACTAAGATCTTCGTTTAAAACCTTTTTGACGGTTTTTCTACTGACACCCATCTGCAAAGCCATCAACTTCTGTTTTCGGACAGGATTTCATGCTATGCGTGCCTTGATCGCTTTGATCACTGCTGGTGTTTGTACGGAGCGAGGCCGGCCAATTCTTTTCTTGTCCTCAACACTGGAGACTTCATTGTACCTGTCAATCGTACGGTACACAAACCTAAGCGTTATATTTACATTTTTGAGCAACTTGAAAATGGTACTTGGCGAGTGCCCACAGCGGTGCAATGCTAAAACAGCTATTCGGTTTTCTTTCAACGTCCACTCCATCGTGAGAAATTGCAGCGAATTGAGCGAATGACTGTTTATTGTTTTAAAATAATTGACAAACATTCAAAAATGGAATTCAATCAAATTTTCTTAAAATCATGTTTTAAATTTAAAAATAATGTGCCAGTGACAGAACTTTGGGACCGACTACGTATGTCTGTCTCATTAACCCTTAAATTGGCAAGAGTAAAAAAATACAAAAACAAGTGATACAGTATCATACCTTTATTTAATACCGTCTTAGGGTCTACAAAAAAATAAAAATAAAAATCTAGCATTATTGGTTTTTCAGAAAATCTATGTACATCACCATGCACGTTGCCAATTCTATAAGAACAAAGTAACATTATTGTGTGTACACGCTGGTTACCGCTGCCAATCAGGCAGTAAACTTTTATATATAAAAAAACCTAAATTATTTAAAAAAAACATCATTTATACTTGGTTTTGGTATATTTGGTATAGGTATTTTAACTAAATGTAAACAAAACACCGTCAATTGGTGTCTTAAATATTGAAATTTCCCCATTAAACTATCTAAACATACTATCTGTATTGAAATACACTAGTCTAGTTAGTATTACAATGATAGACAAGTAAAATGTTTAAATCCTTGAATGTGACAAATCTAGCAACTGAAGTTTGTTTACATTTAGTTAAATACTCGTACCTATCCAAATCAAATATAGTGTGGAACTGTCGAAAGCAATTTCGTGTTTTCGTTTTTCCAGCAGCGAAACAAAGGGGCATATTATGAGTTGCTCTGAAGATGAGCTCTGATTGAGTTCGAAACGCGCTCAAGTGTAGATGGCGTGGCTATGGATTGCATAGAGTTTAATGTGGGCAAAGCATCATATTAACTGTGGATGGCCAGGGCAGAACTTTTTCTCTAATGGGTGAAAGAAGCATCGTGCATGCTTTCAGAATTCAATCGGTTTTGGATATACATATATATTTATCAACCTCATGCTCATCCAATAAGCAGTATAGCAAATTTAAACGTTCCAAAGAAGAGTTTAGAGAAGGTGCATCAGAGCTATCATCAGAATCGAATTGTGGCGGTGCGTGCGGTTTAATTTCCTCGTCCGGATTAGAGCCACAATCATAACATGCATTTTCTACGGGAATTAAAGCTAAAATCTTATGCGGTCGACTTTATGTTAAGCACTGCAGACAAAGAAAGAAAAACATACTGTTTAAAAAGATTTAAAATAAACAAGGGGACGTAAAATCGTTAATTTGAAATCAAAAAAATGTACAGGGAACTTGGTAATGTACACCGTGGTTACCGAAGTTAATTCACCTTGTAGTTGGCAACGTACATGGTGGTTACCGTAGTTGAATGTAAGTACTTCTTCACAAACTTGGCGACGGTAACCGTGGTGTACGTTCTAATTTAACAGTGATTATCGTTGTTATCATGCTGAATATACACAAAATAACCAATTGTTCGTATACTTTAGCATTTTCTCATAAAACACAAAACATAATAAGCATAACTTGCATAGAAAAAAGTTGAATTTTTTTAATAAAACTTTCCCTAGGTACTAGAATGCGACGCCGCGTTGAACTTATTTTTGACACTGACGTTAATTTGAAATTATTGCCAAGTCACATATTTTTTCAACCATTCATCATAAAATTATTTAGTAGTTTTTAGTCATAAAAGTTTCAAAAAATATATATATTGATGATAGTATTTTTTATTAACTAACGTACACGGTGATGCACAGTGCCAATTTAAGGGTTAAGAAATTAGACCTAAAGGGCCCCATATAAGGTACGATCCGTCTGTACGATCGATCTGATGAAAATCGACGAATCGTACCGTGTGTGGGGCCCTTAAAAGGTCACAATGGAGAACGAAATGCAAACCTGTGACACGTGATGACGTGACACTCACGCCACTTTGATGTGATGACTTTGACATGTTTACTTCGCAACGCCATTATATATACTCAGTAATTTATTCCATTTTTTATTGAAAATACTCGCTAAATCCGAATTTTCTACCTTACAAGTTGTCGACTCGGAACAAACGTCAACAACTGAAGATAGTTATAGTTGAAGGTAGTTGGTGATAGTTTTGAGTTTTGATAAGATCCATTCAAGTTTTCCGGCAAGACGTTTCGTTTTACACAGTCACATGAGTCACAGTTCTTTGTAATGGATACTTTTTTGGCGTGACGCACGCGATGTGTTGAAGGCGAGCCGTATCTAAGAGCTAGCTAGTATGAAACGGAACGTTTATTAACTACCATAGATGGCGACTGCGGTTTGTTTTGTTTGTCAGTGCCATTAGAATTTAACGAAATTCTCCATAATCCGAATTTTGCGGATATATGTTGTCGACTCGGATCGACTAATTTTTTACGCTCTTCAATTTGATGTGCATTTCGTTCGAGTCTACCGTACCCCTGGACGAAATTATTAATATAGATGAGTTGTAACTTTGTTTTCCCCTGTTACCCCCAAGTAGTCACCGGCTGCTTGTCACCCCAGCTTGCCGTAAAGTACCTACCTACCCACGCTTTACGAAAGGCATGAGATGAGACCGCGACGACTATGATTGCGATTTTTTTACACATAAAATATAATACAATCACAATCACACTTGCAGCATAAGTATAGGTATAGGTTAAGTTCCTTTTGCCTAATCCTGAAAAGATGAACTTAATAAAAAACGTAAAACTACATTTTTACGAGTGACAACACCGACGGAAAGAGCTGTCAAAAATAAAATGAAATTGATTTGTTGATGGTACCGACCGACCTGGAAATCGCAGTTTAAATTTCTGTACACAAAATAATGTAAGAAAGTGCATTACAGCTAGAAGGAAAAATATACTCCAGAATAATCTGTAGAAATTATCAGCCATGGGTGACGTGCAAAACGATCTTGGTAAGGCTCACAAAATTGTTTATTATGTCTGCGGTTTTTTTTGGGTGTGCTTAACAATGATATGAGAAAAAATACCTTTATTATGCATTTCAGAGGACAACGAAATGCTTCAAGCACTGTACGACTTTGAGGCAACGTTAGCTAAAACGCTGAGCTTCACAGAAGGTGAATTTTTCTATCTTCAGCAACACAACGCGAAACAGCGAAACTGGTGGCACGTTGTTAATAGAAAAGGTCAAGTCGGCTTCGTTCCCTCCAATTACGTGGCCACAGTCAAGGTTCAACTCGTTCCTATTTCATTTAATAATTAGAGCTGAATTAGCTCGGTCATTCAGTATATGGCTTACCGTTGCAGGTTGAACCGGAGTTTTTTCTGAGCTTCTTAAATAGTTGCATTAAATCACTGAATGAGGATAATGCTATGTCAGCGCAGAAACAAGAGTTGTTAGTTAGAGTGAGTGAGAAGAAGAAGCAGATTACAGCATCAATGAGGCCCCTAAATAAGAAAGCTCAAGCCCCTAAACCTCCGCCACGATTGGATGATGCCACCCCGCCTAATGGAGTGTCTCCATCCTTTGACTTGAGGCCTATTGTGTCGCAACAGTATATTAATGAAGAACGAGATAGTTCTTCTCCTAAATCTGTAATTGGTAAGTGTTAAGTAACAATTACAATAGTAAGTGTTTGTTCATTCTGTGTGTATTTTAGTTTAATAGTATGTATGTACTCTTTACAAATATATTTGTCATTATCAGAATTATGTTCAGTCAACTACAAATATACTGATAATATCAGTATCTAAGATATTGATAATATTATCAGGCCATATTATGACCAGTTACGAAAACATATTGTCACTACCATCAACATCTATGTACCTTACGGCATGATAGATGTCAATGGTCACTACTATGAAACAAGCTCGTACCTCAAAATTGATGCTTTTCTAAGTGAACTTTATCATTATTTCAAAGGTCAATTTTGTTGACATATTGATTTGAGATATGAGATTTTTTCGAAGTAGTGACAATATATTGATGGTTGAAAGGAGAAATTGACTAGACTACATTTTTTTACATAGTGAGTTATATATACATGTTTGGAATCAGTAAGTTTTTCTCTGTTGTTTGAGCTGTCTCAAATTTTTCTCAAAAATGTTGCTTAGTCAATTTCTCCTTTCAACCGTTGATATACACACAACCATTTAATATTTATTTTTAAAAGTTGCTTGACTTGTAACTTTGGCCATATCAATTATCTTTGTCAATTACTGTTGCAACATCCCACTGATCATCATTCATAATCATCTACATTATTTGTCAGTTTTGCACTCTTTTTCGGTGTCCTAATTGCAAATTGTGTTAAAATATTTATTAATTATTTGTGGAGGGTCTTTTGTTTTTATACATGATGATTTTTAATTGGTAATCAGGTACTAATTTTTCCAATTAAATAATTGTAAGCCCCTCACAATAAACAAGTGTTGAATGCTACTTTTGTAATATCCATCTTAATAATATTAAATTTGTAAGTGATGTCCAAATGAAACACTTGTCTATTTATAACTATTGTCATATTAAAAGTGCTAATTAAAATGAAAAGGAGTCTGGCTAGAAAACTTTTAGACCTAAATTCCATTCTCTTGGCAGCATTGTCTTATCAGTTGTATGTTGTAAGTAAAGCACAATGTGCCACTGTCATTATGTTTAAATATCTGTTTACCTTTTAGAAAATGATGACATCAATAAGCCAGGGGCCATAAACAAAACAGCAAACCAGTTGTCATCAGACACTGATAACCAGGATGATAGCCAGGACAGTAGTGACAGCATTAAGCCCAATGCTATTTATGACATAGTGCAGTCTGTACGCAAGGAGACACAACTGAGCCATGAGATGTCAAAAGTTGCTGTTGAGACAGTGCTTGTTTCCTTGAGGGTAAGTGTATACACACACTTATTATTTCAATTGTCGATTTAGTGGCTTCACCAAAAATGGACTCATCATGAGGGACAAGCTCTTGACTGCCTATTAAAAAAGTCTGTAATACAGCCTCTTAGGGCCCTCGCCCATGGTGACTTTTTGTAGCGATGCTGTCGCGCGTTTTGTTAATGCTCGACAGCATCGCTACTAACGCGCTACGGCATCGCGACTGTATCGATGCAAACGCGCGACGGTTTCGGATGATATCGTGGAGAGAACGGAGGGATGGTGAAGCGCGACAGTAGCGCGTTTGCATCGCGACTGAATTGTGGTTATGTGGGCGAGGGTACACAGCTAGCGTCATCTTCATCACATCAGCCATAGGACATCCACTGTTGGACATAGACCTCTCCCATACATCTCCAGTTGCTTCAGTTAGAAGCGGCCTGCATCCAGTATTCCTGAAATTCACTATGAAAGATGGGTTTCTAATGTCATTGTCTTTCAGGAATTCCTACCTGGCGGCGCGGCCCGCTCAATCATCGATGCGCTTCTTCGAGAAGCCAACAGTAACATCACGTGCCCTAAGAACGCTATTGACGCAGCTCCCGACGCTTTACGAATGATGACGGCTCTCAACGCGTTGTCCAAAGCGGCCAACGACGCGCAGCAGAGAGGCTGGGCTTTGCATGATGATGCTCATGATATACAAACTCAGTTGCTTGAACTTATTTCTGTTATGGTACGTGGAATGGAAGGAAGCCTTCGGTGTGTGTTGGTGTATGGGAATGTTAATGGTTATATTTTACCATAGTAAAAGAGAAAA
Organism: Choristoneura fumiferana; assembly: GCF_025370935.1. Classification (NCBI taxonomy): domain Eukaryota; kingdom Metazoa; phylum Arthropoda; class Insecta; order Lepidoptera; family Tortricidae; genus Choristoneura; species Choristoneura fumiferana. The sequence continues at coordinate 8,852,075 of NC_133476.1, read as the reverse complement.
GTATGTACACTCCAACCCTTTAGGAGACTTAACTGCCTACTCCGGCGTGGACGCTTAGGGTTGTCAATGTCTACTTTAGATTAATTACCTACCGGCAAATAATTTTAGTATGAAAGTTAACTTAAAACTGTCTTATGTCTCTGTCTAGCTATACAAACAAAATTATGCTGCTATATTATTATTAGTATTATTTTATTTTAAAAAGCAGGATTTCTAGCGATGGTTCTTAGACTAAATTAAATTTCCATGAAAAAATGTAAACAACAAAATTTCACATAATTCAATGTCATGTGATTATGCATATTACCATCCAAGTACTTACCCCTCAAAAGTGTTTTTTTTTTCCTTCTAGTCAAATGCGGACGTGAACATTTCTCAGCATGTGCTAAGCAGTCACAAATATGCCTATGTTACGACTCTAGTCCAATTCTACCAGATGGAGACAAGATGGCCTCTGCGACAACTTCTCTTGCAGGTACGCAACAATTTATTGTTAAATCACAAATTTTGTCGTAAAAGCTGACTTTCTATTACCCCTTCACCTATGAATTCCAGACTCAGCACTGCAGTGAGAGGGAGACATCATAATTACACCGCACCTTTAGTGCTTTCTTTTCTGTCTATCCTAGTATGAAATAGTCTAAGTGACGAAACGAGCAGCCATACCTGCAGTTACTTAGTTAGAAAAAGATAAGAGACATTTAGCTAATCGTTTGACGATTTAACATTCACGATTGTAATTCTTATGTTGCAATTGGTGAAGTTAACAAAGAATCTCAAATGTTTCAGGCTTTTGGCGTAATGTGCGGCCTGGAACGGACGGCGTTGGCAACCCTGGCACTGTCACAGCTCCCGCCGGAAATTGCACGCGACATGCGCGACAACCCTCGTGCCGTCAGTCGACTCTCGCACTCCGCTCTTCTGTTGTCTATGGTTCTGTCTATGGGCGACAAACTGCCAGTAACACACTTCGGTAAATTATTCTTTCGTTGTAATATTAGGTAGGTGATGGAGCGACGACTTGGTTAAGATCGCGGGATCGCGGTGGATGCGGAAAGCACAAGACCGGTCTGAGTGGAGAGCCTTGGGGGAGGCCTATGTCCAGCAGTGGACGTCTTTCGGCTGACATGATGATGATGTGTGATGATGAATATAAGGTGTTGCTCGTGTTTTCGTCTGCGAACTAAATATGTATATGTAACTAGCTGTTGCCCGCTACACCGTCCGCGTAGAAGTATGAAAAATAGTGTACGTCCTATTCTCAGTCAGACCTACCGAATATACACTAAAAAAATCTTAGAATTTTATATATCAGAAGATATAAATTATCTGTCAGCTAACACTCACAAACTCAGAATCAAAGTTAAAAAAAAATGTATTTACTGTTTTTTTTTCTTTTCCTATTTTTATATGTTGTTTTAATGACTTATGTACTATTGTACTACATTAATATTACTTTCTTTTAATGACTTAATTATGTGCAATGTACTTGATTAATATTACTTTATTTTCTTTTAAAATTTATGGGTGTATTATGCCTGCAATAAAAGGAATTATTATTATTATTATATAAAATCAGAATTATCTTTTAGGCTATATATCAAGCTCCTTATGAATGTCGAAGAATTACTACCGGTTCAAAAAAACTTCTTTTAGGAAAATCCGGCAACAAACTCGACAAGATCTTTATAATACGAGTATTAGTAGAATGTTTTATCCAGGGCAGCTGATTTTTGAATTAGCATGAGAAATTACTATTATATGTATTCTGTGACTAAATCACGCACAGTCACAACCACATTCATTATCTCTTTCTAGAACCGTCTTATTCCATGAGATTTATAAATGGTGAATGCAATGAGGGCTATCGTTTTTTGTCTTACTAGATGGCGCCACTGTTGCGTGAGGCTTTTAAGTGTGGCTTTCAAAGTCTGTTATTACGGGCGTGAAAACTAAAGTTTAGATTAAAATCATATTTCATACATCTTAAAACCGTACCATAAAAATACCGAGCAACCACAGTCTTGCGTAGTCCCGTTTTGTTCGGAAAAAAAGGGAGGACAAAAGTTTTCGAAAGACAAAGCTGTCTCAAAACACAGACATTCATTGCCAATTATCGCATAATTGCCATAATTAATTTCAGGTAGCTAATACAAAATCAACACAAAATATTCTAATTCTAATATTATAAATAAACCGCGTCGTAGCTCACTCCAAAACTGACCGATTTTGATGAAATTTGTATATAGGTAGTTTGACCCCAAGGATCAACATAGGATACCTGGTAGATGGCGCCACCACGCGATAACCTATATCCGCGCGACGTAGTCGCGGGCTAACTAGTTATAAATACGCGTAGCTCAAAAAACTGTGAGATTTGGCATTTCGGAGACCTCACGGTACACTAGCGCCTGTAGCGGCGAATTCATACGCGACAGCCCTCATTTGCGATAGCGTGCGTGATATTATCTTAAAACTAAATTTTTTTATATTATTTTTAACTTACAGCGTCGAGTTAAGGCAATAAATACTAAGCCACCAAGCAATTCTTCTCCTTATTCCTTGTTTCCATGACATTAGGAACCTCTAAGCAAATTTCAACCTAAATCCAAGCATTCAGGCTGGACGTAAATGAATCCTATCATTAAGGATTTTTTTCCGTATCTGTGTTTTAATTATTATTATCTTTGACAAAATTAAAGACAATCTGTCTAGAATCTAGTTCAATTTTTTTCAGAAATACTGGGCACAGAGTTCGCGGAATTCCTTCTAGAACTAATCGAGAACCCTCCAGAAACGGACTTGGATGAACAAATACCGGATTTATTCCTCACACTCCTGTTGGCTTACAATCTCCAATTTGAAAGCCCCATTGACAACCTGCTTCTGAATGCATTGGAAAACATAGATAATGCTAAGACTTTTTGTGAGAAAGTGCTGCTACTTCTTAACCGAGAAGGTAAGTCCTTATAACAGTGTTGTTTTACCGGTATTTTTCTATGGCTGGGATCCAAGATACTTGTTTAGTTATAGTAATTAAAAATTAGTCCGGCCGTTAGCCGTTGGGGCCGAATGGAGAGCAGGGCGCAGCGTAGGACGTCCACCAACGAGATGGACGGGTGACCTGGTTAAAGCCTCAGGCTCACGGTGGACGCGGGCTGCTCCCAGCCGAAGCAACTGGACGCCTATGTCCAACAGTGGGCGTCCTACTGCTGATATAATTTAACTCATGGCAGAATATATTTAAGAGAATAATGACGACTTACCGGACCATTCATGAGGATAGTGTCAAGTTACAAAGTTGCTAAATGTCTAAATGTCAAAATACGAAATTGTCAAGGTTGTCTATACACATAGACAACCTTGACAATATGGTATTGTGATTGTGACACCTGGTGGATCCCTGTCGCATGGAGCCTCTGATGTCTTTATCAAGACTTTTTAACAGTTGCGGCAAATTCTGACTACGACAGGCAGGGTTCTACCGTTAGTAAATTAAAACTTTACTTACTCAATTTCCAGATGACCCGGTCCACATTTTCGACCACGAGCCGGCGCCCGCGCACTCGGTCCTGAAGCTATTGATAGATTTATTTGCGCGCAAGAAGACTGCCGAGCATTTCTACACTAACGACGTCAAAGTGGCTATCGACATTATCGTGAGACAGCTAGCTGATCTGTCACCTGGAGAGACGGTAATTAAAGTTGACATAATAATATAATAATCTTTCAGGTAAGGCCATGGCAAGATCAGAACGGCCATGGCTTTAGTCGTATGTCTTATATGTAGAAAATTAACCGAGACATTTAAGATGGTTTGTTTCCCAGATAAATGCTAGGATCCTGGGGGGAACATTTTTAATTAATTGTCCTTTAATTGAGTTTTCGCCACCCAAAGGCTAAGCAATCGACAAATAATAGGTAACTGATTAGATTATAATAGCTACTAAATATAATATGCCTTTTGCAGCGTCGTCAAGAATATCTAAGAATCCTCCAAGGCATCATCCGAAACACCGACTACGGTTCTCATCTGCATCGAAGAGACGACTTGCTTCGTTGCTTCGCTCGAATCTTCTGCGAAGAGGGTGATTCCAGTCGCGACGACCAAGCCCTAGTGCGAGCAATCTCCAACGAGTTCCCACAGTACTTCAAGGCCTAAGGTACAGAATCACTTTTAATATTGGTAATTAATGAACCATGGATGGTTACGACTCAAGGGCTTCGGCAGGCCTTAATGATCCACTACGCTTTTTTGAAGTAAAAATGGAGAAGAGATTGAATTATTTGCCTATTCTTCTAGCCAAACATTCCAATTGTATTTGGCGTTCAGGATGGATGCTTAGTTAAACAAGACGCTAGAGCTAGAAAAATAAATTGTCGTGAAATTTAGCCATTCTACAATCCCGAATGTAGTGTACTCTTTTGACCATTATAAATCATGGCAGGCTACAAACTGACAGCAATAGGGATTTGCGTACTAAAAACGTAAACCAGAACCAGAACTACCCTTCATGTTATTGTAATGGCTGCTTTACGAAAGTTGTCTAAAAAAAAAATATTATTATCATAATGAATAAATAAATAAATAAATGACGTATAAGTCTGTTACACCAAATCAGGTAAACTTATCTGTACGTTAAATCAACAACCACAATGCAATACAATATCAACTTACCTGAATAAATAAAATATACATTTTAAATCAAAATAAAACCTGTGACAACCATTAGTAGTAGTGAACACTTGCATGAAGATTATTATTATACTCTATATTAATTATAAATAGCTACACGTAGTTCAAATGAATTATCGTTCCTTTTATTCATCGGAGAAAAGTGTCTTGGATATATAAAAATTTTAGCTCTATTTATTGGTATTGAAACTGTCTTAATTAAAATAGCTTGTTTACTTCGTTATCTCTCTTAAGATATGTCTATAATGTTATAAAGATGTGTGTATGTGTACCATGTTGTGGATAGTGTGAATATTCAAACAGATACGTAATAATTGTATTACTGGGTATGTTGTCAGCACACATTTAAATTTTGTTTCTCCTAAATCTTAAAACATGAATTATGCTTGCACGAAAACAGACATGATTGAGGCTGTTGCGTGTCTATAAGTAGATTCATCTGCGATTTTTTTTTACTCATTGAATGAAATTTGAAAATAAAAATGGTTAGTATATGCTGTCTTAATTGTTACGCTAAGTTTAACTTATGTTTCCTTTTCGATAATAAAGTAGTTTTATAGAGTGCCATAAATACCCATCACCAAAGATTACTATTCGGTATTATTTTGTGATTGTGCACATTAGCAAGTCAATTAAAAGATGCTTTAAATCTGTCCAGTCCACACACAAACAGTCCTCCCGGTAGAAACTACATACTCATTATACTTATATACTACCGGCCTAAATACACATTATATTTATTTATTTTTAAGTGTAACATTAGTAAGAAATAAAAAATTGTATTTTATGAAAGCAAGGTAATATTTATAAAGCCCTAGATAGTTTTTAAAAAAAATCTTAGTTTTCTCCCATAACGTGGAGAGGAGGAAAAAACACAACAGAAATATTGTGATTATTTCCGAGAAGCGAAATTCGCAAAACTTATATTTGCAGCAGCTTTGTGTGAGTGATCGGAGCATAGCTATATTTTTCTCTGTGCTTTTGTGGTCTGGAGAGTCACCCAACATATCTGGTGCTGTCTGTACTTAAAAATATTCATAAAGATTCAAATTTTCGTGCATGAGATAGTACAAATCTATGTACTTAGTGTAAAGAGACAATATTTTTCCTAGTCATTAATCACTGTACTACCTAACTTACTCATTCATAAAGTGTTGGATCTGTATAGAAATAAGATTTAGGCTCTCTGTGTACCTTAAAACTCAGATAAATAGTAATTGATCATTATGTGCATAAATAAATACCAAATACGGTAAAATTTTAAAATACCTGAAGTCTAACTCAAAAGACTAATGCTATAAGTTTTACTCGTTCTATACTCACGGTCTGAATGGAGTATTTGATTTGATTGTACTTATCTACTATGTTATTGTTAATACTTAACAATTATCTGAGAGCAAATTATGTATTTAATGTTAAAGAAATCTAATAGATTTTACCTATGTTCGATCACAATCAAATTAATAATTCTATTCTATTAAATCTTCATTCGAAAATTGTATAAAAAGCAACATAATGATATTGACTTTATTAGTGTTTTAAATTGTTATTATTTTGTGACAGTCCTTCGAATTTTAAGTGCTCAATTTGAAGCCAAATTATGTAGTTTTTGTATTTATGATGTAGAGAATCTAATAATAATAATCTGTTTAACAATTGCTGTTTAACATATAAATTAATAGGAATACGAAGCCGACATGTTTTCTATTTAATATCGGTCTCGATATTAATAAATTGCTGATTATCTGAAAGAGCTCGTATCTAGGAAACTTGAATCTAGATTGTTAGTGAAAAATTAAATTCTGTAGATCAGTTACAGTTTTAAAGATCTATCTGAAGGAAAAATATGGGCATGTGGAATAGTCCGTCTCTTGTATACCTAGTTGAAAATTTGTAATGTAACGAATGACCAATCACCAAGAGCTTGAATTTGTTTGTTTCAAGAATTTTATCTAAATCACCACATTTTATTAAACGATATACTCATAGTATTGTTAGTTTTCTTGCGCAAATCAACTAATTATATTACACTCTTACCTATTTAGAATGAAATGGTCTAATTTACGTATCTTTATTTTTTTTTAATAAAGACATGTTCAATCACAACATAATTTTTTATTAAGCCTTGGTATACTTACATACTTCATGAATCATACACCTGCAAGAGTTTTATTGTATTTTTATTAGCTACACGCGACATGATGCGATTTCCGACCATAATATCCGATTAAATTAACTGATATAGGAAATATGAATATACGTAGAACACGAATTTTCTCTTAAATAGGTAGGTATCTCAACGTAACACAAAACTGTAAAACGGGTCAATCAACTTTTTAGTGTAGCTTGTTGGCATGGTACAAATCCACTAAAAGTTAGGGGTTGTGACAATTTCAAGGCAATTCCTTCATGGCTTATCTCCTAATCATGCATACCTACATATATAGCAAACGTTTTTCTAGCAAAGTCTATCACTGGTGTCTGCTGAGTTACGGGGCAGAATAACAACAGTAAAAACAGTAAAAAGTTGATTCACCCAAATAAACGAATGATGAATCGTCAATATTTGTTGAAGATTAAGGAAGATACGGGCGAATGAAGTTTGCATTCTATCTTTTTCTAGGAAAACGAAATTTTAGTATGGACTTTTTATGGTCGTGCCATATGTCGTCATTATTTGATTTTTAAGAAATTTACTCCTGCAACTCGGTTCATCAAAGAGTAAAGATATATTTGAACAAAAAAGTGCTTGCATATTACCTATTGCTTATGCGTTTCAATTCTTACTCATCTGGTATACATCTGGTAAACCTACTTGGTACAATAACTCGATGTACTCCAAAAATAATACTAAAAATACTACCAACAAAACTAAGGAAACGCAGGTAAGGTTGAATAAGTGAAACAAGTGTTAATACAAGTATTTAATGTACCATACGATTGCCGTATAAATATTTCAAAATGTAAAACAGTGATAAAATTCATAGTAACCAATATAACTGTTGTCAACTCAACTAAGCATGCGAAATAATTGTCACCAATTACTCAATAGTAACACTCAAATACAATGTAAAGTACTATTCAATGGAAAAAATCAATTGTGTAAACAAAGCAATTTTTCACGATTACTCCGTAGTTACTTGCATTTGAACGCCAATCCCGATCATATTCACATCTCAATGACCTCACCACTGTTTTTAACAACCATTTTATCATTAAAATATCGTGTAAATATGTTTATTTTATAGAATTAATTGGAGACGAAAATCCGTTATATTTGTCAAATTGACATGATAATTTCTTCACCGAAGTGGTCTATGGTCGGTCTAGTTCTGGAAAATTTAGTGCTGTACCAACAAAATTAATTATTGACTGAACCAACCTTACCTACCGATAATTATGGCTGGCTCTGCAAATTAATTTATTCGTAGATATAATTATTTGTTAAGTTACACTATTTAATGAAGGTTTATAAAGGTTTCTAATCCTATCCTACTATCCTACTTCCTACTATATCCTACTAATCCTACTAATATTATAAATGTGAAAGTTTGTGAGTGAGTGAGTGAATATGTTTGTTACTTCTTCACGCTGAAACGGCTGACGGATTTGGATGAAATTTTGGCGAAAAGTTAGATAACCTGGATTACAAAATAGGATACTTTATACCCGATATTCCCATGGATAGGGATAAAATCTTGAAATAACAACCGCTCAGCTTAGAGTCATGAAAATTGGTATGTAGATAGTTTGACATCTGGAATAAAACATAGCCTACTTTTATTTCGATATTCCCACGAGATAGGATAACTTTCGGACTAATAACCGCTGGGCTTAGAGTCATGAAATTTGACCATGATGTTTTTTAATGTAATGTCAATGAAAACAACGATTTAATTTCGGGAATTCCCACGGCAAAAAAAATCCCGTATTCTGCTGAATTATGTACATTTCTATTACTAGTATCATATTACTGTGGAGTCCATTGTTGGACCAAAAAATCATTTTGAATCACTTCCCTGTGTCTACTCTCATTTCCCTGTCTTATGTAATTTAAAAATTGCCTTCTTAACTTATATCGAAAATACAAACTGAGACATGGATGCACAGAAAAACCAGAAAAAAGAGACCAGGGCTGGGAATCGAACCTAGGTCCTCAGCAATCCGTACTGCGTACTATAACCCCTACACCACCGTTGACAGGAGTCAAGATACAAATTTCTTCTATGCACACATATCTTCAGGTGCTTTTTCTACTACGCTACTTAACAGCAAAAAAATCTAAATTAATCCATATTTTAACTGACCCTTTAAATTCTAAAATACTCCATCATAAACCTTGGGGAAAATATACGACAAAAAATATAAGTGGATGTACAGTCTTTCACCATTTTAAAAATTCTACCCTTAAAGGGTATAAAAGGGAGTGTAAGTTTTGAACATGAAGTGTAAGTTTGTATGGAAGAAACGTTAGGTATATATTTGAAGATATAATTCTAAAACTTCTTGAAAATGCTATTAAACATTTTAAGTTAAAAGGGACATGGAAACATTGTGAATGACTCTTAAACAGGACTAAGAGAATACGTGATTCGCCATTTTTAAAAATTAAACTTAGGGATTACATTATAATGAAATATGAGTAAATTCAAATAATTATTACTGCTGATTGAAGTATCTTAAAGAGCTTTCACATCACTAGAGCCAACGTCAGTCAGTCAGTCAGCCAGCCGTCAGTCAAGTGTCAATGTCAGTCACCACATTTGTTTACACAATTGATTTTTTCCCATTGAATAGTACCGTACGCAACTGATCAGAAAACTGGAAAACGATTACAAATTCTAACTTTACATTAATAAGCAGGTACCGTATTAATTCTCTCGGTGCGTCTCAAAATTAAAAATATATTGGATTGTTACATTCTGCTATCTGTATTAAAAACGGTGCACAACAAAACCCGTGGCAGCTCTATATAAACGGGGATTCTATAACAATATCAAAACTTGGCCCCATTTCAAAGGGATCCACAAAAACTGGAATATTTAAAATTTGTAAATACGTCTTTTTCCAAGCAATAAACGATCGCAAATCCTGTAATATAATACAAAGAGGACCTACTTAAGAGCGCAGTCTTTGTACGGATTGTATATTTTCAGAAGGAATCTGAAAAGCCCATCAAATGCTTCACTGGAATGCAAATTTACAAAATGGAATATAGATAGAACTTTATCTAAGTAATATTTAAATGAGTCAGTTCACTACAAATGGAAAATATGTACCCTCGTAAACACCTTGAGCATTATCCTACATTATTGGTAAACACGCTACACGTATGTATGTGAATAGCACATTAATAATTGATTAACAAATTATATTTACCGCACATTAACACTTTACAACGAATTTGGCATCTTGGATGAACACCTTAATACGCTAAATTTTCTACCACAGCTAAGTATGGAAGCGTGAGTCTGGTTGAAGATCTCACGCATCAAAGTATAGGTACATCAATTTATCCCTAATTCAAAATATAAATAAATATGACAACTTAAATATCTACTTGTAGCCAATTATCTCTGTGATACTCTGATGGATCAATAAATATTGAGAATGTAAAGTTTTACTACGAGACTACAGCTATCGAACACTCGCACATTACATTAATTAGAATAAAATTTATATACAATTACATCTAGGATATCTTAACTATTCGTTACAAAACATACCGGTATAATTAGCATGTACCTAATTACGAAAACCTAATCGTACGTGTATGGCATCAAAAAATCAAGTTGTGGAAAATTTCACTTCATCACTTCACCCTCGGAACTATTTCAACGCCAAACTGGTTAAATATACATCGGTTACTCTTCATCCTTAAGAGTTATCTTACTTACACCACATTTTAACATACCTACTAACTATAATTTTCTAGTAATTAAGATAATTATTTACCACAGAACAGCGAGTACAATGGAGTCGATCGAATTTTTAACTTTATAAATTTTCTTTTGTAGGTAATAAAAGTTTTGGTTATACATTGTGTAAATAATCAGAGAATTCTAATTCCAATATCAGTCGAATTAATTTTGCCTAAGACGGAACAACTCACAATAATGGTAAAGATTTTTCACAATAGAATAACGCACAACCGTACAATAATGTCACCAACCGAGATAGAATTTGTATAACCTAAAGTCAACAAATTGAGCTAAATGAATTAATTATACTCAGGGTTTAATTTTTCGAAGTTTTCAATATCATCACTGTTAAAATCGTTATCATTCTAATCTTATTGCTTACATAAGTTCGTAAATAGACACGTCCATTTCAAAAGTTACAAATGGGCTATTAGATCTTATTATTGGACTATGATATTATTTGCCACAATCTTCTCCCAAAGTTGTTGGTAGAGTAATCTAACTTACACGATTAACTGTTTCAGCCAGCTACCCTTTTATTCATATCTCTAAGTTCATATAGTATTCGATTAAGCATAACATCAAACTTACATACTGTTTAAAAATTTCATTTAGAAAATTTCGTTTGGAGACAAATCGTAAAGTTTGCGTGTTGACATTTAATTTAGAAACATCGGTGTGTATGGAAACACGTAGCACTGAACTACACTCAGGTGATCCGCAAGCTCTATGCCTTCACTCATATTTTCTTTTTCAAAAAATAAAAATTATCATTATGTGGTATCTTATGATTCCAATGATGGAGAACCAATAGTAGTTAGTCAATAGTAGTTTTAAGAACCTAAGTAAAAGTAACCAAATCCATCCAATTTCTTTTAAGTAGGTAAGTAGTCTTGGATATTTATAACATGACATGACACAGGTGTAGTTATTTTCAAAGCATCAGCACCAAATGTTTACCTAATTTCGAGTTGTAATTTTCCATGATGCACAGGTATGTGCGCTAAATTGTGCGATGATTTGTAATTTTTTATTTAATTGAAGCCTGTCTCATGTCAACACTTAAAACCTTTTCTATACCTACATAGGTAACTAAGTATTACTTAATCCCTTTTAAAAGGAGCTTGCGAAACCCACCTTAAAAAACAAGTTTTTGAAAATTAATTCGCGCCAAACTCACGTTTGTCGCCAAACGCTTGGTGTCAGTTAATGCTAGTGTGCTTAGCTCGGATGGTGGGCTGCGACCTTGCGGAGACGATAGCCACCAGTACCACGAACGGTGTACAACACGACGATTGCCACAGCCACGATGGACACGCCGATCGCGTTCATCACGATAGACTCCTCGGACATTGATGCATACTTCTCGTCCCTGAGAAAGCACCGCGTGCCCCAGAGTTAGTATATGTCGATACTGAGGCTTTATTGTCTAATGCACTTCGAATCACAATCGCTTTGACCACTCTTTCTGTCACACGTTATAAAACGAGGGTCGAAAGAGATACTGAATGCGATCCTGAACGTCAGCACGTTAGACAATACGGCCTCTGAAGGGTTTGCGAAAAGAACCGTCTTGGCAAGTGATGAAGAAGAAGAATTTTTTACCCGACTGCCCGAAGGAGGGTTAGGTTTTTTGATATTCTTTGTTTTATATTGGGCCATGGCAGTTCTTTTTCACATTTTGACTCTAATCAGAAATGCTTGAATGTATAAATTAAAAAAGTGATTTTAATAAAATAACCGACCAGCGGGCGAGAAAGTCCATTAAGTTCTACTGATGGAAAATTTTAAATTTATTGTTTCAAGCAATTTCCAAAACCTATAAGTTTATAAGTGGGTAAGTGCTATAATAATGGTTTTCATAGTTAGGTAAATAAATAGTAGGGATCGCGTAGATCATAATAATAAAATAAGAATGGGTAACCAATAAGTCTAATTATATAAAATATGTTAAGTCTTAATAAATTGTACTGAATATATGTGTAGACCTGCACCGGTTATGTAACCGAATAAAAGTTTATTTATGAAATAAAATACGCTAACATAAGTGACGTTGATGACTCGCCTAAAAAAGAATACATATGATCATAACTTTGAACATATTTTTTTAAGAAACTAATCAACGTTACTTTTTAACCGACTTCAAAAAAGGAGGTGGTTGTCGGTATTCGGTTATATATATTTTTACATTTTATTCTATAAAAAATAATTTTCGTTCGACACTTGATTGGTGCAGGTCAACACATGAAAGGGATCTTAGAAATAATTAATGTGTTAGTTTTGTTTTAGTTATTCGTGCAATAATTCAAAGGTAGATAATCGCAATGCATCCACCATCTATATTGTTAGACTACAAAGACATGCACCATGAAAAAGCAAGAATGATACCTAATACAATATTTGTAAAAAGCGAGCACATTAAATAAAAGAACACATTTATCTTTAAAATATAATGTTTTAATCATACGATTTTTAGATCTATTTGTAAACAATGATTTTCTTATAATGTTTTAGTAATTACATCTAAACAATATGTGTATTTTGGTCTGATACAGACTAAATGTAAATAAAACTACCTAAGAGTAGCCTCCTAAAATACGTAAATTATATTCATTGTTTATATTAATTAAGGTAGGATTTATTCTTCATCAATAAACTTAGGTAATACTATCTACCTAAATAGGTAGGTACATCTACCTATTGTCTGAATATAATAAATGAATGAGATTCTGATTTTAACGTGTTCAACTCTAGTCGTTACTTAAAAGAAAAAAGAAAATTCGTAAATGCTTTCTGAAAATACCCTTCTATAGAAATATCAATACGTATTGGTCCAAGTAATACTCCAGTAAAAATACATAAATTCATTACAAAATGTAAGATTCCCTGATAAAGCTACGTCACTTCCTGTCTTGTAGTCATAGTTAATTCCACAGATTAATTCCAATTTATTGGTCAGTCTAGAATTGTTATTCCTATTTTTAAAAGTTTACCTAAGTACTGGATGAAGATAATTACTTCGGAATAATCACTTAGATTTATTTATTATAAGTAAATAATTTAATGTTAAAAATATAAACTATAAAGATCCAATTAAATTAACTAAAAATTATATTTCTAATTTCAAACAATATTGTATAATAATCGAGAAGTAGGATTTTAATGTATTTTTATA
>NC_133476.1:8830145-8834796 GCF_025370935.1 Choristoneura fumiferana | reverse complement strand
GTGACAGGCGTGTGTTAGCTTCGCGAGCTCACGCGTTGCTATTCAGGGTTGTAGATTCCTCTGTTAGCGGTCCTTTGAACGTTTCTAGTTATGCTGATAGGTAGGTAGCTAGAACATGTTGAAGTAATGACAGGTGTGTTAGCTTGCGAGCTTCACGCGTTGCTATTCAGGGTTGTAGATTCCTGTTTAGCGGTCCTTTGACGTTCTAGTTATGCTGATAGGTAGGAAGAACATGTTAAAGATGTGACAGGCGTGTGTTAGCTTGCGAGCTTCACGCGTTGCTATTCAGGGTTGTAGATTCCTCTGTTTAGCGGTCCTTTGACGTTCTAGTTATGCTGATAGGTAGGAGAACATGTTAAAGATGTGACAGGCGTGTGTTAGCTTGCGAGCTTCACGCGTTGCTATTCAGGGTTGCAGATTCCTCTGTTTAGCGGTCCTTTGACGTTCTACTATGCTGATAGGTAGGTAGCTAGAACATGTTGAAGATATGACAGGCGTGTGTTAGCTTGCGAGCTTCACGCGTTGCTATTCAGGGTTGTAGATTCCTCTGTTTAGCGGTCCTTTGACGTTCTAGTTATGCTGATAGGTAGGTAGCTAGAACATGTTGAAGTAATGACAGGCGTGTGTTAGCTTGCGAGCTTCACGCGTTGCTATTCAGGGTTGTAGATTCCTCTGTTTAGCGGTCCTTTGACGTTCTAGTTATGCTGATAGGTAGGAGAACATGTTAAAGATGTGACAGGCGTGTGTTAGCTTGCGAGCTTCACGCGTTGCTATTCAGGGTTGCAGATTCCTCTGTTTAGCGGTCCTTTGACGTTCTACTATGCTGATAGGTAGGTAGCTAGAACATTTGAAGATGTGACAGGCGTGTGGTAGCTTGCGAGCTTCACGCGTTGCTATTCAGAGATTGGGAGATTCCTCTGCTTGGCGGTCCTTTGACGTTCTAGTTATACTGATAGGTAGTTGTGAGAACAGGTCGAAGTAATGACAGGCGTGTGGTAGCTTGCGAGCTTCACGCGTTGCTATTCAGGGTTGCAGATTCCTCTGTTTAGCGGTCCTTTGACGTTCTACTATGCTGATAGGTAGGTAGCTAGAACATGTTGAAGATGTGACAGGCGTGTGGTAGCTTGCGAGCTTCACGCGTTGCTATTCAGAGATGGGAGATTCCTCTGCTTGGCGGTCCTTTGACGTTCTAGTTATGCTGATAGGTAGTTGTGAGAACAGGTCGAAGTAATGACAGGCGTGTGGTAGCTTGCGAGCTTCACGCGTTGCTATCCAGAGATGGGAGATTCCTCTGCTTGGCGGTCCTTTGACGTTCTATGCTGATAGGTAACGAGGAGAATAGACAGGCACGTACTGGTTAGAAATACCCTACGGAGCCGCTGCTGGGGTCAGCCCCAGGCAGCAGTCAATAGTATGAGTAATCTGATTGAATGGTGGTGCGAACCTCATGTTGCCGCTGCCGAGGTCGCATTCTCGGTATGCATCTAGATTGGATTGAAAATAAATGATTGCAAAATATAGTGGCCAATTTATACTAGTGAATGTTTGCTTGTTGAGATTCGTTTAGTTAAAGATATTTATATAGAAGAAAGCACAAACATTTTTTCTTGGTCATTTGGAAGTCATAACATTGCTAGAAGACGGAACAGAGTGACTTTGACTAAGAATTACTTGTGACAAGTTGTACTACAATTAACTTTGACAAAGCCACTTTTGAGAAATGTTTGGTTCTTAACATTGACAGGAAAGGCACTTGGTACCGAAGCATGCATCAGGTTTTGGATTTGGTGATAGAAAAGGTATTGATTTATTCTATAAATATACCCTTTGTTTCTTAATAAAAATGTACTTTATTATTCCGTGGTGTGAATCTAGCATAAGCAGAAAGTTATATATTATGAGCTGGCAACCATTTGTTTCTGTCAGTATGTTCTTGTTGTTAGAAAGAAGTGAAGATTGACGGAAAAACGTCTATGAATGTTTTTACTGTGCTCTTATTGGTTATTACATTCTTAATGTCGTTTTAACGATTGGTTGTTACGGTTTGTTGGTAAAGAAGTGTGCATTGAAAACAAACACTTGTTGTTTGTTTTGTTTTTACTAACGTAAGTTGTGATATGAAAATCATTTCTTGTTACAAAGTTTTGTCGAATCGAAATATTTAGAGAAAGGCGTACGAAGGACATAAGATTTGGAAATACTGGATGTATTGTGAATACTTGGATGGTGGATTTAAAGACCTGGAGTGTTTCAAAGTTATAGTAAATCTGAGAAAATATTTCAGGTAAGAGTGAAGGCAGTTGTGTGGAGTTGTGTTGGGGCCAGTCTTGAGCAAGTGTACTTGTGGTGGTAACCAGTAACACACAAGGATTGCTGGTGTTGGTGCATCTTTAAGGAGTCCGTCCGGCTCTAGAGGCTGGTTGGAGCCTGGGAACGGCCTGCCATAATTATACTGTTACAGTGAAAAAGTCTGAAGGGGCCGGTGTTGTAGTAGCAGTGTATACTTGATGCCCGTTGCCCAATGTTACAGCTTTTATTATTTAGTTGCACCTGTCCTGTTGTCTGTCTGTCTGTCTGTCTGTTTGTCTGTCTGTGTCTGTCTGTCTGTAGTCAAATCTTGCTTGTTGGATTCAACCAACTTCCAGTAGTCTGATGACTTGAAGTTTGGCATACTTATGGAATCGCGTGACAGTGCAGTAATCTGGTAGTGCATTCTGGTGGTCCGGCCAGGAGCATCTCCGCAGGACGGAGCTCTTCAATGGTTGATGGCATCGACTTGAGATTTGGTATGCAGGTGTGGTTTGGGTGGCAGTGCGAGTCTGATCAGCAAGGGGTACAGTCAGCAGAGGAACCTTGTATTAAAAATGAAGTTTTTATGGTTAGGTTATTATAAGTGTAGGTAAGAAGTGTTTATGTATCTTGAAGAAGGTCAGAAGTAAGCAGTGAGAGAAAACAATAACTTGCTATTACTATAACACATTCCCATGACCGCGCCTATACCGCCTTACGCTGTGAGAAGATATCAGATGGTAACAGAAGGGGAAAGAGACAGACTTTGTAGTCATTTGTTGCATGAGAAAGACAACACTAGAGCGGAGCAGTGTTGCATTAACACTGGGCACAATCCTGCTCATTGAAACTGGGCTGGATACATGTACTGAGATAAGATAAGATAAGATAAGATAAGATAATTTATTCAATATTCTCAGTACAAAATAACAATAGATACAATATTTTACTAAATCCTATGTAACACGTTTGCCTGCACTAGGGTTAGTAGAAAACTCTGTGTCGCAGGCTTAAGAGAGCTAGCATAAATAATAAAAATTAAATTAAAAATTATTATCTAAACAAAAAGCATTAAAAAGGTAAAAAAAAAATTGAGATTCACTGTCTTTTAAATTTCAGCGGTGGCGGAGGTCTGAATGAAGTCAGACTTAGTGAAGAAGATGGTCAGTAATAGGTGCCCTGAACTTTTCAAGTATAGGAAATCATGGATCTGTATTCCAGTGTCTTACATGGACATGTTTGAGTCGAGATTTTGTTTTTTTTTTAATGAGTTGACGGAGGAGGTTGAAAATCCACTACTATTATATAAATGTGTGTGTTTGTAAATTTGTTTGTTTGTAGCTTCATCACGCCTGAGCCCCTAAAACGATTTGCATGAGATTCGGTGTGCAGAAGGTTTGGGTCCCGGGGAGGGCCAGGGGGTGTTTGGAGATAGGTTTGCGGACCGAGCCACATCGAAACGAAATGAATGGGAACAGAAGCTGTTAGAGAGTGACTCAGTGGAGATGGTTCGGTTTCAAGGATGGCGCCGTGGGTAAATTGTGAGGATGGGAGAATGAGGCGAATTATGGTTTTAAGAGCGGGTGAGAAAATTGCTAAGTGGATCCGGCAGCTTTACACCTTACTGTAAGTATAGCCGCCGACGGGAGTGTCGCGAATAATCGCGATTAAGAATTATTGGTGAGTTCCTAAAACGATTTCTGAACACAACTTTAATAACTGGTAACACTAAGGTGTGACGCAGTAGTCTAAAATAGAATTGGACGGGTGAGGATTGAATGTTGAGACACGAACGGTTGTAATGAAAGGAAAAATGGTTTATAATTATTAGAATCAAGTGTTGGTTTGTACGAGGGCAGATGGTTAAGTATCCCCTAACTTGGTATGTATTGGTTGTGTGAAGCAGATGGTTAAGTTCCCCTAACTTGGTGAGTGTTTGTAAAGTGTAACAACTGAGTAACGAGTAGAAATACTCGTACTAATATTGAGATATAGATGAAAAGAACATTGCATTTCTATGGAGGTAAGGGGGTTCTTTGGGGAAGGCGGAGGAACCATGGGGCCCTCGGGCCCCGGTCTGTGTTTTGCTCATGGCAACAGGTGTACCCGTCTATGAGAGGATCCTACCACCATGTGGCTCTCGGGTGCATTTGTGGTGCTAGTAGCGTTACACAGATATCTTAAAGTTAAAGTAAATTTGAGCATAATTGTACATCACTATATCTCTTTATTATCATCCATGAGACTTTGTCGGACATAAGAATTGACATAATTGCGAATCCAGGCTGACCATAGAGATATAGAGTTCATATTCGTGCCGACACTGATATGGCCGGCCCACTGCCACTTCAGTTTGCTTATC
>NC_133476.1:8820438-8830045 GCF_025370935.1 Choristoneura fumiferana | reverse complement strand
CGCGACGGGTCCCACTCATCTCGTCCGGCGCTATTTCCTCGCGTCAACTACTAGTGTCAACACTTCCGTTTTCCGGGACGCCGAGGTTATGGCTCGAACGCGGCAAATGTGGCTTAATTGATTTAGTAAATAAATAAAACGACAATATGTGAACATATCACAATTATTTGAAACTAGTGTGTTGCCCGCGACTCCATCTGCGTAGAATCGTTTATCGCTATATTCCCCGAGACTGAAATTATGTGTACACTGAATTTCATCTAAATCGGTCCAGTAGTTTAAACTGATGTGGTGTGGTAATAAGTCTGAAATGAAAAGCGAAGTGTAAAACTCGAGCATTAAACCCATTTTCCCCTCGACGTGTGTACCGGCTCGGGTGGCTAAAATTGACGTCTCGGGCGAAATAGCTTGTTTTATGCTCTAGTTGTACAATCTACTATTTTTAATAAAACAATTGTAACAAAACTAGCTGGTATTTACTACTTATTGTAGAATATGTAGAGTTCCTCAGAATCACCTGGGGAAACGGAAGACACGTCCATACCGTACATACTTACCTAGAAAATTGTTTTAATTAGATGCTATATTGGATTTCCGATAAAATGTATAAATATAAAATGAAAATGGCTAGAACTGAATATCAGGAACAGAATATACTTAAACCCCGATATTAATATTGAAATCTTAGAAATCAACATGTTAAAGTTATTGCCAAAATTGGCATGCATTTTTGAGACATGTATACGAGTAAAAGCAATTAATTAAACGAACATACTCTAACCTAACCGAAAAAAAGTTGGATAACCCCCGACTTAGTCACTTCAAAGTTTAATATCTCAGAAATGGCTGATCAGATTTTAATAAAACATGTCTTAGAACCATTGCTAGAAACCCTGCTGTTAATAAAAAAACCGCATTCAAATCGGTTCACCCGTTTGAGAGCTACGATTATACATACAGACAGACAAACACCGGTGACAAACATATAACATCCCTCATTTTGCGTCGGGCCGGGCTTAAAAAAGTTAATCATGATGGCTTTTTGGTTATCCAATCTTGGATCTAGGCCTCTTCCCTCTTCTTCCACTCTTGGCGAGCTTGTGCCCGTATCATCCAGTCTCGACCTCTTGGCCGTCGAATGTCGTTAATCCAACGACGCGGTGGTCAGCCGCGCCCCCGACTATCCGCTCTGTGTCTCCATTCAAGGACTCGTCTTGTCCAGCGACTCTCGTACATTCTCGCAATGTCCACTTTTTCTTTGCTATGACAAAAAAAGTGAACCTCATCTTCGTCGTGTTCTTCATTCCTGAAGGTCGTGCCCGTCTTGAAAAGCCTTTACGGAGACGTTGACGAACTGCTTCCACACCACTCTGTCCTCGGCCTGTTTCAGCGCTGCAGGCAAAATGAGCCCGTGATCGCCTTCGGAGTTGTGGCCGTTCAGTAAAGAGTAAATAAACTTACCTAAATTGTCAGCTTGAAATAATTGGTTGGTATGACCAACGTTCAAGTCGTAAATGCTATCGGTACATAAAATCGAGGAAATCACTCCCTTCGGTGTATTTAAGCAATCGAGGTGCTTACAGCAGCATTTGTTCTAGTGGATTGACGTTTCATTGATCACATTCCCACGCATTGTGCTGTGATTTACACTTTCAACGATATATTTGTCTGAGATTACTATTTTTGTGATTTATTTTTCTTATTTTTATATCGTCGCTCGGCAGGCAAAAGTACTAAAGCGACACTTCGTCAACTTTACAGGAGAGCGATTTAAAGTTTTTTTTTTACGAAAAAAAATCATAACTTTTTAACCAGACAACCCATTTTGAAATTTCCAGGAATATATGACACATAATTTAATAGACTATAATAAGGTTTTAATAATTCACAGCAAAATCCACTGGTTTAGGAGATAAGTGTCGCTTTAGTAAATTGTCCCCTAGTCATCGAGCAAATGCAATCAGGCAAAAAGACTAAACGTAAAAATTGACCTCAAACGTCATATTTCAAATTAACTAATGTGATTTTACGTCTCAATAAATTTAGTATGTTTTTACTAACAACACACATTTTTTTCTTATCAAACTGTTCGTAATGCTGATTTACCAAATCGCAAGGAAAAAAATATTCCAAAGTACCTACTGAACAGAAATTATATAAATAATATTAATTAATTATAATAAATATTAATCATCTATGCTAAAATTTCAATAACTTAACGTTAACTGTTACTAACACTAGACTTTTGTTTATATTATAAGGTAATTAATCACAAAGGCACCATCTGATTTCTAACCAAATGCACAAAAGGTTTTTTTTTCACTATTATTTTTTGAGGTATTTTTATTATTATCATGTCCTAGTATGTTTGGTGTACTTATATACAAAGCATACGCTTAGGTTTAAGGATGAAATAATACGTAAAATACCTTAATTTATTCTGTAGGTAATAACTTTAATTAGCATTTCAACAAAAAAATCAGATCATTTTTTTTCTATGTTATACAAATAAATCATTCATTCAACATTATAATACTTATTAGTACCTAATAAGTAAGAAACCTGAGTAAGAAACTGATGCGTCATGGTTGCTATAGCAACTTTAGATATATTATTGGTCTATATAACGATTAAGAAATATAATGCACTATTGTACAACAAAATTTGTTATATTCTCATGATCTAACTATCCGGTAGCATGGACTTGTAATATACCAAACTATTCATATACTAAGGGGCTGTTTCACCATCCATTAATTAGTGTTAACTGGCGGTTAGGTGTGATGCCGTCTCTATTTGTTTTATTCGAATAGACGGAGACGGCATCACATTTAACCGTCGGTTAACGCTAATCAATGGATGGTGAAACAGCCCCTAACAGTAATATGGTATAATGCCAAATGAAACGTCGTGAGACCTTTGCTGAGATTTTAGGACTGCGCTAAGTGAGACATGGCCGTCTTCAAAATTGACCACCTAGACTGAGAAAAGCTGGCGGAAAAATGCACTGATTGGCGCAGACGTGTGTTGGAGGGCCGCAAGTATTGCGATATTTGCGATGAAGGCTTGCCTGGCTCAATGCACTTGTTGACAAGAGACAGAAACGACACCAAGGCCGTTCTGCATCAACATACGCAGACTTCGCTTGTCAGAGATGTGGACGGACATGTCGCTCTCGCATCGGTCTAGTCAGCCACCAAAGTCGTTGTGCAACACGCCACGCCAAAATTCGCCTTTAACAGACGCGTAGGCCTGATTGATGGTATAGTATAATGTATGTGATATAACCTATGTTCGATATAACGTTCAGTGGGTATAATGAATTACTGGTATGTATGCCAAATATCTTTTATATCTAGTGAAAGTTTATCTAACACACCCACCCTGATGGCCATTCGGTTCCATCATGGAGCCGCAGCTGCATTTATGAGGCACACAAACATCGCAGCCCAGGCGGAGAGCTACTGCCACCCGCAATGAGTCGTTGTCCAAGAGTGTTCCCAAATAAGGAACAGGCAACGCCTATAACCACGTTCCCGCTTTGAGTTTTGATGCCGACTTCAGCCTGGCCAAACCCACCCCAGTGGTTACACCCACAGGCCGTGCCAGAGCATCCCTAGCCCCCCTCGTCATCCCAAACTCATTGTATCTGCGGAGCCCCGTGCAGTGACGCCAGTCTCATTCGCCTCGCCAGTGCATCATCCACACACGAAATGGTATTAATGGTAACCTTTATGAGATTTAAAAATTTAAGAGGTAAGGCCACCAACTCCATGTGCCGATCCGAGGAACGCTGGCAAGCCCACATCCGCCGCACGCCGCAAACCGAGACCAAAGTTACATATGGGCAAGGACGCTTGGACCCATTGCTCATCCGCAAGGGACACGTTCAATACAGTCTCCTTTGTATCTCTCAACGTGACGTCAAAAGAAGAAGTTTTACCCGAACACAACCATTCGAGTGGTTTTCAAAAAATGGGTTACTTTTGGAACTGCGAAACACATTCGTAACAGAGTCAAGACGAGATGGGTATTAATACTCTTCACACGTTCCTGGGCGAGCAAAATAAACGCTTCCTGGTCTCTAGTGCACTAGAAATGGCCTCTTGGAAAATAGAAGAACCCAAGAGGGTAAAGGTCTCGTGTAAAAGCCCTTTGAGACCAGGAAGCAAGACCTTAAAGAAGTTAAAGAAGAAGAACAGGCGGGTCAGCAGCAGTAAACCTGTCCCATATTCGCCTTCTGTCCTATACCTCTCAAGGGGGGGGGGTAGAATAAGGAAAGCCAAGTCCTGCTTTATGACCTTAGGCTCCTTAGGTGCCATCATCTAAATACCAAATATTAAGAGGTGATTTTCGAGACGACAGTGCTTTATGAATAGCAAGACTGAAGGTAAGCGGTCAAAGCTGATCTCCCTGTTGCGCACCGACCTGCGAAATAATTTGAGAATAGCCGTAGACAAGGTTAGAAGGAGAATGATAAACCTGGTGTAAAAAAGGTACAGGGTGGGAATGTATTTTTCCACTTCGCCCAACAGAACATCCCTCTCGCCAGTATTGGACGCGTTCTTGAGATCCTACTTCAAGACGACACAGTCTGGATTTCCCGGTTCCGTGACGAAAGTGCGTGTTGTGGATCGTGACCTCACACCCCCTCAGTGTGCCAAAACCCAGCTGAAAATGAGCTGGTCGAATTACGTCTAAGCCCACGGGTGACCCATTATGGAAATGGAATGACCCTAGTGCTCGCACCACATCCTCCAAGTTTAACGGAAAGGCTTGAATGGACCGATCCGGGACGGGAATTTAACGTGCGGGACGCGGGAGGATGCTTCGTACGCAAGAACACAAGCGTCTCAAGACCCGGAGGTGCTACCGAGTCATCTGATATTAGCACGCGAACGGCCCCCCACACACCGGCCTCATATACTTTGGACTCGATAGTCTTAAGGACAAAATGCGACCTGGAGGAAGCCTGCCCGTCACTATTCAACCAAGTCCCATGTTCAAGTTTGGTCTCAGTTTGCGGCGTGTGGAGAATGTGGGCTTGCCAGTCTTGTTCGCATCAGCACATGGAGTTATTATAGTGGCCTTGTCTCTTAAAATTAAAATTTCTCATGAAGATGGGTTTACCATTCCGTTTGTGCATGGTGCACTGGCGAGGTGGACGGCTCGACACCTAATAGCGTCGCTGCCTCGGGCTTCGCTGATATAACGAGTTTGGGATGACGTGGGGGCTAGAGACGCTCTGGCACTTGTGGGTGGGTGTGCCACTAGGGTGGATTTAGCCAGGCTGAAGTCGGTATCAAAAGTCAAAGCCAACATCCTCTGCGTTCTGGAGCCTCCGGTCCTGTCGAACCGACAGCAAAAGGCCAGATGGCTTAACTTTAGTGCCATGGCAGAACGGGAAGTGTTTGCTGTCGGACGTTACGTGCGTCAGTACTTTCGCCGCCTCGCACCTCAGCTGAACAGTCCGCGGCAATCCGTGGTGGGTTTTGCGGTCAAAAAACGGGAGAATTAATCGGCACTGAGTAACTTTTATATTGTTCCTCTTGCGTTTGAGGCTATTGTTTACATTCGGGAAGTGGGAAGACGAATTACGCAGAGGGGGTCTCACGCTCACGCCCGCGCGGATTCGTACCCTGGTGCAAAGATTGTCTATCGCCATTCAACGTGGTAATGCGGCCAGTTTGGTGGCTACCTTTGCGCCAGGGACAACTCGAGGGGGCCTTCTGGACTAAACTTAAACTATTTATGTAACATGAATAAAAACAAATTAAAACTTCTTACTCTAAATTTCAAATACTTAGGGCCGAACATCATCTTTATTCGATGCAAACAGAACCGTAGCGATCAAATTATAATTACAAAATTTTAAAATAGATTTACTATTGAGGGTGACTGGCATTCTATTTTCTTTTATCTTTTGGCAACATAAAAATAACTTAAGTTTTAAGGAATAATAATCATTATAATTTATAAATAAAGTTATAAATCTTAAGAAAATATGATGTTTCTATATAACAAACATCGAATTGCAATGATATTTTACTACGTATACATATTAAACGCTTTTTTAATACACGATAAAGGTCAAGAGTAATGACTAATTTTTTTTGCTAATCCTATTTGAATGTATGCTTTGGTATATGTTAAAATGGCTAAAATGCCAAACGTATGTTTTAGTTTTTAAGAACAAATAGCTAACTTCTTATAAATGAATTCTTATCAATACAACCAAACGACTAAAGGTGTATAAAACTTCAACCCGGGAAGGGCATAATTACTAAAGTGACAAAGGTATTTTCTTTTTTTTTGCACAAAATACTAAACGTCCAACATTTGTAAACTAGAAAAATGGTAAAAGACTGAACGACAGTAAATCGAAAAATGGCAAAAAGGTAACAGTACTAAAATGAAAATAATGAAAGTGACGCTGCATTAAGTGATTTGCTTCCCAAATTTAAGCGTTTTTTGAAAGACTAAAGCGCCAAAAAAAAGGTAAATTTTGCTCCAATCAATTTGAAACCTAGACAGTTTGATGCAGAAAAATTCGCTGATTCTGGTGATATGCATAACTCATTTTAGCCCAAAGTGTCGCTTTAGTACTTTTGCCTGCCGAGCGACGATATGTTGTGATTTCGAGACTTTATCCCGATGTCGTGGGAATATCAGGATAAAAATTTCCCATGGGTTATTTCAAACGTACAGCTTTCTACACACTTAATCTAAAATTCATGTAGTCGTTTTAGCGTACAGAATTAACAAACATACACAAATGCGCATACTCACCAATTTACGCTTTTATATTTCACAATATTACCCTCCTAAGGCAAAAGGCGGTACTTAACTAAAAAAAAAACACTTTTGAGTTATTTATACTTACCATGTGATGCAGAATGTTTTAAGCTACACAATAGTATTAATAACTCAAACAAAAGTGTTTTTTTAGATACTGCCTTTTGGCTTACGAGGGCAGAAAAGGTATTAGTGAAAATTGACATCCAAATAAGTAAATTGCGCGGCGAAGGCGATCTGTCTTCCACTGCTATACTAATTACACGAAGGTAGCGAGGCGCAAAAATTCAGTTGGTATTCGCCGCGTTCTAGTCAACGTAAACATCGTTATCCTTAGCGTGTCACATGTCTGGAGGCGTGAGAAGCAACGAACGTGACAACCTCGTCACGTAATAATGTTTGGAAAAACGCAGCGTGGCAAACAAAGTTAGTTCCAAGCTTGTGCGTACGGAAAGCAAAGGCCGTGTGGCAAGTAAAACAAAATGGAGAATCTGTTGTGGAATAGGTATGAGATCGAATATTTTTAACCAGCATGGTTCGATTGAATATTTTTTTTGTATGAAAATGAAACTGAAATTATAAAATAAATCTAACAACTTATCCGATGTAGCTCATGTAAAACAACTGCGATCAAAAAAAAAACAATATTCAATAGGAGAAAAGTGTTTAAAGATGTGAAGGGATCGCTAACACAGGTCAATCTCCATATTGATACAGGAGAAAAACTTAATTTCAAGTATAGTTCTGTGTACTCTATGGCGTCCACTGAGTAGGCAGCAGGATAGGCAACGCACGAGCCGAGCGAGCCAAGCTAATGCTCATGATTTGCCTAGGAAATTCATGATTTGCCGTAACTGGCCAATTCATGAAATGGCGGCGTTTCATGATATGCCTAGGAATTTCATGATCTACCTAAACGAAGGATATGGCGGATGTCCCTTAGCCAATTCATGAAATGGCGTCATTTCACGATATGCCTAAGAATCGATAAGTCAAACTTCGAAAGTCGAAAATTACCTTAAGGTGCGACCAAACCGCTGCTTAAAAAACGGTGACGGTACGGAATCGCAGTGACGCATCGTATGCGCGCCGTATTTTTGCATGCTTTCTACACCGCTGCTTAAAATACGCAAACGATGCGGAATCGCAGTGACGGGCCGTAAACGATAAGACTTTTGTTCGGTAAAGTCCTGACGTTTACGGCACTTCACTGCTTTTCCGTATTTTAAGCAGCGGTGTGGAGAGCATGCGATAAAAACGGTGCGCATACGGTGCGTCACTGCGATTCCGTGCCGTCACTCTTTTTTAGCATCGGTTTGGTCGCACCTTTAAGTCCCATGTAAATTCTGTGCACATTGCATAACAACAGATCATTTCACATTTCGCCTATACAAGGTTGAAATAAAAACAATTAACAGGTAATTAAATTAAATGATACTTACTGAACAAGATGAAAAATAAGTTAAATCTGGAAAACATACAAGTTATTATTTATCCCAGAAATATAATATTCACGGTGGCAGTTGGGTGTGTTTATTGTCTTACATGTTTGATTTATTCAAGATTGCAAAAACCACATCCATTATAAAGAAGGTTGTTCGGAGCATTTCGATGCGAACGAAAGCGTACGGCGCCAAGTTACCATAATATAATGAGGAAAAGACATAAACTCCTTCATACGACAAAGCTAACACTACCCCTTTAGGTAGTCAGAGTGATTGTGGTTGCTAAATAAGTTTTTGTTAAAAAAAAGTTAATACGAACTTTTTTGCTGATTACCTATATACTTGTGTTGTCATTCAAACTCGAACTACCTATATACTTGTGTTGAAATTCAAAAGGTTGTAAAAGACTCGGCAACTGAAAGTTGGACTCGCACAGCGACCGTTAAATACCAAAAAATATAAAAGTATAAAAAAAGGATTTATATATTTTTTCCTAACCACTTAGTCTAAACGGCCCAAGCCCTCTCATTTTGAGAGGAGGCCTGTGCCCAGCAGTGGGACGTATATAGGCTGGGATGATGATGATGATGACTAAGTCTAAATATATGAAAATTTGCATAGCTATTGCTATGCAGCGGAAATTACGCGATATAATATTTCAACTGCAAGATCGAATAGCTCACGCGGGCGAAGCTGCGGGTCATCATCATCATCATCATCATCATCATCATCATCATATCAGCCATAGGACGTCCACTGTTGGACGTAGGCCTCCCCCATAGACCTTCAGTTGCTTCGGTTGGAAGCGGCTTGCATCCACCGTGAACCCGCGACTTTAACCAGGTCATCCGTCCATCTCAATGGGGGACGTATTATGCTGCGCTTGCCGATCCGTGGTCTCCACTCGAGAACATTTTGGCCCCAAGGACCATCTGTTCTCCGTGCTATATGGCACTGCCCATTGCCACTTCAACGAGCTAATTCGCTTGTCTATGTCGGTGGCCCTTGTTCTTCTACGTATCTCCTAATTTCTGATTTGATCCCGTAGAGAAACTCCAAGCATAGCTCTCTCCACAGCTGCGGGTAAAAGCTTATAATAAATAAACCGATTACAAGAAGACATTGGCGGACAAAAATGCAGTGGAATTTCGTCTTGTTTTTTAAGTTACTTCAAATGTGTAATTTTCTTGTCAAAGACCTGGAAAAATACAACTGAATTGACTGCTAATACTACTTGCAAAGGCAGCACAAGAAGAAAAAAAAGTTGCCAACAAATCCTAGTTTTGGCAACCTTATACGCATTCACGCGAGAAATTCGCGAAACGTCGTATTTTTACATTCATACCAGTGAGTGACGTCTGCCACAG
>NC_133476.1:8794704-8820084 GCF_025370935.1 Choristoneura fumiferana | reverse complement strand
GCCATGCGAAAGTATGACAACTCAACTTCAAAGCTGTCTCACCCTGGAGATCGCATAGATCGATATTTACTTGACATCTTATTCCGAAACTTATTTATTGTTTTGTCACTAGTAACGTGCTAGCGCAAAGTCTTTTTCGCGATAGTTTTTAATCTTCTTCTGCGTGAAACATAAACATGTAGTAGAAAAAAACAATTATTATACGTTCAATTTTTTTAACAAACGAGTTAGTGTTATGCTCTATGTCACAGGATGACTAAGACTATCGATATCGATAATAATATCACTCATGTTTAGACTTTGCTCACGTCTAGCTTTAGAGACATTTTGACTGAGCCGGCCGCGATAACTGTAGTAGGTAGTATGGCGTTCTTTTTCGAGTGTCATTGCTACTGAACTGTCAGGTTGCCTCACAGAAGAAAAGGAAACTCGTGTAAAATGACAATCTCGCATACAGATACCCAGAATCAAGAACCGAAATCAGAAGAATTGTATATGTTCATATATTGATAATTTTTTATTATGAGCTTTTTTTTTTAATTATGTGTAACTATTATTACAAATTATATATTTTTAAGCTTCTGGTACCTTGACTTTTGTATTTAGGACTATTGCATGGTAGGTGCACGCGGCTAGTAGCTAGTTTTATAAAATCTCCGCTTACAAATTGTATCTTTCACGTCACTGCTTTCATTATAGTGGCATCATAATAATTATAATAATTATAATTAAATTAAATGGCATCGTTATAATATTTGTACATATCTATATAATTACTATGTAACAGAAGAAGCAAAAGTTGCACAACAATTGGTGGACCGTCAAATTGCAAAGGAACAGCCACACATGGAACGGCGGAGTGGTAACAGTGATTTTTTTTGTCAATAATGTCACTGTATCTAATCAAATCATATGTGGACCATTGGGCAAAACGGATTCACTTGAATTGTGTTTAGAGGAGTTCAAAGACAAGAAAATGGAGCGCGTAGTGGAAGGGCGTGGTATCATTATTCTTTACCAAAACATGCAAAGTATATGGAATAAGACCCACCTCTTGCAAGAGTTCGTGGAGGAGAACTTAAATATACATATAATATGTATTTCTGAATCATGGTTAAACAAAGAAAAGAAAGATCTGCTAACCATTATTAACTTTAATATATAGGTTCATTTTTCTGCCGAGAGGGACGTGAGGGAGGCGGCGTTTTAATATTAGCAAAAAACTCACTGCAAACCCGCGAGCGATCTGATATCACATCCTTATCTATACAGATGATATTCGAAATATGTGCCTTAGAAGTACCAAAATTGAACCTATTAATTATAAACATATATTTCCCAAATAGTAAAAGAGAAATCGAAACTTTCTACTTATCCTTAAATAAACTATTAAAATTAATTTCGATAAAAGACAACCATAAAAGTATTATCATTGGAGGTGACTTTAATATAGATTTCCTTACAATTAATAACGAAAAATCAAGATTGACCAATGTCATGCTTGCATACAATTTTCACCAAAGAGTAAATGGACCTACGCGTGTCACACATTCTGGTGGTTCTACATGTATTGACTTAGTATTCACCAATTTTAAATATCTGGATTCTAAACTTGAGATACGGGAACTCGGTTTTCAGATCATAAAGGTGTTTTGATTGAGATACCCGGTATTACATCAACTTTACAAACTTGGAGAATCTGTAAAAGAGTATATAATAAGCGGAATATGCATTTATTTAAGACTGAACTGGAAACCGTAGACTGGAGTAGTATAATCACATTAAATAATAGCGTAAATGATAATTATAATATATTCAACAATACTTTGGGGAAAGTTTTGGATAAATGCATACCAAAGAAAACCCTTAAAAAAACCTGAAAAATCTAAACTAACACCAGGATTAAGAATATCATGCCGTAATAAAAGACACTTAAAGCTATTAGTATCACAGTCGCGAGATAAAACTCTACGAACCCATTACAAAAAATACTGTAAAACACTAAAAAAAGCAATTTATACTTCAAAAAAACTTAATAATAAACGAAAATTTGAAAATTCAGACAATAAAACTAAATCAATGTGGCAAATAATAAATAAGGAAACGAATAAAAATACACAAGCAAATAAAAAATAATTTGCAAATCAAATCGTCTAATGTTTTACTAAAAGATCCTAAACAGGTGGCTAATACATTTAATATTTTTTCTCCTCTATCGGAAATTCGCTCTCGACACCTGTAACTAGGGCGCCATTAGTAAATAGAGTTAAAAATTCTTTCTTTCTAAGTCCAGTAGAACCAAAAGAAATATTTAAAATACTTAAGAATCTTAAAAATAAATCATCCTTTGGTATTGACGAAGTGCCGCCCGTTTTAATAAAATGTTGTGCTGAGATCCTAACAATTCCCTATACTAAGCTGATTAATCAATCATTTTCGGAAGGCATTTTCCCCGACGCGTTAAAGATATCCATTGTAAAACCGATACATAAAAAGGGAGATATCACAGATGTAAATACCTACCGGCCTATAGCCCTACAACCAACGTCGGCAAAAAATATATGAGACCGCAATGATAAAACGTCTTTATCCTTTCTATGAAAAAATTCAAAATTCTCAACGAAAATCAATATGGCTTTAGGAAGAATCGCTCTACAACTCTGGCGCTCTATAAATATGTTCAACAGATTCTCAGCGCAATAAATAACAAAAAATATGCTATTGGCCTCTTACTCGACTTGAGTAAAGCATATGATAAAGTAAATTACGAAATTTTGTTAGATAAGCTGTATAATACAGGTATTAGAGGCACTGCCCTGAAATGGTTCAAGTCGTATTTTACGAATCGATTCCAATATGTAGACATTAAAAATTCAGACTTTGACAGGCGAATAGTTCAACATATCAGATCTGATCGAGTCCCTGTCACAGGCTCAATACCCCAAGGTAGCATATTGGGATGCTTACTGTTTCTGATATACGTTAATGATCTTCCAGATGTGTTGACAGAGCATTGCACGCTCTTCGCAGACGATATTTCTGTGCTGTGTTCGTGTCATGACATTGGTGAAGTTGAAAATAAATTAAAAACCATTCTCGACTTAATTGCTAATTGGTTGGGAGATCACAATTTAGAGCTCAACCTTAGTAAAACAAAAATTATTCAATTTAAACCTCGGCAAAGACTTGCACTGCCTATAAGTTTCGAATATCATAATACAAAACTTGAACACGTGAGTACAGCGACTTTGTTGGGAATGGATCTTGACACTGGTATGAATTGGAAGTCGCATATTCAAAGAATATCAAAAAAGTTATCTTCTTTTATCTATGCTCTTAAACACCTTAAACGCGCTACGGATTTTAAAACAGCCCTTACAGCGTATTATGCATATGCCTATTCAAGGCTATCATATGGTCTTGTGTTGTGGGGCAACTGTGTTGATGTAGACAAAATTTTTATACTTCAAAAAAAAATGTATCAGGATATTGGTGAATATTGATCAAATGGATTCTTGCCGGCCCTATTTTGTAAAGCATCAGATACTTACTCTTACCTCCATGTATATATTAGAGTCGTGCAAATTTATCAGGAAAAATATGGACATGTATTCTGAATTAACAAATAATAAGCGAAACAATCGAAACCTTAATAAGCTTAAAATACCATCTACTACATTAAAACTTGTGTCCTGTAGCCCTCATCACATGACCATCAAAATGTACAATCACCTACCGAATTCCTTGAGGAGCCTGGAGAGATATAATTTGTTTATTGAGCGGTTAAAAGTATTCCTAGTGAACAAGTGTTACTATAGCTTGAACGAGTTTTTTAATGAAGATTATTCTTAGTTAATTGTCTTGTGAAGTGTGTAATTTGACCAAATATTGACATGAAATGAATAATTTAGCTATATAGTGTTATACGAAATGCTTAGAGGCGTTTAGAATTTGTATAATAATAATATGAAGCCCTAGTCCTAGAATATAAATTTATGTTATGTTAGGTTATGTTGCCATGCCCTTGCAGGGTGTCACATGTGTACTACTTAATTATATTATATTTCCACCTTTAAATTGTAATGTGACTTGCAATAAACGATTCTAATTCTAATTCTAATTCTAATTCTAATTCTAATTCTAATGTTTAATTTTGAGTTTGCATTATATTATAGGCACTAAGTAAGTATAGAAGTTAGGTTGGTCAAAACTGTCTTATTGGCTGTACATTTATTTTCATCCAATCTCGAATTTTGTCAATTTTCAAAATCACTCAATATGCTTGACTGATATGTTTACATCGTAAAATCTGGGCCATATTGTCCGAAATAAAGGTACTTATTATTGTAATAGCTGGTTCAGATTTTCGATCACGAACCCATCTGGACCCGGTCATTTGAAAGGCATGTGACCACAGCCAACATATCTAATATAGATGAGATGAGCAGAATTTTGGAGGTCTATCCCCTAATACACTATAAGGATGTGCTAGCGGACAGGCCTCTACAGTTGCCAGATCCGGACAGTAATTCACATGGAGTGGGCTATGGCGTTATAGGATGCCGCATACAGCATTACCGAGATATGGAGTGAGATAACGGACACCTACCATTACAATTTTCCAATATCATATAAATTGTACTTTTAGTAGACGATGACATGTCGTTCACTAAATGGGCCGCTCAAACTATTGACCCCCCGGAACAACGAGGTGTAGTATAATTATAACGCTTCAAAAATGTGTTTCACATACTTTTATTCTGACCTAGAAAGACGTGTAATAATATGTGATATTTAAGATTGATTCGATTGTATATCTATCTTGTCCTGAGTGGATAGAGATGAACGAAATAAATACTTGAATAATTGAGTGGTTTCGGTGTTACCAGGTTCCTTGACTCTTGATGCGTGGCTTTACTGGTACGTCCATGAGGCACATGTGCCATATGACCAGTGATGTAAATAATGGAGTTGTTCTTTCGATAAATAATAAACTTTATTACATACATTATAATAATTATTTTTATTCTTGAACCGCATTTAGATAAAGAATGAAAATTGCTACGGGGATATTATATTACCTTATCATAACTATGGCGACGTGTCAAAAGAACGCTGCACATTGCTTCGGGACAGAGAAATTGTTAATATACTTTACTTTACTTCTGCGCTACGAACTGTGCCCACAACTACGTCCATGTGAAATATCTATACAATAAGTTTACATACACGCCCGCTCTCTTTCTCTTCCATGTAAAACAATATGTTATTATGTATGTATAGTATATGTCACACAAGCTCAGCTAGCTGTCACAAATACCTACTATATAACTATTATTAGGTATTGTGTGATATATATTATTTCATGTAGGAGGAGGGAGGTGGAGGAGGGCGTGTACTGCATGTTATTATATTATGTAGGAACGTATCACATAGATCTAACTGTGCCGCACGGTTGACAGCAGAGAAACCTAGGGCAAAATTAAATACTGTAGGTTCTAGATACTGACTAACAGTCAAGCTCAAATTTTTTTATTTGCTAGTGGTACGGTTGGCTTGTTGATTGACTGGACAGCGGGCATATTTAACTTGTATCACAAAGTTTATACCTTTTTTTTGTTCTCAAAGTATTAGCTGAATCTAATGCCGACGTTGTTCACTAGCAGACCTGACCCCCTGATCCTGATAATTATTCTGAAACGCTGTCTAATGCGACGTACTGCATTTTACTTACCCCAAAGAAAAGATTGTATGGTAGAACTGCAACTGTCACAGGCGGAACGGCAGTGATGGGCCTGGTAATTGCAGCATGCTCGGTGCTCGATCAGATGAGAGGAATAGAGCAACAAAATAATTAAAAGAAACTGGAATTAATCAAAATACCACGCACAGGACTTATCACGCTAACACACACGAGTAATATTTACCTCGACGTTTCGGCAACAATACAGTGGCCGTGGTCACGAGTAGACTGAAGTGTGGGGTGTCAAGTCTGCCTAGCAGCGCGAGTCCTTCGAACTACCCGCACTTGGTCATTTTTATTTGTCACCCCACACTTCAGTCTACCCGTGACCACGGCCACTGTAATGTTGCCGAAACGTCGAGGTAAATATTACTCGTGTCTAAAAATATATTGTTTCCAAAATACTTACTTGATTTATAATGCATAATAATTGGCATGATTATTGGGATATAAATTTACTGTACCAGCGGGAAAATTACAAATTAATTATACCCCCTGCCCGGTCAACCAGACTAGTTAGCCGTAGATACTACAGGCAAAGAGCGCTCAAAAAGTAGCAAAGTAAAGACATTCCCTTTTTACTCTTAGTATTTGAGGACACGTAAAACTATTTGAGCATTTCTAAATAAAGTTTGTACATTTGATTTGCGACTCCTATTTGTGATAAAAATTTGCAGGTATGTAGAGTGAACGATACTGAGCCGTAATAACATAGTCTCTCAAAATGTCCCAATTGATTTGTATGGAAATTTCCTTTTTTGTTACCAAAACTATGGATTTGCGGTAACAAAAAAGGAACTTTCCATAATTGGGACATTTCGGGAGACTATGTTATTTAAACTCAGAGTGAACGATTCACTCTATCTACCTGCAAATTTTTACCCAAATCGGAGTCGCAAATCAAATGTACAAACGTTTTTAGAAATGCTCATTTTAGCACTGTAGCTTGCTGTGACAAAGTATCAAACTTCAGCTACCTTTGAGCTTGACTGCTTCGAATTAGGTTTGATGCAACATCTGTCTCCGATGATGACGTGTCAGCTAAACTGAACGTGCCCGTAGTCTGCAAGTACGACGGATTATTTGCGATAGTTCTAGTTCCTTCACAAGACCTTGAAGAAAGAACTGTGGGATTTTTCCGCCTTTGTACCTTTGCAAGAACTGAAGATGCTACTGCGAAAGGAACAAAGGCTAAAAAATAAACGCAGTTTTTCCTTCAAGTCTTGTAACGGAACTAATGCAAAAAAAACGCAATAGTTCCATCGCACGAACATCCAAAGGAAACACTGCCAATAATCCAGTACGCACGACTACACACCTGCTGGATCGGAAAAAAATCCTAGCAGATAATACTTAAAATAGGTAGTTATATGATACGAATCGACAACTGTTTTCGACTCGCTAGTCTTCTGCTGATTGTGCCAAATCATCGGTTATGATATCCTAACAAAATCAATTTATATAAGTAGGTACAAAATTAGCACGGGATAATTTTTTACCGCAATTTGATACCAGTTATCGGCGAGTGGGTGAACTTTTGCTGTTATGTAAGTATTTCGTAAGTATTTATTTATACCTATAAAGGCAAAACATGGCCTAAAAATGCATGAGATTTGGCAAACGTATTCCTTGAGGATCGCAGAGGTGCAAGAAGTTTTTTTTTTAATGCGAATACCTACACTACAGAGTACATTTTATTCTTCAACGGGAGCGAAGCCGCGGGATTAAGCTAGTAATTATATATACGAACTGAGAAATCCAGATGCAGAAGCCTAGATAAACTCTTCGTCAACTCTTTTCATGGTTAGCAACTTATTAATAATTGATATTAGCAGCTTATGATTACTAATTCTCTACCAAAAGTCTTACCACAGAAATTGAGTGATGATGATGATGATAATTAGGATAGTAAACTCTGTATGGTTTTTATTACCTCTTTTGATAGAAAGAGCTTACACGAAGCACTGTTCATAAAATATTAGGTATGTCTAAAGGCACTGTTACACATGCTCGTTACTGGACTGAAGCAAACGCGTTCACACTTGCTTAATACCTTTCCCCCTTCCACCCCCTCTCGAGCTTGCCACTAATAAGCATGCTCGATAGTAGCATGTCCTGTTCACACATGCTACTAGCTAGCATTTGCTCAATAGTAGCATGCTTTCTTGCTACTAAAGAGCATGTGTAACAGTGTCTTAAGGGACTT
This sequence comes from Choristoneura fumiferana, assembly GCF_025370935.1. Lineage (NCBI taxonomy): Eukaryota > Metazoa > Arthropoda > Insecta > Lepidoptera > Tortricidae > Choristoneura > Choristoneura fumiferana. Next base: position 8,812,135 of record NC_133476.1, on the reverse strand, counting down.
TGGCCCTACGGATGCCCTTGATAAACTTGATTGCCTGTGCATTCCTGTGCGTGTCGTACAAGGTGACTAAGAGCCCTGGTGGCAGCACTCTCTATTGCCAACTACGAATTCCAAACTCCAGCTCTGCGGCGTGGAAGGTAAGGACAAACATCCGCACTATTTTCCCAAGAAACTCGTCCTGTAGATTTGCTACTGATTTTCAACCGACGACCATGACCACTTTAGCATGGTAGTAACTACGAAAAGTAACTATAAATATAACCTGAATAGTAGCAAGACCATCAACCAAGACAAGAAACCGTGGTCAGAATCTCGGTAATTTCTCAATTTATCGTACACATATAATGAACACTTGAAAGGCGTTTGGCTCGTATTATAATATGCGAACAGTTATCCAAGACCCTGCTTCTAATTATCAATAAAATACTTATAGATTTTATAGGTCGTAGTAAAATTTTCGAGTAAAGTACAGTTGGTACAAAATTTCGTGACTCGATAAAAAAATGTGAATATTACTCGAAGGAGTACCCGATCGGGTAGCTAAGAGTCGCAATAGACTTTCGCTAGCTGGCGCTGTCTATTTGAGTGTGTGCGTGAGCTCGTAGTGTCCGTATACGGCCGCAATTGACGTTCAAAGTAAAGCACCTCGTTTGCGGCTTTGGCGGAATATTTCATTTCGAGTGTGGGGTCAAAAAATCGGTTACGCTTAGGTACTCCCGCCATTAGTTTTTGGTGAAATAATTCTTCATAATTTACGAAAAAAACCTGAAAAAAGGAACTATTGATAACAGCGCCATCTAACGGGACATTGCTCATGAGCTAACCAGGAGCTTACCCCCTTAATTAGGTAAATTATCGTTTTTATCTGTTCTTTCACTTATTTTCTCCTTATTACACTATAACAGTCTGTCTTATATTATGTTGACTTAAAAGCTAGTACTTTTCACAATAATGCATTTTTTTTTATCACGAGTAGTATGTCACGGAAACCAGCAAGCACCACGAGGTATCCCGATAGGGGCATTAACTGAGGTTACGATTACGACGTCATGTGACGAAAAGAAAGAAACTCCAACACGTATTGTTTTCTTATAATGGCTAATAAGTAAAGGAAATGAAGTTATTGAAACACCAAATTTAACTTGTAATCAACAATGTCGAGCGTATCGGTTATATTCACTTGTCACGTTTCCGCATCATTAACTTCTCAGCCACTCAAGTACATTTGAAATCTATCAAGTAATTACATCAATTGGTTGACTAACCACATAATTATGTAAAAATATTCATTAACACGGCAGACGGCGGCTTCAAAGGGATTAATTATAATGAAAGTGATAGGGATTAAAAACAACAAAGTTACCAGTGCCTCTTCTCTTTTTATGTAACTTGCAATACAGCTCGAGAGGGACAAAAGTGTCTCGTCTCAAGTGGAAATAAAACCGGGAGCGGAATACTTCCCGCGATATTCCATATTCAAATCTGTCGGTGCGCTTTAACAATGCCTGTGGAAATGTGCGGAAAGTTCCTCATTTCCATTCCTGTGGTGGATAGTGGAACGGGGCATAGCCTAGACATGGTTAGACGTTTTTCGAACGAAGCGTCCGATGCAGACGTACAATGGAGTCGGGCTGGAAAAATAGATATTGAATTTTTGCGCTCTGGGGGTATCTTAACCATCTATATAAACGCAACAGTATCTCTCAGTCTATTTGTTTGGTTTATCTAACGATTACTTGTAGGAACAACTAAATCTAGACGTAGCATACAGCTTGGTTTAATAAGATCGAGAGTTTCATACTTTTTAACACTTCTAAATTGAACAACAACAACAACAATTCTCACCCGGGATTTATTCTTTCTAGCAATTCGCTATAACTCTTAAAGTTTAACGAAACAATAAAGAGATACCTATTACCTAACGTAAGTGAAATTGACTTGCAAACTTTGTTAAATTTAATTTCCTATATTATTTTCGCAATAAATTGCAAACTTATGTACATTGCCTCGACTCATGCCGGCGTCGAGTTCGCGCTAATTGCTGAAGTGCAAGCGAGGGTTCATTAGTGCTACAAATAACATAATTTTACATTTCATCACGGGTTACATTCGACTGCGTACATTCTACATATTCAATTTGTGATCCAAATAGGGCATATACATTGTACTAATTTGTGTTTGGAGTCTATACACTTTGCAGTGTTGAATAGGTATTGGAGATCCTTGATTGTTTAAGCACAATGTAATACTGTCACTTATTATAGTGCCAGTATGATTGAGTTTTATAGTCTAGGAACAGTGTATCGTCTTTCACATAGTGACCTAAATTAATACTTTGACACCATGACATGAGACGTCAAGCCAACACTTTCATTGTCACCTTTCTCTCACTAAATACTGCGATGCGGTCGTCTCGTGGTATTGTCAGTTTTCTCATTTCGTTTTCTTTAAACACCATTTTGTGGTTTATCTTGTTTATTTGACGAGGCAACTGCAACTTTTACATCGCTAGAATTACAAGGGCGCAATCATTAAAGTAATTAACTCGTAGGTAAGATATTTTAAAACCCGCTGATCTAGAATGTATAGGTCCTTATATGGTTCATTTTGGATTTATACCTTCATTTAATCGACTAATAATATGGTTGATATTATTTGTTTTCTATTAGAAGTAGGTGAAAGTTTACACAACGAAATATTAGGTTTATTTTTATAAAACGGAGTGGATGTGAGCCTCGGTGGGCCAAGTAGGAAACTTTACGCCTATTATAGTCAGATGTGGATTCAAATCCCGTCCAATGCGCATGAAAAAATATTTCGTTTAAAAAATCTTAAGTTTAATTAAGCAAACGAACTGCTAAAACAACATGAAAAATAGAAGTTGTAGGTACATCATTTCTTCCGTTTTTCCAACCAACTTAGAAACTAGGACTTTTTTTTATTGTGATAGATGGCAACACTCTCCACTATGGGCGTAGGTATGCCAAAGAGGTTGCGGTAGTTCACTTGGCAGGACATCGCCAAGAGAAGCGGATATGAAACCCGTCCGGCGCACCCGAAAATCTTCTTCGTTTTAAAAAAAATGGTTGATTGTGGTTACTATTCTAGTTAATATTCTAGTTGTAGTCAGCGTATTACAAAATTGTAAGTTTATTATACCTACCGTGCCTCATCAGAGGATAAGAATTGACTCGCCGGTTTTAAAAATACATTTAATAATATAATTTACTTATAGATTCACGTTTTAATATATATATAATAAGTGCATAATTTGGTAATATATAATTCAAAATCACATTCTAATTCTTTATAATTGCGCATGCCTGTTATTTGTAGTAATTACGTTTGACCTTGCATACGGTTTTATACTGTGAGTGACAGGAAATGTACAGCGTTACTCACTCGATTAAAATTGCATACCCGCACATAGTGCAATCACCATCAGGTAAATAAGGTGTTCAAAAATATATATTTTATCAGGTGGATGGGTTGGTTTGACTGTTGTACATATTTTTCAGGGTTTTATAAATGTGGTTGCAATTTTTTCCATACATTGGTCGGTTATAGTCTATATGGCGTCAAAGGGTATGTATGTTCTGTATGTATTCTAGCGTTACTTTGCCGAGGTCCGTGTGAAAGATAATTTTCTCGTTCTCATTCCGTTTAGATCATGAAAATTAACAACGCAAGCACAACTAACCCCGCAATCAAAATCACTACCACTAATATTAATATGTTGGGAACGTGTTTCACCTCTCTCCAAGACATCGTCATTCCAATGGTCGGTCCGCGATGATTGATGAAAAATTAATTGAGAAATTATAAATATTCAACCCAGGCGTGGTTATTTCAATAGCTTGACCGGACTACTTCTTGGAAGAGCGGTTCTAGATTTTCCATTTTATTACTCGAATCAAAAATGTTGACACAAACCTTACACAGGTAAGTTTACTAAGTAGTCAAACTACCCTTAGCGGAAATATACTGAGTTCATTTTAAAGCACATTGTGTTGGAACTGATGAGTTGCTCCAATCCAAAGCATACGAACACGACTCTATTGTCAAGGGCGTCAGTACGGTCGCATCCAGGGTTATCCACTTCCACGTATTTACTAACTGCTTAGAAAAGTGAATACTTATGTTTGGGAACCGACTGTACTTGTTGAGTTTTCTTTGGCATCGGTGAATCTAACTGCCATAGGTACACCCAAATTCTTTTGAGGTGTCGAAGAAACACGTAGAAACCGGTGAAATTAACACAATCTGCCTTGTTTAATTCGTTCGCATGTTTTGGTGTAAATGCACCTACTCTATTAAATTTTAGCGCATATTTCATTTTCATTGTTATATTTACTACGTACCTACGTGGATTCCTTAAAATATTAATTAATTTTGGTTTTGAAGTAATGATAGATGAAAATTACGCACTGAAACATGTTAATGTACAGTGAAGGTAGGTAACAAGGAAGAACCAATAATTTCGATTACATCAAAGAATCCGCAATATGTGTAATCCGACGCAATACCTATCTAATGATGCCAATTGATCAATAATTCATTAAAAGCTTCACTTAATTTTATCGCATATTTAACACAGCTGGCATTCTGCGGCTTTAATAAAATATTTGCTTTGTACGGATAGACTTTTACTCATGAATGTTATCCTCAATAAGCCAGGTGCTTACATGTGGTGCTTATATTTAAGAACTATATACAATCTATGACTACAAGATCTAGATCTACATACACATGACGTTTTTTTGCTCGGATCGATGTGAGTGCTTATAGAGTAGCGAAAGTAGGCAGAGTAGACATTTGTTTGGCAGCAAAAAACTTTCTCCAAAAAACTAGATGTCCTATTTAAATTTATATGTTCAACACTTACCGCACCTGCAAAGTAAATCTCCGGAGAACGACCATGACACACTTGTTATGATAAAAACGTCAAGTAATTTAATTATTCCCTCAATCCTCTAGTGGCAGGTGACGCAAAGTTTGCTTAATTACGCACGTTGATAATTAACAAAAAAAAACAACTGAGCTATAAAGTTATTACTAAACCTACCCAGATAGTAAAATTAACGCACCGAAAATATTGTGAAATGTTTCGCAGTTTGTATGGCTTCTGTAATTAATTGATTTGACAACTTTAATTTGGGGACTGATGTTAGTTTTACCGTTGTCACGTAGTTTCGATAAATAAGCATTGAAAGGCATTTCTACCGGGTGTGGCCTGTAATATGAGCAAATAATTAAAACATTAGGTTAATTCTTTTTGTTTTTATATGTATGTGACTTCTTAAGTGTACAAAATAATGTCAGTACATTGATTAATAAAGGTAATTATGTTTAGACGAGTAAAAAAAAATTAAAACATAGATCATACTCCTCAAACTGAACAACATTAGTTCCATAATACACTTTATTAGGTAGGTTTATATGTGATGATCTTTCTGTGCTTAATTGATCTTCACTTGAAAATATAAATCCGTTAAAAAAATATTTTTACGTTTTGGTAATTTAATAGAAATTTTGCATCCTTTCCTCTCGCTTCTTTTGAAAAGTAATGATTAGTTATGTAATTACCCGCAATAAAATGCGAAATTTGATTACAATGCATTTTTTAGTTTTATTTTTTAACGACACTAGGAGAGTTTGGATTGCTGAAATTTATTACTCATCTTTAGTTGGCACGCATAGCTATTTGAAACAAATGATATTGACGTGAACACGCATTAATACTAAGCATGAAGAAATCATATGCAATGCCGTACGGTCGTAATAATTAGGTATTTTACTCGATTAGATACCCATTGTATCTGTCGTAGATCGAAATTGAACAATTCAACTTTGTAAATAACACCCGGAAACATGCTCGCATGCTTGTTTTTTTTAGATAGGTATAAAAAAACAACCAAGCCCGTAACTTCGCCTGCTTAGTATTTTGTTAATCTTTATGCAATATCCGGGATAAAACTATCCTATGTACCGTACAGTCACAAACTATCTACATACCAAATTTCATCTAAATAGTTTCCGTAGTTTGAGCGTAAAGAGTGAACAGACACATTTTTTTTTATAAAATAGCTGGAAAACGAGCATGCGGGTCACCTGATGGTAAGCAATCACCGCCACCCATGGACACCTACAGCATTATTACGACTGCGGGTGCGTTGCCGGCCTTAGGGAGAGGGGAAGGGGCTAGAGGAGGCGGAAGGGGGGGGGTTAAAAGGGGGGAGGGGATTTGGTCCTCCGGATCTAGATAGATAGTTACTGTCGCATTTATAATGTTAAGTAGGGATAGAAGGGTAAAAATTAGAAAATTAATTGAGGGTATTCTCTACTTAGTTTCATTTACTTTCACGTAAAACCTCGAACCAGTGTTAAACAAGTTAATTATTTTAATGTAGTCATAAATAAGCAATTAACCCAGTAACTAATGCTTTTCATGACAGCGGGCTGCTAATACCCGGCCCGGGCATTTTACATATTGTCTATTTACCACACCCTACGACACTTGGTGTAACACGGTGGTAGTCAATGCATAATAACGAGTTGCATATCGCACGGTGTCTGTTCCCGGTATAGTTGGAAGTCAATTAGCCATCCACTGGCTCTAGCCCGCCTCGACAATTTGCATAAATTGATCGGTGTGTGCCGCGACGCGCCCAGGCGTGCGCGGGCGCTCGCATCGCACCCGCAGTCTCGCGCCCAACCGACGAACTGATACACGTTCTGCAGTAATGTGTAATTACATCCTCAATGTTGTAATTGTCGGGCAATTTCATACTTTTACGAGGCAATCGCTCAATTTCTAAACAGCCAGTTTAATTTCGACTTCGGCGCGGGTGCGTTGATGGCAACAACCGTCAACCGGCGTCCTATGTGGTTATCACGTGCGTAACCGACGTTTTGTAGTGATTTCGCCTGAACCTTGACCCATTTAAATTGTGCCTTTAGTCAATCAAAAACCTCCACAATGCGTCAGCGGTATCAAATCAAACAGAAACTGTACGTATTTGTTTACATATTTGATAGTACCTTAAGTGACAGCCTTTTGAGAGTGCGACGGACGTCCTAATCATCAAAATTTCCGTGACGTTCAACATGAGACTGCTATCTGTGACATGCCGTTCACTCGTGCCAAGTGACCACAATTGCCTTTTGCTGTGAATACAATAGATAGAAAGTAACTCAGGCCTTCACGTGCTCGTTCAAAATGCACAAGCTGTCCAAAACAATGGGATTCCTGACAAGCGCTTCGATGCATCGCTCGATGGCATTATAGGAACCAAATGTACCGGACACATATCCCTATCGTATTACTTGTTGTCTGCCAAATCAAGTTCATATCAATTTGGTACGTGTGTAAATTGTAGCACACTTGCGACTCGTTTTGAATAAGTGGTAATTGAGTGTTCACACGCGTTTGTCTTTTAGATAAACCTCCGATGTATCTACTAAAATTACCTTTTTTTTAACCTACTAATGTTGTTTAAAACTTTGAGTAAGTTTGTAACAGAAAAAGCCAAAAATAAAACGGTTTGTTTTCATTTTTCTCATTAATTAATGAGCGAATAGCAGATTTAAAGCATGGTGCCGAGATTGATGCGTGTTTAGGTGTTGTATGTTAAATTTTGATCAGATAAGCAACTGTTACAATTGTACTCCAGAAGCACCATCAAATCATGTCGTCATCGACGCACAGACTGTACAATGTTGGATGTTTTGTAATATTACATTGTTTGGCGGAAATATTCGTCGAGTGTGTAAGCAGAAGGCAATTGTCCCGCTTCTATATCAAAGCAAAGGCGGCAAAATATGCGTTGCTACGGCACTCTTTCTGGGAAACGAAATGGCGTCAGCGAGCATTCGCTATCAACTACTTTAGATCTTATTCCATTATCGTAAGACTTGATTCCGATGTTGAAAGACATCATTCTAACAGCGTATTTTGAATATATAATACTAAAATATTATTTATCTCTTTTCAGGTAAGTTGCCGGTTCCTGTTTACATAATTACATGAGTATAAATATGTGCGATTATTACCTACGTATTAGAAATACTGAGCTTTTCTTTAGAAAGTCATATCTACTCGTATTGGATTAGTATTGTAGTAATTATTTTATATCAGTATAGCAATATTAACACTAGCACTTTAGAAGAGTATTAGCACTTTAGGAGAGTGACGTATTTGCAAATAAAATGATTGAAAATACAGGAACAGAAACACAAAACAAACAAGAAAACAACACAACGTATAAGTATCGCTATACAACGAGGAAATACGGCCAGCCTTCTGGGCACCTTACCCATTGACGGCGATTTAGGCCAAATTTTCTATCTATAGTTTAATTATGTTTTATTATGTTTGTTTTTAACATAAGATAGTTTTTTTTTGTTAGCTGGTAAACAGGTGCCAATGAGTAGAGGATTGCTTGGTCGGAGTTTGCGGGGGTGCAATCGATCTAGTTTGGTCTTATTTATATTATTTTAAAGTACTTAAATAATGAAAATGTGATCATACACAATACTTATTTCAATCTGTAAATTTGTATGATGAACTGGATCGCGTCGCGTCACTCCCAATTAAGGCCACTCAAATTTATTACTCATAAATAAATATGTGGACTATTTTCATACATGAACCACGAACGTGAAAATATTTATTTGCCTCGTTTTTTGGGTTCCGTAGCCAAAGGATGATAAACGGAACCTTGTCATAAGAAATGCTGATTAAACGTTTACCTACCCCGTTAACTGTTCAACATTTTCCTATTTCTTCTTCTAATTGCGACTTCAATTAAAATCTATCCTGATTATCCTGGTAATCGATACCTACCTTGCTGCGATTCCTTAATACCTCCATTGCTTTATATCCTGTGGCAGAAAATATGAAGCAGCAGCAGGATATTCAATTAATCAACGGCCCCTTGCGGACTTAATGACGGTGATTAAATAATAAGACAATGGACTCTATGTAAACTCCTTTATGTCCAATTATGTTGTTTCTTCGTGCTTTCTTTCTAACAGCGTGAGTTATGATTACTTGAAAACGTTCGAACCACAAAACCGATAATTACTATAATTAGAGAAATAGAAATGTCGATTACTTTCTACGGAATCCTAAAACGATATATTCAAAATACCTACTTGCACATGTATAATTACGTAGCGTGATATAAATAGAAACTGTACATGGGCATGCGTTAATGAAGTATATACATATTTCCGTAATTATGTCCGGAATTATTTTTTATTGATATTGTGTGATAGATTTAAATTATATATAGTTTTATGCACACCAATTGCGACGATGACACGAGCTAATAAAACTTATATCATGTTACACGCGAGTTTCATGACAGTTCATTAGTTGTGAAGATCCTATAACATACTCACAAAATAAAAGCTTGTAAAGGAAGTAACACACGAACATGTCCAGGAATCATTCACTATTGTGAATTATTATTTACATTTTTGAGCTGTAGTTTGAATGAAATTGCCAAATTCATTCGTTAGGGTAAATGCACTTATTACGGGCCTATTACTAGGTACAAATAAGGTTCGTTTCACGCTGCAATAATCCTATCCAAGGTTCATATACCTCGTTACGTTATGCTAAAGTTTCTGTTAATAGAGTGGATAAGTACACCTTGTATTTTGTGAGTTGTGATTCACACTATAATAATTAATAAGTTTACGTTGAAATTTTTATTTTAGTTACAAGCGTTTTGCTGACTTTACTTCTTATTGACGCATTGTCACCGACACCAACATAGAGGTTAAACGCTCAAAGTTATTGAATGCAATTCTATTTGTCCAGCCATTTTTTTTTAAATATATAAGACCCCTCGAGCATGCGAGTCATCTGATGGGAAGCAATCACCGCCACCCATGGACACCTGTCAACATGAGGAGTATCACAGGTGCGTTGCCGGCCCTTTGAGAGACTGAAAGGCTCGTTTTTTAAAGATTCCTTGGTTGTATCGCTCCGTAAACCCATTCCCCATTACCCATTAGAGAGTATCACACGAATTGAGTGCTTCACCCTATCTGATAATTGTTACCGGTGATTGCAGCAACTATTTTTCACCGGCGTATTGAATAAAAACTTTTTATTACATGTAAAACGATACAAAGGCAAATAATATTACAAACATCTAAATGATCTAATAGTGTCGTAAGAACTGTCACCATTGTAATATCGTTAAATAGAACGATGCCGTAATCTAACTTTCCGGGTTTTAGATAGGTAATATTATTCATAAGATATTGCATTTATTTAAACTATCGACTCACCCCAGCTTCGCATGGTACCTACAATTTCAAAATAAGGTCTCTAAACAAAATCACTTTACATTGTTCACCTTACCTGCCTTAATATCTACCTTAGCTATCTTAAATTATTGAAACTTAATTTAAACATAATACCTTTGCAACATATACCACTATAATACTTCTAACTACTTTAACTTTGTATTATCAATATCCCTAACTAACTGAAGTAATTCGCAACAATTAAATTGAAATTCCTTGAAATGTTGCCAGACTTAAAAGGGAATGCGGAAAAGCCGTGATTTAAGTTGAGCCAATCATCTGGTAAAAGGCTCGCGGGGCCTGTTCTCGCAACAGCTCTAGTCTAATTTACGACTCGCTTTAAATTTGCAGCGCTATCGCATTAAAAGACGTATTACGTGGCTCCATTTCATATTCTATTTACAACCTTCCAAATTCAAAAGTTACTAGCCAGATATAAAAGAAGTTGAATACCAGGTCTTTAGCAGGAGCAAATAACTAACATAGATCGTACCTACTCGTCAAACTGACGGACATTAGTTCAGCGACTTTTTTTACAACAGTTAGTAAAGAATAAATGCTCATACTTAAATCATAAAAGCACTTTCTATAAAATTACAAGTTTATTAAAGCAATAGAAATTTGGACAGAAAATCAAATTGGAACGTTAACTTTGTTTGCGCAGATGATGGATTTAACCAATAGTTACCCACTTAGATGAAGTTGTAATACATAAGGTACATTAGTACCTTTTGCTAATTCTGATTGCATATTGCATGACCTACCTACACAACTTAAATATTAAATTTACAATTAAGGTACAGTTTAAATACTACCTACTTTTGGTATAATCCAAAAACCGGTAATTAAGCAAAATGTTTTTATTGAGTTGAGATCGACTTCGTATGTGTATAATCTACCTGGGAAATTCCAAGTACTAATAAAACTATTCTGAATAGTCTATTTGACGTAAAGGGCATGGAAGATATTCCCCGAAATGTTTCGTCGTTTCCAGAAACAGACCATCGTTACTGTATTTTAGCGCTTTCAATATAGAGACAAATTATTTTTCACTTCTCATGCTCTTAAAATGTTACTTTATTCTCTGAATATCGGCATCTCTGCATAAGCTCCTTTTTATTCTCGAGGGATTAAAGTTTTTTTTTTATTTACGTTTGAAACCCCCAAACAGCCAACACGGTGTTTGTGATTGGCGGATTTTTTGGGCTTGGAAATAACCTCAAAATGACAACTGTGCAAAAATATTAAAAAAAAACACGATTTAATTTCGTGAAACACAATTAATGATTACGAATATGAATCTATTCAATTATATTAAGGAATGAATTTTATTATGCATAGTCCAATTAGTTTTAAAATAGTTTTTAATTTTGAAACTGTTGGCTAAATATGCAAGCTTTTAAATCATCATTTCATAAACAATAAAGGAAAAGAAAAAACCGCGCAACAATTTTTTTATGCTATTTGTAATTTGAACAGATGGCCTGTCCATTAGTCGAGCGTACGTTTTTAAAAAGTAATATTGTAATTTTGAACAGATTTTTTTCCTCGCATTCAAAGTAAAAGTAGTGTGTAACGCGAGACTAAACAACCATAATGCTACTCGAACCATAGCCACGCCACCCTCGCTCTGCTCAAGTGGCTAAACATCTCGTGTCATTATGGCTTGTTTTAGTCCCTTGTTGAATAATCCACTATTATTGTTTAGGTACAATAATTAGGATGCACGGTTAGGTTTGCGGTCGAAATATCTGATGAATAAAATTAAGCGTGAAGCGCGAATAGTTTAAGTATATTAGTTTGTGAGTTTAACTGTCAATTACAAACAAATAACAAGATACCTAACATAAAGTTTTTTTAAATTATTATTACAGGTAGGTAAACGAGCAAGCGGTTCATCTGATAGGACATAATCACTACCGCCATGATTACCAATAAATAACTCAAGGAGAGTCACAATCTGTAGAATATTTGTCAAAAAATAATTTTAGCCGTTATTTAATCCAAAGAAAACTAAGTTGTATCTGCGTCTTTCACTCAAGTTAACCTGTGTATTTTGATTGGGCCATGAAGGCCAACTGTACCAAACATGAGGAAGTTGATTTATTAAATAAACTGGTACCGGCTAGATAAAAAAACAAGCTGTAACTGCTGTAATTGATGCCGACAAGTGAGAGGCGGATGGCACAGGATATCTTACATTATACTACAATCTGTAGTCGTTGAAAGCCGAACCAGCGCAGCGGGATTAATAGGGAGCTTTTTGACGTCAAGCACTACTTTATCTAGCTTTAAAAGATGTTCTCAGAATGGATTCCAGCTATAAAAATGAAATATCACGTAACATTAAGAAGCGCCGCAAAATAGTTTCTTTACCAAAAATGCAATGAGACTGAATTCAATGACAACTGTGTCAGTGTGGGTACAGGTGTAGGTATCGATGTACTTACTGCGTAATTTATTTAAGAAGTTACCTTCTGGTTTGGACATTCTTTCCAATTTGTCTCAGTCAATATAACATGCTTACGCTTGACTAGTCCGCTCCTCATTTTCATAGGCTTAGTTATCATCAACGCTGCCATCATTTTTATCTTAAAAGTTAGATGGGTTTTCATCTCCCAATTTTCTAAATGACTATCATATCAGTATAGCTTACCGAAATACTATTTACAATTCACAAGCTCACATTTATATAGCTTTCAGAGAAATCGTTTTTAAGTATTTATGCGCGAAATAAGCGATTTTAGGCATCGAAATGTGTTGTAAAGCATAAGCATTCATACGGAATCACTCGGAACTTTCTAACGTTTCTTTCGATTCCGAGGCGTTCGTTAAGAACCTTGTAAATAAGCGGTACAGTTGTTCAAGTGCTGTTTGCGGGTTTATGTTTGTTTTCCCCTCGGTTACACCCTCGGCACTTGGGAGTCTTAATGGAGTAGCCACTGATGCATCCAGGAGTTCGCAGAACCCAATAGAGAAATCCACATTATTCGAAATTAAAAATTTTAGCTTTTTGATTGTTTCCATCTTACGAGTAAATATTATTATTATTCTAAGGACTTTGTTTCATATTGTTTTGTTTGTATCTTAACTCTTTAGGTGTTACATACTTATTGATTGCGGAATCAATAATTTAGCCTCGAGTCCATAACTAATTAGTTTTGTATCAACAAAATTACTACATTCAAACAATCGTAAATGTATCATTAATTTTCAAATCAACAAACGTTTCAACACCATTAGCGAGATAATATCAAAGTCATTTGTATTTAAGCTTTAAGGTATCCGCTAATCGAAATGTAAGAATGTGCCTTTATGAATAAACGACACGCACTCAAGGTGGTCCGGTGAAGGCAGGAAGAATGCAGTTCTCACTTCAGACCTTGTTAGGTAGGATTTCGTTTAATGCATCATTAATCTTCGACGGTTGCTGAATTTCTTAAACATGTTCGAATTCAAATTTAGGTACATATAATTTATTGCTGTGTAGGATAACCGTAGGTTCTTCATGTTTCGCAACACATCGAAATACAAAGTCATCCTATATTATGCATGGAATTGTATAATGCATTGTAACCCGCGGCTAACAAATCACTTGTTTGACGATGTAGCGATAAGTAAGGTGCGCCGTTTCCAGCCAATGTCTAAATCTTAAAGGTTAGACGCCGCTGACCGGCACTTTCTGTGATGATAGACTGCAGCACTCATTATGCAACTCAACGCACTTGCCTCGGGCGAGCCTCCACAGATGTTTATAGCAGCAGCAATCTAAGAGAATGCCAGATTACTTGTGGTTGATATATTTGAAATTACTATTTACTTTCGCATATCCATTACAATATCATCGGCTAATGCTAAAACAATTTTAAAGCCATAAGATCATTTTCACATAGTAACGGTAGATTTGAAACGCGTTTGCTCGGACCATGGCTAATCGTGTGGGGCAATGGGCATCTGCAACTACGGCCGAGGATAAAGCTACACGCAATTACCTACATACATTGTTGCAATATTCACAAGGTACCCGCCTAAATCTCTGTTATGTCTCGTCTCAAGACACCAATTTCATATGTTCCCGCTTAAATGTAGCGCTTTTTGTAACTTTAGCATTGCGTATAAAACGGCTTTGCAGACTCATAACTTTAGCAAATTATAAAGTTTCGTGTAAACTAAAACGGTGTAATAATATAGTATTTTATGCAACTGTATAATGACCATTACGATACAGCCGTGTTCATAATAGAATCCAATGTCGTAATGCTGGTTAATTGAGGATTTACTATATGGGTGTAGATAAAATAAATTTATAGTCTAGTGAATGGTTTTATTGCGATATCCTTTTTAAGGTTCCATGGTATGGAAAGGAAAAAACGGAACCCTTATTGGATTACTTTGTTGTCCGTCTGTCCGTTTAACAAGACTCTGAAATTGATATTAAATACTGGGGTCTACTATGATATCCCTTGAAGCAATGTCTGTCTGTATGTATAGACATAGTGTCATCTAAAATTACCTTTGCTTAGCAGAGGGATTGTACAACACCAGATAATCATTCATAGATACCTACAAATTTGTACGAAACCTGTGGTGCGCGAGTTCGACTCGCACTTGGCGGTTTTTGTCTCAAGAATTTTCTTTTAAAATATATTTAGGGCTTCTCTATTGCCTGAAATGCGCCTTCAATGCTCTAAATAAGACTCGGGTACATAACTACCTACGAGTTGAATACGTCTTTGTACCTTTTGTCGATCGTATGAAAGAGCTTCGAATAATGTCAATCGAGGGTCAGCATTAACTCTTTGAAGAGTAGGTACGTCGCTTCACTCAATTATGATTGACCCTTGATCCCTGTAAGACGCATCGGGGCATGCCCCGAGTCCTTTGTGTTACCCATCCGTAGTTAATTTAACTTATGCGCGAAAGTCATAAAGTTTGAGAACCTTTAGTTTTCATAACGAGTTAGGTATGTAAGATATGCAAGGTGTTAATTAATACTATACTGAAAATCTGTGACACCTCAAAAGTTTATTTTTTATTTTAAGTTAGTTTATTATATTTATTTCCTGATACCTTAATAATTTCAAAAATATTTATATGCTAAGTCAATAATTCTGTTTGATTTCTAATGCTACACTCATAATTTGTACTCGTCTGTTGCCTGCTGCGCTTTGCCGTTTTTAGAAGAAAATAAAACTGTCAGAAAACGGTCAGCATTAAATTATCTTATTTGGCGTATGCTGCACTGCCGCAGTGCACTGCAGACAGAGCACAGTAAAAAGGGATTTAAATAAGGGTTCCGTTTTTGCCACTTTGGCCCCGAAACCTAAAAACACATAACCTGCTTTAAAGTATAGCGTTATTG
Source organism: Choristoneura fumiferana (assembly GCF_025370935.1). Taxonomy (NCBI): domain Eukaryota; kingdom Metazoa; phylum Arthropoda; class Insecta; order Lepidoptera; family Tortricidae; genus Choristoneura; species Choristoneura fumiferana. The sequence continues at coordinate 8,796,450 of NC_133476.1, read as the reverse complement.
ATTCTACGCTCGATTCTGGATTTCTGGTTCGATTCAGGTTTTCAGTTATTTAATTAACACCTTGTATTGTAAACCATTCAGTGAAAAATCATAGGTACCTACTTCTTATTAACTTTCGTTTTATCTAACTCACAAAATTAATAGGTATGTACAGTGTTTTTTATTTACTATTCGCATTACGACACCGACATCTCAAAGTTGTATCTTCCACTACGACACTTAGTGTCATCTTCACGTAGTCTAGAAACTGGTAGAAACGTGAGCCATGAAGTTAGAATTTAATCACACTTTAGTGAAAATATCCCTCGCAGCGCTGTTATTACCCCGAGAGAGCTTAAAAGTGCAAATTAAATTTCTCCACAGCAAAGGCCGGCCGGCTATACAAATTGTACGAGGTTAGGTTTTATGAATAATATACTTTGTACAACAGGATCGAGACCGGGCGAGAGATTACAATATTCTGAATTTATCATGATAGGTACTAGTAGGCCACCGCTTTTACGTACGCTATAACTCGAATGTACATTATTTACTCAAACCCTTTCGACGCAGCGATTTTGTAATTTATAATTTACTTACATTTCAATACTATCCTATTATATACTTTCTAGTGCATACTCATTTTACGAATATCTCACATAATTATTTCTCGATCGTCGTTAATAGAGTTGCGTAAAACTATATTTTACAAACTAAATGCCATAGGTCGATTTGAATTATTACGTCTAGTCTAGGTAGTATCTGAATGCATAGGTAAGCTTCGCAGGTGCAGTGAAAGCAAATAATATGTTTGAATTTCTATGAAGCGAAAATAAACGCTGCTGTTAGTTTAATCCCTGAAATAGTGAACTAATCCAACACACAAGTAGTTTATCGTGTGGGAATGTAGTTTTTAAATGAAGCATTGTTTAAATGCTCATAATTTGGCTACTTTCACAGTTACGTCCGTACTGGTAAGACAGCTGTTGCTCTTAGGTGTGTAGGCATCTTGTTGCTTTAGTTAGATCAATAAACTCCGTCTGTTTACAGATGTGCAAGTTGCAGAAAGTTTCCAAAAAGTTGGGAAAGTTCTCGGAAATTTCTGGAAATTTTCACAAGAAATATTGGAAATTTAAATTTAAGAAACGGAAAGTTTCAATCCCCATACTAAATTGTCAGAAGTTTCGGAAATTTTCCTTTATGAAAAATTCCGCAATTTTGGAAAGTTTCCTTTGGCACATCAGTACGTCTGTTTTAGTTGGAAATACATGCTTGCATCGGGTATGTATACCTCGATTTATTCTAATCTTTTCTTACACGTGAATAAGTTAAGAGGTATGACAACAACAACATTTTTATTTTCTATACTACCAGCATCATCTTATCTCCAGAAATCCTCTCAAAATTAGAGGGCTTCGGTTGTGTTAGGGTGGAGACCAAAAAGTTGCACCACGTAAATAGTAAGATAAATAGGTAGTATATAAAATGACTGACTGTAATAAAGTCTTGTTGTGACACGAAAAGTACTTATACAATTAGTGTACTTCATTTTTGTATCAAAACGGAAACTTTCAAAACTAATTTTAACTAATAATTAATTAAATTTAAAGTTTCTTTGACAGTTTCTAGTACCCTATTAGTTTTGTTTCTTCATCATTTATTGCGTTGACTTAGAAGTTTGATTGGTTCACATTGGACAACAAACTAAATCCTATAAGGGTTGATATTTTTGCTGACTCGGGTACGGAACCCTAAAAATAATTATGG
>NC_133476.1:8670396-8794604 GCF_025370935.1 Choristoneura fumiferana | reverse complement strand
TTTCAGGTCGGCCATGGCAGGATCAGAACGACCATGGCCTTAGTCGTATGTCTTATTTGTAGAAAATTTACCGAGACATTTAAGATCGTTTGTTTCCCAGATAAATGCTAAGATCCTGGGGTGAAATTTTTTAATTAATTGTGCTTTAATTGAGTTTTCGCCACCCAAAGGCTGGCTACTAAATATATATGCCTTTTGCAGCGTCGTCAAGAATATCTAAGAATCCTCCAAGGCATCATCCGAAACACCGACTACGGTTCTCATCTGCATCGAAGAGACGACTTGCTTCGTTGCTTCGCTCGAATCTTCTGCGAAGAGGGTGATTCCAGTCGCGACGACCAAGCCCTAGTGCGAGCAATCTCCAACGAGTTCCCACAGTACTTCAAGGCCTAAGGTACAGAATCACTTTTAATATTGGTAATTAATGAACCATGGATGGTTACGACTCAAGGGCTTCGGCAGGCCTTAATGATCCACTACGCTTTTTTGAAGTAAAAATGGAGAAGAGATTGAATTATTTGCCTATTCTTCTAGCCAAACATTCCAATTGTATTTGGCGTTCAGGGATGGACGCTTAGTTAAACAAGACGCTAGAGCTAGAAAAATAAATTGGCGTGAAATTTAGCCATTCTACAATATCCCGAATGTAGTGTACTCTTTTGACCATTATAAATCATGGCAGGCTACCAACTGACAGCAATAGGGATTTGCGTACTAAAAACGTAAACCAGAACCAGAACTACCCTTCATGTTATTGTAATGGCTGCTTTACGAAGGTTGTCTAAAAAAAAAAAAATTATCATAATGAATAAATAAATAAATAAATGACGTATAAGTCTGTTACACCAAATCAGGTAAACTTATCTGTACGTTAAATCAACAACCACAATGCAATACAATATCAACTTACCTGAATAAATAAAATATACATTTTAAATCAAAATAAAACATGTGACAGCCATTAGTAGTAGTGAACACTTGCATGAAGACTATTATTATACTCGATATTAATTATAAATAGCTACACGTAGTTCAAATGAATTATCGTTCCTTTTATTCATCGGAGAAAAGTGTCTTGGATATATAAAAAGTTTAGCTCTATTTATTGGTATTGAAACTGTCTTAATTAAAATAGCTTGTTTACTTCGTTATCTCTCTTAAGATATGTCTATAATGTTATAAAGATGTGTGTATGTGTACCATGTTGTGGATAGTGTGAATATTCAAACAGATACGTAATAATTGTATTACTGGGTATGTTGTCAGCACACATTTAATTTTGTTTCACCTAAATCTTAAAACATGAATTATGCTTGCACAAAAACAGACATGATTGAGGCTGTTGCGTGTCTATAAGTAGATTCATCTGCGATTTTTTTTTACTCATTGAATGAAATTTGAAAATAAAAATGGTTAGTATATGCTGTCTTAATTGTTACGCTAAGTTTAACTTATGTTTCCTTTTCGATAATAAAGTAGTTTTATAGAGTGCCATAAATACCCATCACCAAAGATTACTATTCGGTATTATTTTGTGATTGTGCACATTAGCAAGTCAATTAAAAGATGCTTTAAATCTGTCCAGTCCACACACAAACAGTCCTCCCGGTAGAAACTACATACTCATTATACTTATATACTACCGGCCTAAATACACATTATATTTATTTATTTTTAAGTGTAACATTAGTAAGAAATAAAAAATTGTATTTTATGAAAGCAAGGTAATATTTATAAAGCCCTAGATAGTTTAAAAAAAAATCTTAGTTTTCTCCCATAACGTGGAGAGGAGGAAAAAACACAACAGAAATATTGTGATTATTTCCGAGAAGCGAAATTCGCAAAACTTATATTTGCAGCAGCTTTGTGTGAGTGATCGGAGCATAGCTATATTTTTCTCTGTGCTTTTGTGGTCTGGAGAGTCACCCAACATATCTGGTGCTGTCTGTACTTAAAAATATTCATAAAGATTCAAATTTTCGTGCATGAGATAGTACAAATCTATGTACTTAGTGTAAAGAGACAATATTTTTCCTAGTCATTAATCACTGTACTACCTAACTTACTCATTCATAAAGTGTTGGATCTGTATAGAAATAAGATTTAGACTCTCTGTGTACCTTAAAACTCAGATAAATAGTAATTGATCATTATGTGCATAAATAAATACCAAATACGGTAAAATTTTAAAATACCTGAAGTCTAACTCAAAAGACTAATGCTATAAGTTTTACTCGTTCTATACTCACGGTCTGAATGGAGTATTTGATTTGATTGTACTTATCTACTATGTTATTGTTAATACTTAACAATTATCTGAGAGCAAATTATGTATTTAATGTTAAAGAAATCTAATAGATTTTACCTATGTTCGATCACAATCAAATTAATAATTCTATTCTATTAAATCTTCATTCGAAAATTGTATAAAAAAGCAACATAATGATATTGACTTTATTAGTGTTTTAAATTGTTATTATTTTGTGACAGTCCTTCGAATTTTAAGTGCTCAATTTGAAGCCAAATTATGTAGTTTTTGTATTTATGATGTAGAGAATCTAATAATAATAATCTGTTTAACAATTGCTGTTTTACATATAAATTAATACGAATACGAAGCCGACATGTTTTCTATTTAATATCGGTCTCGATATTAATAAATTGCTGATTATCTGAAAGAGCTCGTATCTAGGAAACTTGAATCTAGATTGTTAGTGAAAAATTAAATTCTGTAGATCAGTTACAGTTTTAAAGATCTATCTGAAGGAAAAATATGGGCATGTGGAATAGTCCGTCTCTTGTATACCTAGTTGAAAATTTGTAATGTAACGAATGACCAATCACCAAGAGCTTGAATTTGTTTGTTTCAAGAATTTTATCTAAATCACCACATTTTATTAAACGATATACTCATAGTATTGTTAGTTTTCTTGCGCAAATCAACTAATTATATTACACTCTTACCTATTTAGAATGAAATGGTCTAATTTACGTATCTTTATTTTTTTTTAATAAAGACATGTTCAATCACAACATAATTTTTTATTAAGCCTTGGTATACTTACATACTTCATGAATCATACACCTGCAAGAGTTTTATTGTATTTTTATTAGCTACACGCGACATGATGCGATTTCCGACCATAATATCCGATTAAATTAACTGATATAGGAAATATGAATATACGTAGAACACGAATTTTCTCTTAAATAGGTAGGTATCTCAACGTAACACAAAACTGTAAAACGGGTCAATCAACTTTTTAGTGTAGCTTGTTGGCATGGTACAAATCCACTAAAAGTTAGGGGTTGTGACAATTTCAAGGCAATTCCTTCATGGCTTATCTCCTAATCATGCATACCTACATATATAGCAAACGTTTTTCTAGCAAAGTCTATCACTGGTGTCTGCTGAGTTACGGGGCAGAATAACAACAGTAAAAACAGTAAAAAGTTGATTCACCCAAATAAACGAATGATGAATCGTCAATATCTGTTGAAGATTAAGGAAGATACGGGCGAATGAAGTTTGCATTCTATCTTTTTCTAGGAAAACGAAATTTTAGTATGGACTTTTTATGGTCGTGCCATATGTCGTCATTATTTGATTTTTAAGAAATTTACTCCTGCAACTCGGTTCATCAAAGAGTAAAGATATATTTGAACAAAAAAGTGCTTGCATATTACCTATTGCTTATGCGTTTCCATTCTTACTCATCTGTATACATCTGGTAAACCTACTTGGTACAATAACTCGATGTACTCCAAAATAATACTAAAAATACTACCAACAAAACTAAGGAAACGCAGGTATAAGGTTGAATAAGTGAAACAAGTGTTAATACAAGTATTTAATGTACCATACGATTGCCGTATAAATATTTCAAAATGTAAAACAGTGATAAAATTCATAGTAACCAATATAACTGTTGTCAACTCAACTAAGCATGCGAAATAATTGTCACCAATTACTCAATAGTAACACTCAAATACAATGTAAAGTACTATTCAATGGAAAAAATCAATTGTGTAAACAAAGCAATTTTTCACGATTACTCCGTAGTTACTTGCATTTGAACGCCAATCCCGATCATATTCACATCTCAATGACCTCACCACTGTTTTTAACAACCATTTTATCATTAAATAATCGTGTAAATATGTTTATTTTATAGAATTAATTGGAAGACGAAAATCCGTTATATTTGTCAAATTGACATGATAATTTTTTCTTCACCGAAGTTGGTCTATGGTCGGTCTAGTCTCTGGAAATTTAGTGCTGTACCAACAAAATTAATTATTTGACTGAACCAACCTTTACCTACGATAATTATGGCTGGCTCTGCAAATTAATTTATTCGTAGATATTAATTATTTGTGTTAAGTTACACTATTTAATGAAGGTTTATAAAGGTTTCTAATCCTATCCTACTATCCTACTTCCTACTATATCCTACTAATCCTACTAATATTATAAATGTGAAAGTTTGTGAGTGAGTGAGTGAATATGTTTGTTACTTCTTCACGCTGAAACGGCTGACGGATTTGGATGAAATTTGGCGAAAAGTTAGATAACCTGGATTACAAAATAGGATACTTTTTATACCGATATTCCCATGGGATAGGGATAAAATCTTGAAATAACAACGCTCAGCTTAGAGTCATGAAAATTGGTATGTAGATAGTTTGACATCTGGAATAAAACATAGCCTACTTTTTATTTCGATATTCCCACGAGATAGGGATAACTTTCGGACTAATAACCGCTGGGCTTAGAGTCATGAAATTTGACCATGATTGTTTTTAATGTAATGTCAATGAAAACAACGATTTAATTTTCGGGAATTCCCACGGCAAAAAAAATCCCGGTATTCTGCTGAATTATGTACATTTCTATTTACTAGTATCATATTTACTGTGGAGTCCATTGTTGGACCAAAAAATCATTTTGAATCACTTCCCTGTGTCTACTCTCATTTCCCTGTCTTATGTAAATTTAAAAATGCCTCTTCTAAATTATATCGAAAATACAAACTGAGACATGGATGCCAGAAAAAACCAGAAAAAGAGACCAGGGCTGGGAATCGAACCTAGGTCCTCAGCAATCCGTACTGCGTACTATAACCCCTACACCACCGTTGACAGGAGTCAAGATACAAATTTCTTCTATGCACACATATCTCAGGTTGGCTTTTTCTACTACGCTACTTAAGCAGCAAAAAAAATCTAAATTAATCCATATTTTAACTGACCCTTTAAATTCTAAAATACTCCATCATAAACCTTGGGGAAAATATACGACAAAAAATATAAGTGGATGTACATGTTTCACCATTTTAAAAATTCTACCCTTAAAGGGGTATAAAGGGGAGTGTAAGTTTTGAACATGAAGTGTAAGTTTGTATGGAAGAAACGTTAGGTATATATTTGAAGATATAATTCTAAAACTTCTTGAAAATGCTATTAAACATTTTAAGTTAAAAGGGACATGGAAACATTGTGAATGACTCTTAAACAGGACTAAGAGAATACGTGATTCGCCATTTTTAAAAATTAAACTTAGGGATTACATTAAATAATGAAATATGAGTAAATTCAAAATAATTATTTACTGCTGATTGAAGTATCTTAAAGAGCTTTCACATCACTAGAGCCAACGTCAGTCAGTCAGTCAGCCAGTCGTCAGTCAAGTGTCAATGTCAGTCACCACATTTGTTTACACAATTGATTTTTTCCATTGAATAGTACCGTACGCAACTGATCAGAAAACTGGAAAACGATTACAAATTCTAACTTTACATTAATAAGCAGGTACCGTATTAATTCTCTCGGTGCGTCTCAAAATTAAAATATATTGGATTGTTACATTCTGCTATCTGTATTAAAACGGTGCACAACAAAACCCGTGGCAGCTGTATATAAACGGGGATTCTATAACAATATCAAAACTTGGCCCCAATTTCAAAGGGATCCACAAAAACTGGAATATTTAAAATTTGTAAATACGTCTTTTTCCAAGCAATAAACGATCGCAAATCCTGTAATATAATACAAGAGGACCTACTTAAGAGCGCAGTCTTTGTACGGATTGTATATTTTCAGAAGGAATCTGAAAAGCCCATCAAATGCTTCACTGGAATGCAAATTTACAAAATGGAATATAGATAGAACTTTATCTAAGTAATATTTAAATGAGTCAGTTCACTACAAATGGAAATAATATGTACCCCTCGTAAACACCTTGAGCATTATCCTACATTATTGGTAAACACGCTACACGTATGTATGTGAATAGCACATTAATAATTGATTAACAAATTATATTTACCGCACATTAACACTTTACAACGAATTTGGCATCTTGGATGAACACCTTAATACGCTAAATTTTCTACCACAGCTAAGTATGGAAGCGTGAGTCTGGTTGAAGATCTCACGCATCAAAGTATAGGTACATCAATTTACCCCTAATTCAAAATATAAATAAATATGACAACTTAAAATATCTACTTGTAGCCAATTATCTCTGTGATACTCTGATGGATCAATAAATATTGAGAATGTAAAGTTTTACTACGAGACTACAGCTATCGAACACTCGCACATTACATTAATTAGAATAAAATTTATATACAATTACATCTAGGATATCTTAACTATTCGTTACAAAACATACCGGTATAATTAGCATGTACCTAATTACGAAAACCTAATCGTACGTGTATGGCATCAAAAATCAAGTTGTGGAAAATTTCACTTCATCACTTCACCCTCGGAACTATTTCAACGCCAAACTGGTTAAATATACATCGGTTACTCTTCATCCTTAAGAGTTATCTTACTTACACCACATTTTAACATACCTACTAACTATAATTTTCTAGTAATTAAGATAATTATTTACCACAGAACAGCGAGTACAATGGAGTCGATCGAATTTTTAACTTTATAAATTTTCTTTTGTAGGTAATAAAAGTTTTGGTTATACATTGTGTAAATAATCAGAGAATTCTAATTCCAATATCAGTCGAATTAATTTTGCCTAAGACGGAACAACTCACAATAATGGTAAAGATTTTTCACAATAGAATAACGCACAACCGTACAATAATGTCACCAACCGAGATAGAATTTGTATAACCTAAAGTCAACAAATTGAGCTAAATGAATTAATTATACTCAGGGTTTAATTTTTCGAAGTTTTCAATATCATCACTGTTAAAATCGTTATCATTCTAATCTTATTGCTTACATAAGTTCGTAAATAGACACGTCCATTTCAAAAGTTACAAATGGGCTATTAGATCTTATTATTGGACTATGATATTATTTGCCACAATCTTCTCCCAAAGTTGTTGGTAGAGTAATCTAACTTACACGATTAACTGTTTCAGCCAGCTACCCTTTTATTCATATCTCTAAGTTCATATAGTATTCGATTAAGCATAACATCAAACTTACATACTGTTTAAAAAATTGCATTTAGAAAATTTCGTTTGGAGACAAATCGTAAAGTTTGCGTGTTGACATTTAATTTAGAAACATCGGTGTGTATGGAAACACGTAGCACTGAACTACACTCAGGTGATCCGCAAGCTCTATGCCTTCACTCATATTTTCTTTTTCAAAAAATAAAATTATCATTATGTGGTATCTTATGATTCCAATGATGGAGAACCAATAGTAGTTAGTCAATAGTAGTTTTAAGAACCTAAGTAAAAGTAACCAAATCCATCCAATTTCTTTTAAGTAGGTAAGTAGTCTTGGATATTTTATAACATGACATGACACAGGTGTAGTTATTTTCAAAGCATCAGCACCAAATGTTTACCTAATTTCGAGTTGTAATTTTCCATGATGCACAGGTATGTGCGCTAAATTGTGCGATGATTTGTAATTTTTTATTTAATTGAAGCCTGTCTCATGTCAACACTTAAAACCTTTTCTATACCTACATAGGTAACTAAGTATTACTTAATCCCTTTTAAAAGGAGCTTGCGAAACCCACCTTAAAAAACAAGTTTTTGAAAATTAATTCGGCGCCAAACTCACGTTTGTCGCCAAACGCTTGGTGTCAGTTAATGCTAGTGTGCTTAGCTCGGATGGTGGGCTGCGACCTTGCGGAGACGATAGCCACCAGTACCACGAACGGTGTACAACACGACGATTGCCACAGCCACGATGGACACGCCGATCGCGTTCATCACGATAGACTCCTCGGACATTGATGCATACTTCTCGTCCCTGAGAAAGCACCGCGTGCCCCAGAGTTAGTATATGTCGATACTGAGGCTTTATTGTCTAATGCACTTCGAATCACAATCGCTTTGACCACTCTTTCTGTCACACGTTATAAAACGAGGGTCGAAAGAGATACTGAATGCGATCCTGAACGTCAGCACGTTAGACAATACGGCCTCTGAAGGGTTTGCGAAAAGAACCGTCTTGGCAAGTGATGAAGAAGAAGAATTTTTTACCCGACTGCCCGAAGGAGGGTTAGGTTTTTTGATATTCTTTGTTTTATATTGGGCCATGGCAGTTCTTTTTCACATTTTGACTCTAATCAGAAATGCTTGAATGTATAAATTAAAAAAGTGATTTTAATAAAATAACCGACCAGCGGGCGAGAAAGTCCATTAAATATGTTCTACTGATGGAAAATTTTAAATTTATTGTTTCAAGCAATTTCCAAAACCTATAAGTTTATAAGTGGGTAAGTGCTATAATAATGGTTTTCATAGTTAGGTAAATAAATAGTAGGGATCGCGTAGATCATAATAATAAAATAAGAATGGGTAACCAATAAGTCTAATTATATAAAATATGTTAAGTCTTAATAAATTGTACTGAATATATGTGTAGACCTGCACCGGTTATGTAACCGAATAAAAGTTTATTTATGAAATAAAATACGCTAACATAAGTGACGTTGATGACTCGCCTAAAAAAAGAATACATATGATCATAACTTTGAACATATTTTTTTAAGAAACTAATCAACGTTACTTTTTAACCGACTTCAAAAAAGGAGGTGGTTGTCGGTAATTCGGTTATATATATTTTTACATTTTATTCTATAAAAAATAATTTTCGTTCGACACTTGATTGGTGCAGGTCAACACATGAAAGGGATCTTAGAAATAATTAATGTGTTAGTTTTGTTTTAGTTATTCGTGCAATAATTCAAAGGTAGATAATCGCAATGCATCCACCATCTATATTGTTAGACTACAAAGACATGCACCATGAAAAAGCAAGAATGATACCTAATACAATATTTGGGATTGTAACCGTAAAAAGCGAGCACATTAAATAAAAGAACACATTTATCTTTAAAATATAATGTTTTAATCATACGATTTTTAGATCTATTTGTAAACAATGATTTTCTTATAATGTTTTAGTAATTACATCTAAACAATATGTGTATTTTGGTCTGATACAGACTAAAATGTAAATAAAACTACCTAAGAGTAGCCTCCTAAAATACGTAAATTATATTCATTGTTTATATTAATTAAGGTAGGATTTATTCTTCATCAATAAACTTAGGTAATACTATCTACCTAAATAGGTAGGTACATCTACCTATTGTCTGAATATAATAAATGAATGAGATTCTGATTTTAACGTGTTCAACTCTAGTCGTTACTTAAAAGAAAAAAGAAAATTCGTAAATGCTTTCTGAAAATACCCTTCTATAGAAATATCAATACGTATTGGTCCAAGTAATACTCCAGTAAAAATACATAAATTCATTACAAAATGTAAGATTCCCTGATAAAGCTACGTCACTTCCTGTCTTGTAGTCATAGTTAATTCCACAGATTAATTCCAATTTATTGGTCAGTCTAGAATTGTTATTCCTATTTTTAAAAGTTTACCTAAGTACTGGATGAAGATAATTACTTCGGAATAATCACTTAGGTTTATTTATTATAAGTAAATAATTTATAGTTAAAAATATAAACCTATAAAGATCCAATTAAATTAACTAAAATTATATTTCTAATTTTCAAACAATATTGTATAATAATCGAGAAGTAGGATTTTAATGTATTTTTATATCTATTAATGCTTAAATAACAACAGGTGTTTGAGTGAACGGTTTTATATTTAGTTAAAAACGTTATCTTAACTAAGATTGGTGTTTTGGAATATTTTTGTAATTTTTTGTTACTTTTACGGTCATCCCGTAAAACCTATATCATAACTGTCAGCTGTAGGTATGCCAAAACCTAGAAGTTCCGATAAAATCAGTACAAAATATCATTTCTATTTCTGTATCACTATTCTTCGACAGCTCATTTAATTTTATAGTATTCTCTCGTTTATTCTATCTTGTTAAAAACTTTTTAAATTGCTTAGAATGGCATGGATAAAAGTGAAACAAGTTCTGTTTAGCAACCACCATCGTACCACCTGTAGGTATTTTGTAAAATATCTACGTATATCAATTTGACATACCTACGTTGTAAAAATTGCCAAAATTGTAAATATCTAGCAGTTAAGTTCTCTTAACATGTAGGTACCTAATCAGTAATCACTAGCAACCATGCTAGCTATTACCGCATTGCCACTGAATCCATTAAGTATAACTAGCCAAGTGAAAAAAATGGATGCCTCGTGCCCTACAGTAAATGCTAGTACGTTAACAATAACGGTTCCGTTATAGTCTACCAGGCCTCTACTGGCGACGAGAATAAAGGCAGCCTTGGTTGGTGGCTAAGATCAGCCGCACATTAAGCCACTAGTAGCGACTCCGTTATAGATATCATATAAAATGCACTGATAATCTCGTCCTCAACTTTCGGTACAGTCCTAATGCATAATGGTTTTCCATCCTATTTTATCGGTAAATTTTGTACTTATCGCGCTCTCCTAATTAACTTCACTATTCATCGTAAAGCTGCGCCGTTTTGACATTTGACTCTTAATAATAAAGTTCCATATTTAATGGATATGAAAATGTAACTCATTTAATACAATAATTGATTGACACTTACGGTGCCGTCGTATTCCGACTTTTCCCGATGGAAATACACTATGCATTATATATCTGTAGTCAATAGACGTCACCTCTGGTAGCTTCTTAAATATGTGACAGTTGTAAAATAACTAAGTTTACAGGTCAACAGATGCCCTAATGAGCCCATCCCGATTCTTAGGCGCTCTGAACTTGTCTCTTGACGCGATATACATGACGGTGGCCAGTATGGCGACGAGAGCGGCTCCGATGGCGTTCACGATGATCCCCTCGTCTGGCATACTGCTGTATCTCTCCTTGCTGTGGATACGGACACGTAAGCCACGGACACAAGCAAACATGCGCTACGTGCAACATTCACGATTGCAATAAAGGTGCATGCGAACGACCGTGACGCTGATATACCTTTATATACTAAATATTTGTATGAAAAATACGAATGTTTGTTCTCGGGTCTTGGGTGTTCATGTATTTAAGTATGTATCTATATCTATATAATTATAATTATCCGTTGCTTAGTACCCATAACACAAGCTTTGCTAAGCTTACTTTGGGACTAGGTCAATTGGTGTGAATAGTCTCGTGATATTTATTTATTTATTTATACTGTGCTGATATGAAAATACGTACATGTAAGTACATCATCGGCCGCGTTATGATCAAATGACTTCTGGTACGGGGTTTCTATGTGATGATGAAACATGCATATACGGAAATATTAAAAAAAAATCGGCATCACGGTTGTTACAACATCCAAGTTAAATGCAAGAGAACAAAGTATAGAGTAAAATGATTTCTAATAGATAACCTTCCTTTTCTATCTAAGTGCCTACTGATTACCAAGTTCAGTTGGCATACCATGGATAGAGAAATTATATTTACGCGATGTAAAAAAAGTACTAATATGTAATATGTAGGAAATATTATGCTATAATTATATGTCTCCATCCAAATCTGCCAACTCAACTTGCTTGTTTTTACCGCGTTTGTATAAAATTTAATGTTGCGGCAAATAAAATGAGCCCCAAACTTGCGTATTCAATAGATATTTACTAGTTAATGAAACATTCTCCCAATGAACATCGAACGTCTGATCACTATGGTGACAAGAAGTGTTTCTATGTGTAAATATCTCCAATGTTCGAATATTGACTTCTTCCCACATTTAGGATTAAATTAATGAAGAATCAATCATCATAAACATTATTGAGACATTCTGTTACAGATGTAAAATTTGAAAAATCTATTTGAGTGAAGGCTGATAGAACGACGCGTATGACAACACAGCTAAATGGTGCAAAATTGTAAAAAACTAACAGTTCTTACAGTTGCCAACGTACCACTCAATCCTGTGCTAGTTAAAGTTGATAAAAATTTATGTGTATCTACTGAAAAAATACTCTACAGCTACCATCTAAACTCGACTTTCTACGTAAAAATATTGTTACATACCCAATGGTAAAGAGAGCCTTCTCAGTCAGGCCAGTGAGACAAGCAGCGACGCCGAGGACGAAGGTGAGGATTCCGAAAGCAGCATGGACGGGCACCAGGGAAGCGCGGAAACCAGCAGTACCCTTGCTGCAGATCAGGAGGAGCAGGAAGCTGAAGAAGCCAACGGCGTACTGGAATTATATAAAGGAAGGTCAGTGTTATACATGAAGTTTACTTCAGAAACTACACACTTGTGTATCCTATGATTTTAAGTACCAGAGGGCCCTTAAAGAAAATTGACATCCCGAGATTTCAGAGAAAATCATCCATATTTAATCTCTAACACGAGCAAAATATTATTTAGCATTACCAACTGATACTCGGTCCTTCTGTTCAGCTAGGTTCGTTATATCATCTATATATATAAAAGAAAGTCGTGTTAGTTACACCACTTATAACTCAAGAACGGCAGAACATATTTGGCTGAAAATTGGTAGGGAGGTAGCTTAGAGCCAGGAGACGGACATAGAATACTTTTTATCCCGATATTCCCACGGGATAGGGATCAAATCTCAAAATAACAACCGCTGAGCTTAGAGCCGTGAATTTTGGTATGTGGGTAGCTGGTCGTCTGGAATAACACATAGGTTACTTTTTATCCCGATATTCCCACGGGATACCTAGGGATAAAATCTCGAAATAACAATCTCGGGGCTTAGAGCCATGAAATTTGGTATGTAGGTAGCTGGACCTCTGAATAACAACACATAGGCTACTTTTTATCCCGATATTCCCACGGGATAGGGATACACACACACAAACACCACGCCTGTATTCCCAAATGGGGAAGCAGAGCACACGAAACGTTACCGCTTCGGAGCCACTTTTAGCAATTTTAAGTTTAAAATTTGTCAAAAAAGGTACAATAGAGATAAAATCTCGAATAATAACCGCTAGGCTTAGAGTCATGAAATTTTGGTATGTAGGTAGCTGGACATCTGGAATAACACATAGGCTACTTTTTATCCCGATATTCTCACGGGATAGGGAAAAATCTTGAAATTTCAGCACTGGGTTGAGAGTCTTGAATTTTGTACAATACGGTATTTGACAACTCCTGATTTTGCCATATCTTAATATATTATTATGAAAATATAGATATACAGATAGTGTTTAGCGAAGAGAAAATTTTAATCGGTTGAAAATAGGATTTATAGTGATTTTTTGAAAAATCTATATACATGTCTCTTTTTCAAACGCTTTTCTCTATGCAGCAAGTATGACGGTACTGGCGTGTGACGTCACATGCCAGTATGTCTTTCTCTGTCTAATCTTGAATTTCAAACCTTTATAACTTTGTTATTTGAAAAGGTAGCTTAAAAATTGTTTTTCTATTCTATAACAGGCATTGTGTAGTTTTAATATATAAAACATATACAAAATAGTCAAATACCGTATTGTTCACATTCACAACACAACCTCAATGAAAACCACAATATAAATTTTGGAAATAATAATTTATAATAATGGTGTCCTAACCTGACTTTGTTTTATTTAATCCTTATTATTCTAATAAACTTTAACGTAATGTTTATTTATACTCATTCAGTTACGTTAGTAAAATCCTACATTGTTTAGCTAAAAGTTAACACGACATTCATTGTTTGCCTGTTAAGTAGGCGGTACGAAGTTCGCCGGGACAGCTAGTTAGAGATAATTATCTCGCGTCACGCGATGTTTAGCCAATTTTCAAATATATACTACATCACGAGTCTAACGACCTGTTTTGACTAGCGATATAATTACCAGGCTCAATTGGTCGCTCGTGACGGAGAAACGTCTAAACTAGTAAACTCCGTTAACAGACACAATGTATTCAAGCTTTAACTGCGTATAGATAACTAGCGTCCTGAACGATGCTCAAGCAAAGATGCTACATTTTTATCAATATACTCGTAGTTTACTTTCCTTTGGCAAAGATAAATTTTGCTGAAGGCAGTTTAAGGTTCTTTTTTCCGTGAACTCTGTACGAGGGGGTAACGAGGGAGATGAAGTTAAGTACTCTTCGGTTCGGGAAAGTTGGTAATAGCTAAATTGTGTCTGCATGACGAAGCGTCATATTCGAGTATGTGGAGTCGAGATTGAAGGGGGAGGATTTGGTTTAGTTGCAGTAACAGTCGACTTGACTTAACCTCACGGATGCTTCAGTCGTTTATTTACTAGGGCAAATTTACAGATGTAGGTATAGTGTTTTGTTTATTTCCCTTTGTGACATCCTCTATTTATTTTCTCTATTCTTTGAAATGTGAGACATTTTTACTTTGAATGCCTTTTCCAGTCTGTTGTAGAGGCGTTATTAGAGTTAATAAAACTTTAACATTAGTGTAGGATGGTACATATTTATGAGGGGGCAGAGCATCATATCGACATAGTGAAAGTTGAGGATAACCGGTGGATACAAGTGGCGAGAACTCGTTCTAAGGAGGAGGCCTTTGTTCAGCAGTGGTCTTCCGGCTAGTGATGATGAGGATCGTACCTGTATTCCAAACAGTCCCATAGCGGTGAGGCCGATCCAGCTATGCAATGAGTAGAAGTTGTTGATGCCCTTCTTGTTGTGGAAGTCCAGGACAGCGAGGAAGCCGATGACGATGCAAGGGAACGCCAGCGCGTGGAAAATGGCGTGCAGGAGCTTCACGTAGATGCGTCGGAAGCACCGGCAGATACGGTACAGCAATACCGCTGGAATATGAAAACAAGGGAGTTTTAGGTGCAGTTCTGATTAGAGTCCATCATTAGTGACGCTACATTTGATTACTGTTGTAACTATGTGATGTGATGTCAGACTGAACCTTACCCTTTCTTTAGTGTTGTTCTTAGTAGCATTTCCAAAAATTCCGTAGGCATCTTTTTAGTTCTTGAATAATTTCGTTAATTGCGGACCAAGTTTTATTTTATAATTTTAGCGGTTTGACGTTTGAATTTGATGAACGTAAACACATTATTGTACAAAAATAAAGAAAAATATAACAAAGTAATAAATAAGACATAGGTATGTCCAAAGGCATAAGTGTATTAAGAAACTTATCCCTCTAAGCGACTTATACAGTCAATCTTCGAGTACCTATTATGTGAACGTTTATATAAAAAAAAGTTGTGTCCAGTTTTTGTTATTATGTCTGTCTATATATTTAGTAAGTGATGGTGTTGGTCTAACAAGGTCGTGGGTTGGTTATGGACTTATTCTGTGTTTAGGGTGGCATATTATTTTATAAATGGCAATTAGGTATGTTGATAAAATTTCACTAACAGCTGCTTATGCTTCTGGAGGTCGAGTATTATTGATACACAAGTGCAAACTTGGCCTTGTTCACAAACTAACACCATCGATCATTGTCGGCAGCGTACACAGTCGTGCTGTTTTGTGGCAGCTTATGAACAAACATAACATTGAAAAAGCTCCAACAGACAGCATAATTACTGAAAGCAACCTTGACTGTACAAATAATGAAGACCAAGAAGTTCCGATTTATTAGTTAAACGTGACACGTTGATTTCCAAATGAAAGAGTATTTAAATTAAATGCCTAAAACTAGACTAAAATAAAGAAAGGATGCCAAAATCTGAGATGAAGTAGATGAATTTAAGTAACAAATAAATGTTGTTGTAGTAAGGAGCTTAGTCTTTGACAGACGGACTCCGAAGTCACCATACCTAAAAATAATACTACACTAAAATAGTGTACACAATTTTTGATAATAAGTAAATCTAATTTAATCTAAGTGAATCGAGATTGATCCAACGTTACATTTGATGATAATAATAAAGGCAATGTTGATGATAAAAGCGTTTAAATACTTACAGAACCCGCTGAAGGTTATGAACCCAGCAATCATAAGCGTAGGATGTAGATTGAATTGCTTCTCGGGCACGTCGTCCACCCAGGCATATCCCTCTCGATAGAACAGCGTCCAGAAGATGGTTAGAGCTGACACGCCGATCAGCAGGATGGTCGCGAGGGTGATGACGAGCGCGTATTCGCACCACTCGCATGCTCCCCGCTCGTTGTCGTCAGATTCGTACGACCGGCTCCGTTGGCTGTAAAGAAGATACAATCATAAATTCGGGGAACTTTTGTTAAGAGCTTTTTCTTTTGTTAAATCGTATTTTTTGAAGAGACTTCGTATTTAAATTAGCTAAAAGTATAACGTCATCTAAATAAAAATAACTAAGTCGTGTCCGATCTAAATTTGAAGTCTAACCTCCAGTTTGCAAGTCCAACATTATACCGCTGAACCGCCACGCTGATGATAAGAGTTAGTGAAATTACTTGTCTTGTTAAGCGTGACATTTACACTAAAAAACATAACTCGAAAACACGTTTTCCCAGATATGAGACCAAGCTAGATGGATTGTTCGTCCCTGATAACCCGTATACATAACTTCATCGAAATCGTTAGAGTCCTTTCTGAGATCTCTAAAATACATAAATAGACGTATAATAATTGCTTGTTTCTTTAAACAAACTACATATATCTTTATATATGTTGTATGTTTATGTAGCGAGGTCAGCTGCGTTTATGAACATAAACGGTTTTACAAACTGTCTAGATACAAAATCTTTAATGTGATTAGTCCATAGACTTCTCAAACTCGTATGCGCAAGTCGAAGTTTGAGGACGATTTAAGTGGAATAAATAGTAGGTACTTACCTAAAGTTTTATACTTAATTATTTTACCATGAACAAATCGCAATTATTCGCAAACAATCAGTTGAAATTGATCTGTAAACACACGAGTGTTTCGTTTAATTCAGACGAAACCTCGTATTGGACATAACTAACGTCGAACTAGCAACTGAACATAATGAAACCAGTTTGATTGAATAGATGTATCTGAGCTCTGGGAAGCGAGGCAGGAAACCGCAGTCGCTGGGATGGGCCTAGTTAGATTGTAACGTAAAACGCGTGTACAGACCGCAAGAGGGTGTCAGGTGGCTCAAGTTGAGATCGCTGATACAGCGCCGGATGCACGGATGGAATCGCTTATTGAAACCCTGGGTACTCAAAAATAGGGTTGTAACGGAACTTCGTCTCCGCCTCCGTTACTACGGAAGTTCCGCGAGAAATCGTATCTTCGCCTCCGCCTCCGCAATTTTTTTTGCGGAGTTATAATGGAGGTTTATTTCTCATTTCATTATCTTGGCGCGCAGCGGGAACGCGGTCGGGGTGGGGGCGGGCGTATGTCAAATAACACACGACAGGAATCAACCTGTATATGTTTGATGGAACCGTGATTTTAAGTGATTTTGTACAAAGTAATTGTTTATTTAAGTCACATGCACGATAGTCGATAAAGCCGAAAACAAGTAAGATTTGGCAGTTTTTTTAGAAATTTTAGAGATTTTTGAGTGAAATAAAGCATAAACTACTATTTTTTCCACGTCCACTTTCACCTCCGCATCCGCCTCCGTTAATCTCCGCTTCCGCGGAGGTGAAACTCGTCGCCTCCGCATCCGCCTCCGCTAAGAATGCCTCCGTTACAACCCTACTCAAAAGGTAGATTGTAGCGAAGCTACATATTTTCGAGTATAAAAAAAATGGTTATTCAAATTTTTAAGCTGTACAGTTGTTGTGAGGATAACTGTCTAAATTGTTTGTCAGAATCGTGGAGGATGAACTTACTACTTTGCAATTCGAGAACACATTCCGAGTAAAAACAAGATTTTTACAAATAAAAGGAAGAATAAGCTAAAGTTTGTAAGTTCTCAAAAAGCCGGAAGCAGTTGTGTATTTGAGACAAAGTAAGCCCAATAAGTAACTTACACAACTTTGCTTGCTTACTGTCACTATTAATTTACTGAAAAACAATTAATGTTTTTCGAAGTTCATAGTAGTTTACCTACCTACCTACAGCTTTCCGTGCAGTTGCCCTAACAGATTTGTCGTGATTGGACACCAAGTTAACACATTGCTTATCTTACCAATAAGGCCCACTCGGCTACCTACGTTGCGTAAACACTCCCTTAAAGGTACCTACTGTTTATGTTCACTCAAAGAAACTCCGTCCTAATTTCGCACAGCCCATGAATTTGGTACGACTCATTGAGCACGAATTTTTTTTCACGTTTCGTTCTCTGCATTCATTGTTGCCGATGCTCTACTACATACGTTACTTGAATAAGAATTAGGTGAACTAGTAAGACGTGTAGTTTGTCAGCACATTTCAAACTAATTTGTTTATAAATGTTTGTAGTTAAAAAGTGGCGTTAAAGTAAAATTTACTCCATTAGAGAAGGGTCTCTTATGATTTTCTGACGCAATTTTTCGCAATTTCATTCTATGCAGTAAAAATCCTTAAGTAATTCGTATACCTAAGGTCAGTTAAGGAGTAACTTTCATTTCAATTTAGAGTTATTTATTGAACTCGGTCAATTTATTTTGACCGTAATAAAGCTGCGTGTCGAATGTATCGCAATTTATCAGTGGATTCATGATTGTATTGTCCGTGAACCATTTTGCAAGGCGTCCGTTTCGGAATAAATATTTATAAGTCTTTCTAAAACCGGAAAGGTCGGTAGACTGGGAAGTTGAAGCAACAACAAAAAAACAACTTCAACAGCGTGGAACACTTGCGTTGCTTACAAATTCGTCTTCATCTTTGATCAATAATATAACACTAAAGATGATGGATCGGTGCTCAAAAGTCGTCTGTGGCAAATAACGCTTTCCTTGCAGAGAGAGGTCTTATTTTGATAATTTCGCTTGACAGCCTTGTGAGTTATTGTGCCGTAGGTATTTATTTTAGGTATTTGGGACTCATTTTTATTTATTTACTACTTATTTTTGTTGACGCTGTAATTATTAACCTATTGCCAGGGATCAATAATAAATACTTATCGCCGTGCAAGTACATTTACGTGTACAGCTTTTAGCTTTGATATTGTTGATGTAATTACGATATGACTCGTTATCTTACGGCCTGCATATGGTTTAATTGTCAGATCTAATCTGTATAATATTTGTAGATTTATTTATGGACTCTTCATACAGTTTTCATCGTACTGAAATAATGGAAACTTTGTTCCGTTATTAACGTAGTTACCATAGTTCTGTCAAGTACCAGAAAAAGTAATAAAAGGAAGCAGAGCACCCGCTCGGCGAGTCGCGGTTCGCTAGTTACGGGGTTTAGATAAAATATAATATGATAAC
This sequence comes from Choristoneura fumiferana, assembly GCF_025370935.1. Lineage (NCBI taxonomy): Eukaryota > Metazoa > Arthropoda > Insecta > Lepidoptera > Tortricidae > Choristoneura > Choristoneura fumiferana. The sequence continues at coordinate 8,774,978 of NC_133476.1, read as the reverse complement.
TTACGTTGAGTGGAAACCTTTATCATATTTATTTTAGATATTTGTGAACACTCAAGCGTCACACATCCCAACGCTTTAATAAGCGTGGACACACGTACCGACCTACAGTTTGAGCCCATTAGTTAATTCATAGTATTAGGCACAGTTATGGAAATTAATTATTTATTTTGGTATGTCGGAAGTATACCAGCGAATTTGCCAATTTGATCCAAAATGGCCGTCACTCGTGATAGGTCAACCGTGAAAGTGGATGGAATGCGGCAGCCACCTTGCATTGCGTCCGAGTATTTATGCTGAAGAAATGCCTTTGTATTCAAATAATTTGATATGATGCCGCGTAATGCAGGGTGAGAACGTTTTCATTATGTTTTAAAGTTATGACTTGCCAGTACCAGAAGGCACGGAAAGTACGTACGTAATTTATACATAGTGTTTATTTGGGTTTACTAATGTTTCGGCGAAAAATATTGAGCAAATTATTAGCTCCCAAACTGTTTATCCCATGTTTTTATTTAGGCGAAATGTTATTTCCCAACTCAACGTTTCGCACTGATATCATTTCCCAACTAATGATTTGATAAATTATTATTATGAAAATTATTACCTGGATTTTTTTTAAGATGTAATTTATGTTTTCGTCAAATATATTGATTGGCATACGTTAATTTAGCAACATATTATTATTGAATGGCATCCAACCTACTTTCCTAGTGGCAGTTATCCTGGCTGCTAAAAAAAAAACCTAAACTATCCAAGTCGCTTCTGCTCTGAACCGTCTTGCTCGCTCGCTTCGTTCGCTCGAACAAATCAAATTGAAGTAAAACTTTGATCGCACAAATCAAATTGGCCAAATGTTATTTGACAATTTGTTATTTGCCTAAGCCAATCGTTTGCGACATAATTATTTGCCACATAAAAGTGTGATGAAGTAAAATTTTGCAGTATAAAAATGTTGCCAAATAAGAAAAATGCGAAGTAAAGTTTGCCAACGATTAGTTTGCCAAACGAAACTTTGGCGAAAGTGAGGTTGCTAAGTGAAATTTGACGAAACATATTCAGTGCGAAACGTTGAGTTGGGAAATAACATTTCGCCTAAATAAAAATATGGGATAAATAGTTTGGGAGTTAATAATTTGCTCAATATTTTTCGCCGAAACATTAGTAAACCGGTTCCGTAACTCTTTTGCAAAAATGGAATCCTAATGAGCTCATTTTATTGTCCATCGTTATGTCAATACAATTTTTCTCAGGAACGCGTAAACGGAACAAATTCGTACGGAACCCTCAGTCCGGGAATAGGTATTTGGCTGATTTTTTCTTATAAATTGCTAGTACCGTCACCTCTACACATCCTTGAAATACGTAATCATTTTTGGGAAAATTTAGTTTTCGATGTATGAAATTAATTATAAGCATGCTTCATTAGACATTTGGCGTCTAGAGAGTACTTTAGAACGTATTTAGAAGACTTCCTATTCTACTTACCGAACGAGTAAACATGTTCAAGTGAGGAAACGGCCAATCATTAAAACCGCATCATTGCCGAGTTATATCTAGATGAACGGATTACGATGGCTAACCACCAATAGACACACAGTCTTAGGTTACGTAAGCCAAACACTATAATCATTTAAACCGTTAACTATAATGCAGTAATCACAGTAGTGTCTGATTTCCCAACATTATGCTAACGTACTATTACGAACAGATAAAATGATCTCAATAACGAAATAAGTGCTCGGAACAAAAATAAACAAAAAATGATTGGATTGTATAACATGGAATTTTTAAAAAGGAACAGTAAATTGTGTAAACGACGTCAAACGTGACTATTTAAAACAAAAGATATTTAATGACTTGTTGAAACCTTGTTAGGCGAAACGGTTACGAGTAAAAGCATTTTGAAACTCTCTACAAGCCATATTTTCGTAACGCTGGCGTTGAGAAAAGAACACATACAACCACTGATGTATTAAACTGTAGATACACATTGCCAAACAAAATCCCCATCAAAGAATGTCCGAACTATTTATTTTGTTTGTGTAACAAATAAAATCATCACCCACACAAATTAATTAAAAGAATACGTGACGAAATTTGAACTTAGTCTTTACTAAGTTACAGTTGAATTTCGCTAGCGGCCATATTCCACAATTAATAAAAATATTTACGTGTGCGTAGAAACACTGATCCCACCACACAAACAAATAGAAAGAATACGTGACGAAATTTGAACCTAGTCTTTACTCTATTACAGTTGAATTTCGCTAGCAGCAAAACTCCACAACGCTTGACACTTGACAGCTAACTCCACAATTTCACATACGCATGCTCGAATATGAATGTAAGCCTTATCAGAAAAGGCAGAGGGATTAATTTCACTTGCTACATTGAAGGCGACGTTGCAAGATTGCTTGGATGAGTTTGACGTTTCTTAAGACGGACGAATTTAGGTTGTAGAACAAAGAATGCATTCGGGCTTTCGGAGAGGACTTTCGTAATAAAAAGTTTTTGTCAATTAAATAAAAAAAAAATTAAAAGGTAACTTTTAAGCTAATTTTCTTTAAAATTGAAGATACAAACTGAAATATAGATGCACAGAAAACTTCTTCTGTGCATCTATATTTCAGTTTGTATCTTCAATTTCGGTTTTACGGGATGACCGTAAAAGTAAAAATTTGGAATTGAAATAAAAAATACAAAAAGATTCCAAAAAACCAATCTTTATTTTCTTTAGTCCAAATGTTTACCATTTTTGAGATAATCTATATACAGCCGGATTAAGACTATTTGATGCCTTAAGCAATGTACGCCTATGCCCCCCCCCCCCCTTATCGATATTTTAAATAAGTATTTATTACGACGAAATATTATATTTATGAAATACGATAGAGATTATGGGGAGGCACGAGCGAGCGGATTTTCAAACAGCCTTACCTTTTATGTGCTAACAAAAAAAAATTGTTGCTGTTTATGGTGCCCCCAGGACGTGATGCCCTAAGCAAGCGCTTAATTTGCTTATGGGCTAATCCGTCACTGTCTATATATATAAAATTAAAATAATAAACTGACTAACTGACTGTTGATATATCAACGCACAGCCCAAAACGCTGCACCTAGAGACCTACTTTATGCCCCCTGGTTACCGAAGTACTCGTCAAGACGACAAACGAGTCCAAACTCGATGTGGTCGTGTCGTTTATCACAGAGTTCCTATGGTCACCCGCTAGCTTTATAATCAGATCAACTCCATGTTATAAATAATAATATTGCATTGTCATCGGATTTAAGTACACATGCGTGTAAAATTTCAGCTCAATCGGTTGAAGATATCCACTTCAAATTTGAGTTGAAAGATTCCACCCGAGCAAACATAGTTACATTACACTGCAAATAAATATAATGCTTGTAATAAGTTTTTGTTAAAAATTTAATTTTTAATACAAGCTTTTTTGCCGAATGTACTTTTTGTTGACTGTACTTGAATTGTCGTCTAAACTACATATCTGTACCAAATTTCAAGTCGGTACTATTAACTATTGAGGAGTTCCCTCCTGCAGAGACGATTTTGACAGAACCACCAAGTTGTCACTACCAGATTATTGTATTGTCACCAAATTTACATAAGTATGCCAAATTTCAAGTCGATCGGACCACAGGAAGTGGGTCAAATTTAGCTTCCAAGATTTGACCCAAACAAACAATAAATAAATAAATAAGCAAACAGGGTAAGCTACAGAAAAGCTTCTAAAAATATCGTCGAAATGTAAGCACTTGTGTAAGCATTTCGAATAAAAAACAATTTGAATTCTCATCCTCCTTGGTTCTGGCTGTTTGCTTCTAAAACCATTGCCAGCGCACGCCGCGCGCAGCTCAAAAAAAAATGCAGGCTGTCTGTCAGCACAGTTCATTCGCGGGAAATTCTTCGGACTTCGTATGTTGTGTAATTAAATAATAAGAAGCTCGACTAGTGTGAATAAATTGTAAACTGTATTATAAACCTTGTAAACAGTGTTAAATACTTATGATTTTTTTAGTGTAAAAAACAATAGGTAAACATAGTGATTAATACGGTGTAGATTTGGCGAGCGCTTTATCAAAGTTGGCTTCATTGAGGTTTGTGGTTCATAAATTGCTTTATTAATTTTGTACAAAAACGAATAAACCACACAGTCAGACAGTCAGTACATTATATCATCGAAGCTTTTATAAAACATAATTAAAATCGCAAACTTCAAGGTAAATATTCAAACGACATAGCTACCCGTTGCTAGGCGACTCGGTAAATAAAATAGAGTGACGGCAACTCCACTACACTTTTGTTCCATGTTCTGTTGTTTATCTGTTTCGTTTTACTGATATGCTTTCCTGTGCGTGTGACAAAGACAAGGCATTTGTCAATGTTGTGGAATTCTGGCAACGTTTATCTTTTAATTAGCAATTTATAAATGGCTTTAAAATTAATTTAAATCAATATTTCTCTCGGATTATTAGAATTTAATAGAAAAAACAACAAATACTCGCTGAAAGTATGATATTCCATCAGATTTGTTCCGTTTTCGCGAGTGATTTTTGCACTTTTTAGAGACCCACGTGGGAATCGTTACGCTTGCACTGACAACAACGTACTGAGAAAAAAGAAGGCCACATTTACCAAAGTGGCGCTCATTTGGCTCGGACATATTCAGACGCGCGACTGTGGATCTACAGTTTAATACATCAGTGCATACAACCATTACTTTCTCTAACCATTCATCCAAGATTTACACACGCTTTAAAAAGTCTATAAAGCAATTTGTGAACACCATTAAGGCATTCAGGTTTCATGCAATTAAATGATCATGTATTCTATAGGGTATATACCTTCCTCGAAGCACCGGGGTCGCTTCAGGAAGTCGTCGGCAACATTAAGGGTCTGCTCTACTTCCTCCGAGAGCTAGCCTGGCCCGAATTAGTGCCTACCGCCAGCTACGCAAAATAGACGCACATAGACGTCGAATTGCGGAGAATACCCCGCTTATATCACGATCATGTATTCAACAACACCGTCTCTGCTCCTCATTTAAAAAGTGTAACTTTTAAACTACGAGGACATGTTTGAAATATTCCACCTTATAAGGCTTAAAGGGCACCTTACTTTCTATCTGGCTGGGCAAGCGCTTCTGAACCAATAAATGTAGATTCATTGATAAGAGCTTTGGTGAATGCATTTTATAGCTTCAAGTAGCGTTGTGCCGGTGTGTGGAGAAATGTAGTAGGACGACGTAGGCAAAGGGAAAGGGGGGTTCGGTCGTTGACCCTCCCGACCATGGTACTGCTAGCCTACTTAGGGAGTGATGGTCGACCGATCACTACCATAACTGGTATTTATAACATACAATTAAAATGTGTAAGTACGTACGTAAGTTCGAAGTAGATAGGTAAAAGCGCTACCTTATCGGTTTTAGTGAGTTTTCAACGATGTCTTAAGCCAACAAACATTCTGTAACAATGTTTCCAAGAACTGTTAAATTAACCACATTAATTCGGAAAGTTCTTAAAACTTAGCTTCCCCGTCTAGAATCCTCCGAGTGTAATGAACCGGCGCAAAGAGAGCTTTACAAATAACACTCTACAGCAACAGCAACTGACACTAAATGCATTTTACATTGTGGTAATTAAGCTTACTTGTTTCAATAAAGCTATGCTTAATTGGAACAGAGTGGTTGAAAAGTACAAAACTTGTAGATGAAGTATCTCTTGGCTCGAGCTGAAGTGAAAGGGCCGAAGTAAAGGGGAGCAACAGTGCAAAGTTTCGTTTCTGCAAGAATGTTGTTTACTTAACTTAATTAGGCAACTGATAGACAAATAGATTGTATGCTTACGTAACTTTGAACAACGAGAGAAAATAACGTTTATAATGCTGGTGCGAGAATTCTCCAAGTATACAAATCGGCAAGTAAAGTGTGGAAATTAAAGAAGGCATGCGATGTCTCTCCTATCTAGTGCACTTGTCACATGCCATGATCTCGAGAAAGCCAAGTGGAATAGTGAAAACAAGAAAAAGTATTAACTCCTACGAACTAGTTTCCTTTGCAATAGGTAAGAGCAACACAAAATGCTAACATAAAATTTTCAATTTGCTGTGAAAAATCAGAAACACGAGCTCGTCTTTTATTTTAAACTCCTGGAGAGGTAAATGTTAGTGCCGTGGCAGCGTGAGTAAAGTAAAGTGCAAGGAAGCTAATAAATGTGTAGACAAACGTTTAAATGAAGTTTAAGTTATTCCCAGCGCGAGTTCTTCTGTCTCTGTGGAGCTACTGTTCCAAACAGAACAGAACGCTCCCTTTAATGAGGAAATGCTCTAGAAAAACTACGTACCAATTATAGTTACGAAACGGCGCACTGTTCTGAGCTCGGTGTAATTTGAATAGTGCCGCTACTGAGTCAATCTTTCTCGTATGAGCGATGCCACAATCAACGTCATTAGGCATTCCTGCTACCGAGGATAACAAAGGCATACCAATTTCGTTTGGCTTTGTTTTCCGTTAAATTGCCCGTTCAAGGAATGCCTTTTTAAAAAAGATATAAGATTTTTCGTGGTTTTGCAGAACATGATCTGTCTTATGTGCGTACAATTTAACAAAAATAGGGTTTACTAGGATTTTTCCAATCGACACAAGAATAGTAATTTGTTTTTAACTTTTGGAATACCGATATCGAACGGAGCTTCAGGTTTGTAAATCTGAATAAGAATTGCAGTCGCTGCCATTATCGAAGAAGTTTCTGGTGCCATTATTTTTGATAGCCTTTTTCCCCTTGCTCCGGGAGTCTCAACAAACACTTTTATTTGATAATCATTGATGTGAGAATTAAGGGATTTATTGCTACAAATCGTGAGAGTAATAGAGTCATTAACTGTAGGCATTGTGACTCAATCATCATTATTTCATTCATTGATCGGTTAGATATTGTTGCCCATGCGGGTTACATCTAAACTGAAGAGGAACAATATTAATTAAATACCGTAGGATGAAGAGATGAAGAAATAATTACGTCGACAAACAAAAAGGTGTAACTTTTCAAGTAAAGTTACACCTTTACTTTGTTTAGAAAGCAATGGTAAAAACATTTGAATGAACGGAAAAAAGGAGCAATTTTGTATGTGGCTGAACCAAGTCAAGTGCAAATAATTCAAGGCAAAACGCGACTATTTAAAGAAACAAAACTGTCCGAAATGGTCGTATCTGCAACCTTGCATCTATTGCCTTCTTCTTTAGATAAGAAAACGGGTGTAAATAATAGGAACGTTTCTAGTAAACGCAGCGTTTGAACTTCTTTCTTTTTAATGGTGACACAGCTGTGTGCCCATCTTGATGATATCTCTTTACGATGTGTAATAGATACGCATGTGCGATTAAAAAACGCTTTGTTATTTATTTACAGCCTCTAATAGATTTTTATTATGTGAAATAATAATTGGATAATTGAAGTTGTGAGTTTCATTAGAAACGTATTGCTAAGTAGTATTAAGTAGATATTAATAAATGTTATAATGATTTCGCGATTACTTTTAAAGATATTACATCCGCTCAAGTTAATTTTACTAGATAGGTATTTTATTCTTGCGTAACCTCGCTAAACTTCATATCCGAACTGCCTATCTATATTTCGATTTTTTACTTTTCTATTCATAATCAGCACTTCACAGCATTATTGTGTTGTCGTATTCCTCGCAATAAAGATTCGTACTTATTAATCTCAAACGTGTGTGCAAAGTAATTATATGCAAATTTATGTCTGTTTACGTGATACTATCTACTTAATTGTTTCCCCATTCAAAGAGATGTAATTGAGTAAGTAATTGTGTGCAACTAAATAAACAATTATAATAAGTGTATTTCCAGAGAATATACCTATCCTACATGCCTAAAATATATCTCTGTGTCCGTGTAAATAGTATGTGTGATTAGAAAAAATACCTAAAAAGTCTCCGGTTTGAAAAGGCACTAATACAAAGCCGTGATTAATAATAGGTCGTCTTCTTTTGTTTTTATTGCGTCACTTCACTACGCCTCATAAATTAATCAAAAAAGTAAACAGAACTTATGAATGAAGTAGCTGCTTAGCCTTTACAATATTAATAATAATCTCTAGCTTGCATTATGAAGACCTGCCGTAACCACCCACTCACCTTTTAATTAAGATTAAGCGTCCTTGAACTTTAGACATAATAAAGTAGTAAGCGATGTAGTAATTACCTATGTATATCTGGGTTCTACTTTAAATATAGTGAAGCCTGAGAGTAAATTAACTAAAAATACGTTCAACAAGTACAGGTAAAAGATTGTATTCATACAATTAGCTTCAGCTAATTGTTATTTTCATTTTCTCATGGCCACGCTCACAATCAGAGACATTTTTCTATGGAACGAATTTCGTGAATGTCGTATTTTAGTACCTAAGGCAGTAGTTTCCATGCGGGACCGGCGCGAACGGAAAACGTCAAACATACCACCCAGATTTCCTTCAGCGATAAGCTCAAGTTTTTCTGAAAAAGTTAAGTTTTAGGAATCTATGACTTTTCAGGCCAGGGCTAAACTCATGATCCTCCCTCCCTCCCTCGGTCCCTCGGTCAGACCACTAGGATACCACGACTTTTGTTCAACACTTCTGCGGCTGCCTTTAATACTGTTCGTCTATAACAGCAAGCGTGTTGTAATTTCACACTCGCACGCCACATTAAAGGCTAATGAGCAGCACAAGTGCCGAGGGCGGGACGCGTTAAATTGAATGTGCCGCCACGAACATCGATATCCCACGCTTGAACGCCTGCAAAACGGCCTAGATTGCGTGGTGTATCTCTTTTAATACACCAAACAAACAGATTCACATGTCTTTGTCGTAACCGAAGAATAGGTTGTGCTGAGTTTCTGTTGATGGTTGAAATTTGAAAGCTAGGCGTCAGAAACAGTTTTAAAGCCCGCTTAAGAAGTTTTTCCCTGCATTATAAATATGGATTTTAATGAAAGTTTGTGCAAAGACTATATTGTCTACATCGGTCGGAATTACAACTGCAATCACCATTTCTGACTGTGAAACGGAACGGATAAAGGTAGAAAAAGATGTTAAATGCGATTGCAGGCGGCCGTACGTTAGCGTTAGACAGTTTGGTCTCGGTTTGATTTTTATTCGCAGATAAAATAAGCTTGTGTACTTATTATACAACTATAGGACTGTGTTCGTTGGGCTCCACTTGATGTTCAAAAACCGCAAGCTACAGTAAGCTTCAAAACACGACTTGTCTGAGATAGCGTACTGCGGTCATCCACAAAATACTAGGACCTCCTTACAGCCCAATCTATAAAAGTTCAGTGAACAGTAAAATACAGATAGAGCGTCAACTGCACATGTGGGTGAGCGTATACATCACGCAGTACCTACGTACTTAAATGTATATTTTTGTAAGCCATATATGTATGAGGATTTTTTGACTTGGCACTTGAGTTGCAAAAAATAAAATGATGAATCCTTGTTATATGTAGCTTTAAAGCTCAAACGCCCTTTTTAACTAAATAGTTAATTAATTAATTTAGCTTTTAGCCTATGTCACTTTCTGGCCCGTAAACTATCTCTATGCCAAAAATCACGTCGATCCGTCGCTCCGTTTCGACGTGAAAAACGGACAAACATACAAACACACACTTTCGCATTTATAATATTAGTATGGATTGTAAGTAGTGAGCGAAGCGTATTTTGATAAGTAGGAATCTTCACAGGTAGAGCAACAAGGTGCTAGCATAACGTATCAATTTGATAAAACTCTAAAAGAAACGTAAAGTTCTTACCTACGGCAAAAACAAGTGATCAAATGTACATCTTATTGAATAACCAACGGAACCAACTCGGCTGCATTCCAACCGGTTGCTCGATCAGAATATGAATCGGCGTGAACACGCCTGATCACATAGTACCGATAAGAATACAAATCGTCACAACACGAGTGACCTTTATTTGAAGCCATTGGCCTTGCATTGGTTCCACTGTTGACATAAAATAGTGGTTACATGAAAATCAGGTAGGTACAATTGAAGCACTTTTGACAAACAAAATAGGATCGCTGTGTGTGTGTGGTAACGTTGACATAACTCAACGGACATTTTGGCGTCCCTTTGAAAATGAAAACCTATTTTTATCAACACAAAATAAGCACAAAATTAATCATAATAAAATGTTTATGTAATGAATATATTTGTTATTCATAAATCGTAAATTAAGATAAACATATCATTTTTGAGAATTTAATGGAAATTTAGTGAAATTACAGATTTTTAGTTCATGTAAAAGTAGGTATCTCATAGTTAATATGCAAATAGTAATCTGGAACCTACAAAACCTATATACATAATTACAATAAAATTTGGTGCCTTCCTAAGATTAATCGCTTTATTATCAGAAAGAAACAGCACAAAAACGTTTATTCGTGAACCAATTTAAAAGACAATCCCATAGTTAAATGAAAATGACCGTGGGAACAAGTCTTCAGATACGTTCAAAGTGGGAGGTCGAATGCTATCTTGTTTATTATAAAGAACGCTTGATAATGATTCTCTTCCCGTCTTTTGGAGTCAAAGATAAGAGTCACAGGAACTTAGATCAATTAGAATTGAAACAACAAAGGTTATGGAACCGTCAAAATGATAATGAATTGTTTGAAACAAGATCACAAGCGGGACAATAAATGTAATTGTAGAGATAAAAGCACTTGTTTAGATGAAGGGGCTATTTAGAATCGTGATAGTGGTAGTACTGAAGCTATAATAGTACCTAGTCATGAAGATATCTAGTGATGTCAATCATTCCGAATCAATAAACTCTAAGTGAGTTCTAGCGTACTTTATGAAGAACAAATTGATTGTAAGAATAACTGCCGAATGTACTATACATATTTATGAAGTACAAATCATTCAATGAACATAGAAAAAGTTGGGAATCAGAAGGATATTATGTCCCACTGCCTGGCACAGGCGTCCTTGAAAATGAGAGGGCTTGGGCTGTAGTCCTCACCCAGCCCAGTGCAGATTGAGAAATTCACACACATCATAGCATTGCAAGTGTATGAACCCACGACCCTCTGCAGTAAGACACATACTTAATGATAAAATAAATAAATAGTGTTAAACACAAAATAGGCTACGTAATGTAATGAGTAATGACAGAACAATAGAGACAAGTTCGAAACTCTATTATAAACATAATTCTTTTGTAATTGGAAAGATCTCTCAATTTTAAACACAGACAACTGTCAAATCCCAGATCAAATTTATATTCAGTCATATTTAGGTTGAACTGCATTCAAATTCCCCACGAAAACCGCTTAGTATTAGATCACGTAAAGGAGGTTGTATGACAAGAAGTTTACACGCAGCGGTAAGTGATAAAAAGTGACCCACTGACCAGCGGTCTTAACGGTATATGCTACGCAGTTTAACTGTGGATTTGAGTATCTATTGGTGATCGTCTATAGGTAGTTGCGGAGAACCAAAATGGTCACGCGTGTAGTCGTAAAAAGGTACCTTTGTGGTGTAATAGTACATTATTGTCGTGGCCTGGAAGTAGGCAAGTGCTGGCTGAGTATGAGTATTAAACGGACGAGCTTGCGAGTCCGTTTAACTAATACGAAGCCAGCAATTGCTATTCCAGCCGAGACTAATATAAAGCTTTTCTCAAAAATGGAGAATAATTCTGAAATAGGATAAACTTTTTCTCAAAATATATTATAAAATTTAATTTTATTCCAAATTGAAAATACAAACTGAAATATAGACGCACAGAAAAAACAGAAAAATAAGACCAGCACTGGGAATCGAACCCAGGTCCTCCTTCTGATATTTCAGTTTGTATTTTCAATTTAGGTTTAACGGGATGACCGTAAAAGTATAAATTTGGAATTGAAATAAAAAAATACAAAAAGATTCCAAAAAACCAATTTATTCCAATATTTTTCTTATGCTTTCCCGCCTTTTTTCATTAAAAATAAACTGCAGGTGTATTTTTCCACCGAAAACACCACAAGCTATTTCAGACCCAATAGAAAAAGTCCGGAGTTCCAACAAAATATCTGATACCGGCCTTTTTAACTTAAAAAAAAATGTGACTGATTGCAGGCGCGCTAATTCATTATTGTCGAGCTAGCGCGCCTGCAATCTTTTTAACTTTTTAATTTTTCGCTGACCATAAACTATGCACTTCACCTTCTGATATGTAAAGAATAATATCAACTTTTACGGTCATTTTTGAGAAAAGGTAGTTAAAGTTGTACGACGATAGAAACTACTCTGCATAATGATGATGGAGGTATTTGAAGTTTTAAAACTACATACTTTAGATATCAGAAATTTAAGTAAGTCATCTTTTTCATGTACCTAGTTACCTCATCATGAAGGCCTCAGCGTTAATGTGATGGCAAAAGCAAATAGTTTGTTATACGAATGACATCGTGATATTCGATGAATACAAACATTCGTTGTATCGCTAGAGACTATTATAGTTTAGTCTCTGAAGATTTACCGCTCTAAGTATGTATGTATGTATGTAAACTCTTTATTGTACAAAAGAAAATTAACAAAATACAATTGACAAACTTTAAGATACTTGTACAAAGGCGGATTTAGCCCTTTAAGGGATCTCTACCAGTCAACCTTTGAGTGAATGAGAGGAGAGCAGCAATACGTTAGGGTACGTTACGCTAAGTAAGGCAAGCCTTATTTAAATGGTGCGACAAATTATCACGTAAGTTGCGGTACAACTCCGTCAATCATCCATAAGCCATAATAATAAAAATCCATAGCCGCGCGTAAGTATAACAAAACACTCACGACATTTATCATACAGCCTAATAAAGCTTTAGTAACATGTTCCACATATGAAGTTGTCTACAACTGTACCACGTCAGTATTAGTTAGCGTGCGAGTGGAAATTCGAAGCGCATGCGTAGTGTTAACTGGCCGAACATAGCGGCACAAACTGTTACAAACAAAGCCAATGTATGTACAAATTTAAGCTTCCATATCTACCAGTTATCCCCAATACCTCATTCTTTGCTGCTCTGATTGGGTATTTTACGGGTTTTAGGAAGACGCTTTTAGCTTTGATTAAGTAGATTAACCCTATTAGAGATGAGTTAATAATTAAAGAGGGTGAAAGCTTTTAAAAAAATGAATCTATAAGTTTGTCTTTTTGTTGTTTTTAATAGCAAACTCTATGTAAACCGGATAATCTTTAGACAGTGGCTGTTGTTGTAAGCCGTGACGCACTTTAAGGATCATGGATGTTCCGTGCATATCTGTCAGACAGTTATCCAATAGAATTGTCTGAATTATTCTTAATAAAATTATTCAACATAAAACACTTTTCCTGAAGTAGCTTGTATTTAGCTTTTTGTCGACTGTGTTTTTACTGACCTGTGCTACCTTATGTTATTATACAACAATAAAAGCATACCTAACTAATTTCAAGTCAATTTTACCACGAGAAATGAATCAAAATTTGCTTGTAATCAACTTGTAAACTCGTTTTAGAACTGAACATATGCACATCTAGAATGAAACTGACACAATTCGAAATATTCACATTTCCAAAATAAACTTTATATTAAACAAATTCTGGTTGAGTTTTACTTCTACATTGTAAGGTTATACAGCGAGAAAATGCTGCCAGCATTCTTGGAACCATGTCGCAGGGGCCTTTCTTAGATTTATATTAGTTTTTAATTATTATTATTAAGTTTTTTTATTGTGTAAATTTACTTAAGTATTTACATGAAATAAATCCCTTTCATTCATTGTAATAAAAAACACCTTGTAAAAAAATGTTTCATTAGCAGACTCGGGTCTCGGGTACTAACTTGTTTACAGCAAATGTATCACCTAGCAAAATAAGTTTATCCCAATCGATCAAAAACACCTCACACCGCACCCAAAACTTCCATGGTCCAACTGATAAGACAAGGTCATACATCACTCTCTGAGATTTCTCGGATCCTGATAACATTCGAGATGATGGAAATAATTTATCGCGGCCTTGGACTGATAACGGAAACAGTATCGGGAGTATTATAGTAAAGTACCTTAGCGTAAAATATAAGATAACAAACTTGTAAGAAATCACACGGTCATGGTAAAATACGCGTGACTGTTGACGGTTTTTCCGTGTCTTAGACTTTGTGGACTAATTTAAAAAGACAAGGTGTTTATTTGTAGTTTTACTTCTAGCCCTTCGCCTGAAATATGTGTTGAGTAAATAGGTTATTAGCAAATATATTTTGTAACGTATCAAATTTTCTACATATGTTTTATATCTTACTTAAAAAGGAAAAGATAGAGTGATGTATTATTAATAACGTATTAGCTTATTTGATTCAAGCATTTACCCCAATATTAAAATTTAAGACAAATATGTAGATTAACTTTAAGAAAATACGGAATTCTAAAAGTTGCATTGTGTTGTTTCATGCGTAAAATTAGCTAAATAAGTGTAAATATAAATATATGTGTGTATACAGCGTGTCTTTTTGATACTACCTCAAACTGTAACCAGACGAAAATTTAAGTGCTGTGAACGGCTATCAAATTGTTAATTTAAAATTAACTACCAGAGCGTAATTAATTTTTGAAATATTTTCACGCAGCAATAATTTGATACGAGAGAGAAACATTCTGTGACAGCTGTCACGTCAACAAGTGCGACGTTTTGAAAAAAAAAAAAACAAAGCAGTATCACGTAGTGATACATTGCGTGCTTATTAATTTTGTAAGGAAAATAATAAGTCTTTTTTTTTTACTAAAACATAATAAAATGTAATTATTAGGGTCTTCACTAACTACCCTTAAAGTTTAAGGTAGTATCAAAAATACACGCTGTATTCAATAGAATAGACTATGTTGCTGCAATAATATTCCCAAGCTGTATCCCATACACACGTTATTACAAAGCTATAATTTACGCAGTACATCTCGTAATAAATAGCGTAATAGAAACTCTAGTGTTCTCTTAGATTGGAGATGGATAAGATCGTATCATACCTTTTAGGGTCAGGCGAAACTAAGTACATAGTAACATACTAAACTTAACAAAAATAGTGCTTTCACCCTTTATAAAGTGTATTGAAAGGTCCCATGTGTTAGCCTTTATTGCAGACATTCCTATAGTATTCTTTCGAATTTGTAAAGCAATTTTGAGCCGAAAATGTGTTGATAAATATAGTACTTAACTCTAAATAACTTTGTGTCTAAGTCTAAACCAGTACCTACCTACTTCAAGGATGTGCCCTTTCCAATTTTTCCATTAAGTTAGGAATTCACGGAATGCTTCAAAGACTTCAAAGTAGACTAAAATATACAAGCGTTTTCGGAATTTCGTATTAAAATAAAAGGAACCCAAAAACTTCTCTCTCATTTATGCTCATGCCGTTTTGTTACCTTCTGAAAACTTGGCAAAAAAACAATACACATATTAATTCCTTATGGACACCACAAATCGTTCCAGTGATAACAAAAATTAATAAGCTGTGTAGACAATAGGCACATCTGTTTGCCTTTAAATTAAACCACGAAATTACAAAGTTTACATTATTGCTTAGAGAAATATTTAATCATCTGTATTAAAGATCTTATTGTAAAAAAGGCAACTTATTTAGATAATTTCAAAGCAGGTAAACCATTTTTACAATGTTACATGCTAGTGATTTGTCTTAAACGTTACGTAACAGACGGCAGATAACAGATACCGGCGGATAGCGCTACTAACGCAAGTTTGACAGCGTGACGATCTTTTCAAGTCGATTTCGTCGCGGCAGCTATTCTAGAATAACTAATTGTCTGAAATACTAGCCGCTTTGACAAGATTTACAAACTGAGAAAACTGTTCTTGCTAAGTTATTGTAACACTCAGGTAATAACTAATCGTGTAGTAAAAGCTAGAAAAAACTGATCACCTTATACTGGCGCTGGTAGCTGGTTAGTATAAAAAAGTGACAGGTTTTAATTATTTTATATAGCGCATTAACACGTTGGTCAATATTGTATGGCTCTACATAGAGTCGAAGAAACTGAATGCTGTACTATGTGTAACCTATTGGCAACAAATACAATATTGTATGGCTCTACATAGAGTCGAAGAAACTGAATGCTGTACTATGGTAACCTATTGGCAACAAATACAATATTGTATGGCTCTACATAGAGTCGAAGAAACTGAATGCTGTACTATGTGGAACCTATTGGCAACAAATACAATATTTTCCTACTTATCATACCATCATATTGCCAAAAAAAACATTGTCAAAATTGTTGCAAAATGGTTCCACATATGTGAGCGATCCAGTTTGCTAAACTGTACTTTACTTTAAAGCGACAAGGTACGAAATAAGTAGCTACAGTAACTCACAAAAATCTTTATTCTAAGCCGAGAATTTTGAAGGTATTTGAATAAAAATAGCTTAATTTACAGAAATCAAAACCTTTAACAGCGTGAAACTTTTTGTTTTGAAAGTAGAGGTCATTAATCATTCACTGGTAAATTTTAGATGAACCTTTAGGAAGGTTTTGGGACCTTTTGGTGTAAATTTAAAATAAAACAACTGTGCCTTTACTGATCTCCTCTGAGGTAAATTTTTCCAAACACTGATATTATATTGCCTTTAGAGTTGTTTTTAACTTTTATTGACACCTTATCACGACTATGCCACGGCCATCTCGACAACATCGCGGGGCGTTCCCCGGCCCTGACATATGGACTTAGGCTTTGTTCGTAAGTATGTTCAACTAACGTATGCGCATAAATCAACGATCCACGCCAGATGTCCGAATTATGAAACGTAAGTCGGTGGGAGGAATATGCGAATGTTGTTGTATGACAACTTGTTGCAAGGCGAACGCGGCGTAGGCGTACTAAGGCTAGGGTTGTGAAGTTATTCCATTCCATTGTAATTAGAAGTGCTGTCTTCCGGCTAATGATGATGATATTTTTGTCAAGCTGTCACCTAAGAGCGCAGGGGCTAGGCGCTCTCCCTATGGGAACCGTAGAGTGATTTAAATATTTTTTATGAAGAAAAAATAATGATACCTAAAACACGTAATTACTCACGAAAATAACTAAAATACGTTTTATGCGCGCTTCCTACTAATGCGTTTTAAGTCGATACCAAAAGAAAATATTGCGGTACGGTCTGACTAGACTAGACCCACTCCCGCTGGTTCATGCTGAGGTAAATACAACCGAATTGAGAGACTCCTTGCTATGCTAGCTGGATACTCCTCTTAAATGAGTTTTATTTTATTATTAATAGTAGCTATCCCACGGGAACTATGCAATTTTACGGGATAAAAACTATCCTATATCCTTCCCCGGGACTCAAACTATCTGTGTACCGAAATTCATTTAAATCGGTTCAGCGGTTTCGACGGATAAGATAAGAGAACTAGGTAGTTGGCATTTTTTTAAGAAGCGTTAACAATATTTATATTTTATTATAGGTAAGCGAATATACGGATACCCTAATGTGTAAAGTATAATAAGTGCATGACTGGACGCTCCATGGAGTGCAACTTGAGTAGATAAGTTTTTTTTTATTTAGCCGTTAAAAGGTCGCGGTAGCCTAGTGATTTAACCTATAACATCTCAAACAGAGTGTGAGTTCAAATTCGGGCTCGCACCGTAGAGCTTTTCAGAATTTGCCATGAAGTCATTCAATGGCGTGTGTGAACTTCCCAATCCACACTGGGCCCACGTGAAAACTACAGCCCAAACCCACACATTAAGAAGCCTGTGCCCACAAGTGGGATGTATATGGGCTAACCTGCAGTACAGCGTTGGCTGCCTGGACGACCTTTATCATGTTTGATAACAACTGGCCGGAACACAGGATTAAAGAGTCGCTTTTGTGTAAAAAATATATGATGACAACACTTACCTAAAAATTATGTAGGTTCAAATATTCAACGTCACAATTGTCGTGACTTCCTGATTCGGCGTTGCACTAACGTGTCTCAAAAAGTACCTAATCTTAGTGCTCTTTATCAATTCCAAGATGAACGGCATACACATCGATTCTGTAATGAAATAGTAATTTAATCTTGACCTATCTACAAATATCCTGGCAAACCTAGACTTGAGCGGGAGCTTCGGCCCCGAACGTACTTGACCGGCGACAAGTGTGTACCTAACTTTCTATTGTGATATAACGCCCCGATTTAGTGAACAGTACAAAGCTATCAGTTAAGCGATGATGTTGTACGGTTGACGCACAATTGACTGATCCATCAATTTCGTTTCGTAATCACTAACCTGCAATTTCTAAAAGAGATGTAAGTAAGTAACTACTAGGTTCGTACACATTTTTTTAAATAATCCAAAATTTTTGAGGTAATTGACCAACTTCGAAAGAACATTCTTGTGAATGTTGTTAAACATGTCATAGAAAAAAATATATAACACATATACTTATTCAAATGGTTCCAATGGAAGATCAGCGTCGGCTGCAAAGCTGATAACATGCTGAGTTGGGACCATTTCGTGACATTGTTTTCGTTTTTCTTTTATTTATTTTTTTGCTTGTACAAATGTCACGAACAATTGTTTTTTTTTTTCTTTCTTTCAAAAATGTTTACAGGGATATTTTTTCAAACTACCCTCATCTTGCGTTGAAATGTTATGGAGCAATTTTAACAAATTTTGTGTACTTTTACGTTATACTATCACATTTCTGTTCAGTTATACGTCTTGCAGTCGTTATACTATAGGTAACATTTCTAGTTATACGTCTTGTAGTACCTCGCGACAAAATATTCAAAATTACTTATGCCTGACCAGTAACTTGAATGTAGAACCGTTAGTTGCGTAAAAACTAATAATTGAGCACTGCGGTACGTATGTAGGTATGCTTTTTAACCGACTTCATATACATATATTAGCAGTCAATAAATCAATGTGAAGAGAAAAACAAGTTTACGCATATAAGGAGACCGAATACCGCTTCCTGTATGTCGTTTTTTATATCGGAAGACAGTTAGTACCTATAGAATTGGTTACAATTGACTCTAATTGGCACTCAGACTGCAAATACTGTATTTGTTACCAAGCATAAACGATATTCAACGCTTGAAAAGTGAAACCGGGAAGGTTTTCAGTTCATGGGATCGGTAATCTTTACGTAATTATGGAGTGCAACGACCGTGGCCAGTCCGTCACCATAGCAATGCTCTGATACCCCCAAGAAAGTGAAACTGGGGTCGCTGACCCGATCTAAGAGCTATATGATACCAACACATGACTTGCAAGATTTAGATGAACTAAAATCAAACGCTTATGCCGCGATGCCGGTGCGAGTAACAGTAGATTGACAAATGGCTGGCTCGTTCCTTGATGTAGCTAATGTCACCCTGAAAAGGGATTAATCAATCATACTTTGGAAACCCGCCAGTGAATGAGGGTTTCTACTTTCTGTGAAACGCTAGTTGGCGCTAGTATCGTGAATTCCGTTTGACAACTTTGACATTTGACTCGCGTTTGGGATGGGTTGACCAAGCACGCAAGTGCTGGCACTTCACTTGGCATATTCGCAGAAATATTTGCGTGTGTGAAAGAGATGCACTATATTGTTGCTAGCGTGAGTGACGGAGATGTCATACACGCAACGCGAATACGCAATACCAAGTGAAGTGCCACCAGACTGCAACGTCAAACGGATCCTTCGAACTAACGCCATCTAACGATATAAACCCTCATTAAATAATCTTCAAAACTGCAAATGTGTATCAGAATCACATCAGATTCGTAAGCGGGCGTGTGAAACTCATATTTTCTGTTATCAAAATTATGCATCTATATCTTAAAGATATCAAAGAATAGCGTGACCTCTTTTACAAAATTATATCTTTATGATCTTGGGCTGATGCGTAATCGTACATTTTTTGTCGTAAGCCGGTGAATGGGAACCAAACAAGAGGCGAATTTGAAATAGCCAGCTACAGCAATCAGCGTGTTGCAACGCTGCGCAACGTCACGAAGCGTCTGACTTGCGCGTGAGCAGTTATAATTCAGTTTTCTATAAGTTAAGACCTACTATAAAAAAAACTTAAGAGCAGTGATACAGAAAGCTGCTTGTATTGAGGCAGTTCAGAGCGAAAATAATAAAATAGACTATACACATAAGATTAGACTTCAAAAATGCTCTTAATATGTTAGTTAACGTAAACATCACGCAAACCTGAGTAATAGGGATAATAATTTGCCGGAACTATGCTAATGTAGCGACTTATAGCACCATCTAGTGACCAAATATAGAAACTTTCAACATCTTTCATAGCGTCGTTGAATTTTCGCAACTTGGACGCATATACATATATTTACAATTTCCGAAGCTCTACCTTCGGGTTTCCATCCCCAGGCATAACATCTGCCTGGAGAGAGATCTCTCTATTGTAGCCTCTCCCCACACTAGCTTCACTCTTCCCTTAAATATTTTATTTTCCTTGTTTTCTAACTCTTCGCAAAGCCTTGATCGCAAATCATACGCAACTAAGGCCATGTTTTAAAATTTTGCTGCGGTCACCCACAGGTGTTTCTTTGCCGAGATTTCTATGACCTTTAAACATTGAGTTAAGACGTCGAATTTGCATTTAATTTTCATTACTTGAGCTCTTATTATGCGCGTCGTGTGAAAGCTACTTTCGAATAGTTAAAGTCTGTCCCATAATTATTTTTAGGGTTCCGTACCCGAGTCAGCAAAAATATCAACCCTTATAGGATTTAGTTTGTTGTCCAATGTGAACCAATCAAACTTCTAAGTCAACGCAATAAATGATGAAGAAGCAAAACTAATAGGGTACTAGAAACTGTCAAAGAAACTTTAAATTTAATTAATTATTAGTTAAAATTAGTTTTGAAAGTTTCCGTTTTGATACAAAAATGAAGTACACTAATTGTATAAGTACTTTTCGTGTCACAACAAGACTTTATTACAGTCAGTCATTTTATATACTACCTATTTATCTTACTATTTACGTGGTGCAACTTTTTGGTCTCCACCCTAACACAACCGAAGCCCTCTAATTTTGAGAAGATTTCTGGAGATAAGATGATGCTGGTAGTATAGAAAATAAAAATGTTGTTGTTGTCATACCTCTTAACTTATTCACGTGTAAGAAAAGATTAGAATAAATCGAGGTATACATACCCGATGCAAGCATGTATTTCCAACTAAGAACAGACGTACTGATGTGCCAAAGCAAACTTTCCAAAATTGCGGAATTTTTCATAAAGGAAAGTTTCCGAAACTTCTGACAATTTAGTATGGGGATTGAAACTTTCCGTTTCTTAAATTTAAATTTCCAAAATTTCTTGTGAAAATTTCCAGAAATATCCGAGAACTTTTCCAACTTTTTGGAAACTTTCTGCAACTTGCACATCTGTAAACAGACGGAGTTTATTGATCTAACTAAAGCCAACAAGATGCCTACACACCTAAGAGCAACAGCTGTCTTACCAGTACGGACGTAACTGTGAAAGTAGCCAAATTATGAGCATTTAAACAATACCTCATTTAAAAACTACATTCCCACATGATAAACTACTCGTGTGTTGGATTAGTTCACTATTTCAGGGATTAAACTAACAGCAGCGTTTATTTTCGCTTCATAGAAATTCAAACATATTATTTGCTTTCACTGCACCTGCGAAGCTTACCTATGCATTAAGATACTACCTAGACTAGACGTAATAATTCAAATCGACCTATGGCATTTAGTTTGTAAAATATAGTTTTACGCAACTCTATTAACGACGATCGAGAAATAATTATGTGAGATATTCGTAAAATGAGTATGCACTAGAAAGTATATAATAGGATAGTATTGAAATGTAAGTAAATTATAAATTACAAAATCGCTGCGTCGAAATGGTTTGAGTAAATAATGTACATTCGAGTTATAGCGTACGTAAAAGCGGTGGCCTACTAGTACCTATCATGATAAATTCAGAATATTGTAATCTCTCGCCCGGTCTCGATCCTGTTGTACAAAGTATATTATTCATAAAACCTAACCTCGTACAATTTGTATAGCCGGCCGGCCTTTGCTGTGGAGAAATTTAATTTGCACTTTTAAGCTCTCTCGGGGTAATAACAGCGCTGCGAGGGATATTTTCACTAAAGTGTGATTAAATTCTAACTTCATGGCTCACGTTTCTACCAGTTTCTAGACTACGTGAAGATGACACTAAGTGTCGTAGTGGAAGATACAACTTTGAGATGTCGGTGTCGTAATGCGAATAGTAAATAAAAAACACTGTACATACCTATTAATTTTGTGAGTTAGATAAAACGAAAGTTAATAAGAAGTAGGTACCTATGATTTTTCACTGAATGGTTTACAATACAAGGTGTTAATTAAATAACTGAAAACCTGAATCGAACCAGAAATCCAGAATCGAGCGTAGAATCAATAACGCTATACTTTAAAGCAGGTTATGTGTTTTTAGGGTTTCGGGGCCAAAGTGGCAAAAACGGAACCCTTATTTAAATCCCTTTTTACTGTGCTCTGTCTGCAGTGCACTGCGGCAGTGCAGCATACGCCAAATAAGATAATTTAATGCTGACCGTTTTCTGACAGTTTTATTTTCTTCTAAAAACGGCAAAGCGCAGCAGGCAACAGACGAGTACAAATTATGAGTGTAGCATTAGAAATCAAACAGAATTATTGACTTAGCATATAAATATTTTTGAAATTATTAAGGTATCAGGAAATAAATATAATAAACTAACTTAAAATAAAAAATAAACTTTTGAGGTGTCACAGATTTTCAGTATAGTATTAATTAACACCTTGCATATCTTACATACCTAACTCGTTATGAAAACTAAAGGTTCTC
Organism: Choristoneura fumiferana; assembly: GCF_025370935.1. NCBI lineage: Eukaryota > Metazoa > Arthropoda > Insecta > Lepidoptera > Tortricidae > Choristoneura > Choristoneura fumiferana. The sequence continues at coordinate 8,752,073 of NC_133476.1, read as the reverse complement.
AAACTTTATGACTTTCGCGCATAAGTTAAATTAACTACGGATGGGTAACACAAAGGACTCGGGGCATGCCCCGATGCGTCTTACAGGGATCAAGGGTCAATCATAATTGAGTGAAGCGACGTACCTACTCTTCAAAGAGTTAATGCTGACCCTCGATTGACATTATTCGAAGCTCTTTCATACGATCGACAAAAGGTACAAAGACGTATTCAACTCGTAGGTAGTTATGTACCCCGAGTCTTATTTAGAGCATTGAAGGCGCATTTCAGGCAATAGAGAAGCCCTAAATATATTTTAAAAGAAAATTCTTGAGACAAAAACCGCCAAGTGCGAGTCGAACTCGCGCACCACAGGTTTCGTACAAATTTGTAGGTATCTATGAATGATTATCTGGTGTTGTACAATCCCTCTGCTAAGCAAAGGTAATTTTAGATGACACTATGTCTATACATACAGACAGACATTGCTTCAAGGGATATCATAGTAGACCCCAGTATTTAATATCAATTTCAGAGTCTTGTTAAACGGACAGACGGACAACAAAGTAATCCAATAAGGGTTCCGTTTTTTCCTTTCCATACCATGGAACCTTAAAAAGGATATCGCAATAAAACCATTCACTAGACTATAAATTTATTTTATCTACACCCATATAGTAAATCCTCAATTAACCAGCATTACGACATTGGATTCTATTATGAACACGGCTGTATCGTAATGGTCATTATACAGTTGCATAAAATACTATATTATTACACCGTTTTAGTTTACACGAAACTTTATAATTTGCTAAAGTTATGAGTCTGCAAAGCCGTTTTATACGCAATGCTAAAGTTACAAAAAGCGCTACATTTAAGCGGGAACATATGAAATTGGTGTCTTGAGACGAGACATAACAGAGATTTAGGCGGGTACCTTGTGAATATTGCAACAATGTATGTAGGTAATTGCGTGTAGCTTTATCCTCGGCCGTAGTTGCAGATGCCCATTGCCCCACACGATTAGCCATGGTCCGAGCAAACGCGTTTCAAATCTACCGTTACTATGTGAAAATGATCTTATGGCTTTAAAATTGTTTTAGCATTAGCCGATGATATTGTAATGGATATGCGAAAGTAAATAGTAATTTCAAATATATCAACCACAAGTAATCTGGCATTCTCTTAGATTGCTGCTGCTATAAACATCTGTGGAGGCTCGCCCGAGGCAAGTGCGTTGAGTTGCATAATGAGTGCTGCAGTCTATCATCACAGAAAGTGCCGGTCAGCGGCGTCTAACCTTTAAGATTTAGACATTGGCTGGAAACGGCGCACCTTACTTATCGCTACATCGTCAAACAAGTGATTTGTTAGCCGCGGGTTACAATGCATTATACAATTCCATGCATAATATAGGATGACTTTGTATTTCGATGTGTTGCGAAACATGAAGAACCTACGGTTATCCTACACAGCAATAAATTATATGTACCTAAATTTGAATTCGAACATGTTTAAGAAATTCAGCAACCGTCGAAGATTAATGATGCATTAAACGAAATCCTACCTAACAAGGTCTGAAGTGAGAACTGCATTCTTCCTGCCTTCACCGGACCACCTTGAGTGCGTGTCGTTTATTCATAAAGGCACATTCTTACATTTCGATTAGCGGATACCTTAAAGCTTAAATACAAATGACTTTGATATTATCTCGCTAATGGTGTTGAAACGTTTGTTGATTTGAAAATTAATGATACATTTACGATTGTTTGAATGTAGTAATTTTGTTGATACAAAACTAATTAGTTATGGACTCGAGGCTAAATTATTGATTCCGCAATCAATAAGTATGTAACACCTAAAGAGTTAAGATACAAACAAAACAATATGAAACAAAGTCCTTAGAATAATAATAATATTTACTCGTAAGATGGAAACAATCAAAAAGCTAAAATTTTTAATTTCGAATAATGTGGATTTCTCTATTGGGTTCTGCGAACTCCTGGATGCATCAGTGGCTACTCCATTAAGACTCCCAAGTGCCGAGGGTGTAACCGAGGGGAAAACAAACATAAACCCGCAAACAGCACTTGAACAACTGTACCGCTTATTTACAAGGTTCTTAACGAACGCCTCGGAATCGAAAGAAACGTTAGAAAGTTCCGAGTGATTCCGTATGAATGCTTATGCTTTACAACACATTTCGATGCCTAAAATCGCTTATTTCGCGCATAAATACTTAAAAACGATTTCTCTGAAAGCTATATAAATGTGAGCTTGTGAATTGTAAATAGTATTTCGGTAAGCTATACTGATATGATAGTCATTTAGAAAATTGGGAGATGAAAACCCATCTAACTTTTAAGATAAAAATGATGGCAGCGTTGATGATAACTAAGCCTATGAAAATGAGGAGCGGACTAGTCAAGCGTAAGCATGTTATATTGACTGAGACAAATTGGAAAGAATGTCCAAACCAGAAGGTAACTTCTTAAATAAATTACGCAGTAAGTACATCGATACCTACACCTGTACCCACACTGACACAGTTGTCATTGAATTCAGTCTCATTGCATTTTTGGTAAAGAAACTATTTTGCGGCGCTTCTTAATGTTACGTGATATTTCATTTTTATAGCTGGAATCCATTCTGAGAACATCTTTTAAAGCTAGATAAAGTAGTGCTTGACGTCGAAAAGCTCCCTATTAATCCCGCTGCGCTGGTTCGGCTTTCAACGACTACAGATTGTAGTATAATGTAAGATATCCTGTGCCATCCGCCTCTCACTTGTCGGCATCAATTACAGCAGTTACAGCTTGTTTTTTTATCTAGCCGGTACCAGTTTATTTAATAAATCAACTTCCTCATGTTTGGTACAGTTGGCCTTCATGGCCCAATCAAAATACACAGGTTAACTTGAGTGAAAGACGCAGATACAACTTAGTTTTCTTTGGATTAAATAACGGCTAAAATTATTTTTTGACAAATATTCTACAGATTGTGACTCTCCTTGAGTTATTTATTGGTAATCATGGCGGTAGTGATTATGTCCTATCAGATGAACCGCTTGCTCGTTTACCTACCTGTAATAATAATTTAAAAAAACTTTATGTTAGGTATCTTGTTATTTGTTTGTAATTGACAGTTAAACTCACAAACTAATATACTTAAACTATTCGCGCTTCACGCTTAATTTTATTCATCAGATATTTCGACCGCAAACCTAACCGTGCATCCTAATTATTGTACCTAAACAATAATAGTGGATTATTCAACAAGGGACTAAAACAAGCCATAATGACACGAGATGTTTAGCCACTTGAGCAGAGCGAGGGTGGCGTGGCTATGGTTCGAGTAGCATTATGGTTGTTTAGTCTCGCGTTACACACTACTTTTACTTTGAATGCGAGGAAAAAAAATCTGTTCAAAATTACAATATTACTTTTTAAAAACGTACGCTCGACTAATGGACAGGCCATCTGTTCAAATTACAAATAGCATAAAAAAATTGTTGCGCGGTTTTTTCTTTTCCTTTATTGTTTATGAAATGATGATTTAAAAGCTTGCATATTTAGCCAACAGTTTCAAAATTAAAAACTATTTTAAAACTAATTGGACTATGCATAATAAAATTCATTCCTTAATATAATTGAATAGATTCATATTCGTAATCATTAATTGTGTTTCACGAAATTAAATCGTGTTTTTTTTTTAAATATTTTTGCACAGTTGTCATTTTGAGGTTATTTCCAAGCCCTAAAAATCCGCCAATCACAAACACCGTGTTGGCTGTTTGGGGGTTTCAACCGTAAATAAAAAAAGACTTTAATCCCTAGAGAATAAAAAGGAGCTTATGCAGAGATGCCGATATTCAGAGAATAAAGTAACAAGCATGAGAAGTGAAAAATAATTTGTCTCTATATTGAAAGCGCTAAAATACAGTAACGATGGTCTGTTACAATTCTGGAAACGACGAAACATTTCGGGGAATATCTTCCATGCCCTTTACGTCAAATAGACTATACAGAATAGTTTTATTAGTACTTGGAATTTCCCAGGTAGATTATACACATACGAAGTCGATCTCAACTCAATAAAAACATTTTGCTTAATTACCTGTTTTTGGATTATACCAAAAGTAGGTAGTATTTAAATTGTACCTTAATTGTACATTTAATATTTAAGTTGTGTAGGTAGGTCATGCAATATGCAATCAGAATTAGCAAAAGGTACTAATGTACCTTATGTATTACAACTTCGTCTAAGTGGGTAACTATTGGTTAAATCCATCATCTGCGCAAACAAAGTTAACGTTCCAATTTGATTTTCTGTCCAAATTTCTATTGCTTTAATAAACTTGTAATTTTATAGAAAGTGCTTTTATGATTTAAGTATGAGCATTTATTCTTTACTAACTGTTGTAAAAAAAGTCGCTGAACTAATGTCCGTCAGTTTGACGAGTAGGTACGATCTATGTTAGTTATTTGCTCCTGTTAAAGACCTGGTATTCAACTTCTTTTATATCTGGCTAGTAACTTTTGAATTTGGAAGGTTGTAAATAGAATATGAAATGGAGCCACGTAATACGTCTTTTAATACGATAGCGCTGCAAATTTAAAGCGAGTCGTAAATTAGACTAGAGCTGTTGCGAGAACAGGCCCCGCGAGCCTTTTACCAGATGATTGGCTCAACTTAAATCACGGCTTTTCCGCATTCCCTTTTAAGTCAGGCAACATTTCAAGGAATTTCAATTTAATTGTTGCGAATTACTTCAGTTAGTTAGGGATATTGATAATACAAAGTTAAAGTAGTTAGAAGTATTTTAGTGGTATATATTGCAAAGGTATTATGTTTAAATTAAGTTTCAATAATTTAAGATAGCTAAGGTAGATATTAAGGCAGGTAAGGTGAACAATGTAAAGTGATTTTGTTTAGAGACCTTATTTTGAAATTGTAGGTACCATGCGAAGCTGGGGTGAGTCGATAGTTTAAATAAATGCAATATCTTATGAATAATATTACATATCTAAAACCCGGAAAGTTAGATTACGGCATCGTTCTATTTAACGATATTACCATGGTGACAGTTCTTACGACACTATTAGATCATTTAGATGTTTGTAATATTATTATAGCCTTTGTAAAAACAGAAATGAGAGTAAAAAAGAAACTCAAGAAAGATAATTTAAAAAATATATGTAGCGTATCGTTTTACATGTACTTAATAAAAAGTTTTTATTCAATACGCCGGTGAAAAAGAGTTGCTGCAGTCACCGGTAACAATATCAGATAGGGTGAAGCACTCAATTCGTGTGATACTCTCTAATGGGTAATGGGGAATGGGTTTACGGAGCGGTACAACTAAGGAATCTTTAAAAAACGAGCCTATCAGTCTCTCAAAGGGCCGGCAACGCACCTGTGATACTCCTCGTATTGACAGGTGTCCATGGGTGGCGGTTATTGCTTCCCATCAGATGACCCGCATGCTCGAGGGATCTTATATATTTAAAAAAAATAGCTGGACGAATAGAATTGCATTCAATAACTTTGAGCATTTAACCTCTATGTTGGTGTCGGTGACAATGCGTCAATAAGAAGTAGAGTCAGCAAAACGCTTGTAACTAAAATAAAAATTTCAACGTAAACTTATTAATTATTATAGTGTGAATCACAACTCACAAAATAGAAGGTGTACTCATCCACTCCATCAGCAGAAACTTTAGCCTAACGTAACGAGGTATATGAACCTTGGATAGGATTATTGCAGCGTGAAACGAACCTTATTTGTACCTAGTAATAGGCCCGTAATAAGTGCATTTACCCTAACGAATGAATTTGGCAATTTCATTCAAACTACAGCTCAAAAATGTAAATAATAATTAACAATAGTGAATGATTCCTGGACATGTTCGTGTGTTACTTCCTTTACAAGCTTTTATTTTGTGAGTATGTTATAGGATCTTCACAACTAATGAACTGTCATGAAACTCGCGTGTAACATGATATAAGTTTTATTAGCTCGTGTCATCGTCGCAATTGGTGTGCATAAAACTATATATAATTTAAATCTATCACACAATATCAATAAAATATAATTCCGGACATAATTACGGAAATATATACTTCATTAACGCATGCCGAAGTACAGTTTCTATTTATATCTCGCTACGTAATTAAACATTCTTTATAATTTATATCACTATCAATTAATGTGCAAGTATTTTGAATATATCGTCTTAGGATTCCGTAGAAAGTAATCGACATTTCTATTTCTCTAATTATAATAACTAATTATCGGTTTCGTGGTTCGAACGTTTTCAAGTAATCAAAACTCACGCTGTTAGAAAGAAAGCACGAAGAAACAACATAATTGGACATAAAGGAGTTAACATAGAGTCCATTGTCTTATTATTTAATCACCGTCATTAAGTCTGCAAGGGGCCGTTGATTAATTGAATATCCTGCTGCTGTTTCATATTTTCTGCCACAGGATATAAAGCAATGTAGGTATTAAGGAAGCGCAGCAAGGTAGGTATCGATTACCAGGATAATCAGGATAGATTTTAATTGAAGTCGCAATTAGAAGAAGAAATTGGAAAATGTTGAACAGTTAATGGGGTAGGTAAACGTTTAATCGGCATTTCTTATGACAAGGTTCCGTTTATCATCCTTTGGCTACGGAACCCAAAAAACGAAGCAAATACATATTTTCACGTATGGTTCATGTATGAAAATAGTCCACATATTTATTTATGAGTAATAAATTTGAGTGGCCTTAATTGGGAGTGACGCGACGGGATCCAGTTCATCATACAAATTTACAGATTGAAATAAGTATTGTGTATGATCACATTTTCATTATTTAAGTACTTTAAAATAATATAAATAAGACCAAGGTAGATCGATTGCACCCCCGCAAACTCCGACCAAGCAATCCTCTACTCATTGGCACCTGTTTACCAGCTAACAAAAATAAACTATATTAAGTATGTTGTTTTCTTGTTTGTTTTGTGTTTCTGTTCCTGTATTTTCAATCATTTTATTTGCAAATACGTCACTCTCCTAAAGTGCTAATACTCTTCTAAAGTGCTAGTGTTAATATTGCTATACTGATATAGCAATATTAAATAATTACTACAATACTAATCCAATACGAGTAGATATGACTTTCTAAAGAAAAGCTCAGTCTTTCTAATACGTAGGTAATAATCGCACATATTTATACTCATGTAATTATGTAATCAGGAACCGGCAACTTACCTGAAAAGAGATAAATAATATTTTAATATTATATATTCAAGATACGCTGTTAGAATGATGTCTTTCAACATCGGAATCAAGTCTTACGATCATGGAATAAGATCTAAATAATTTATTGAATAATTCATTGTTAGTCTAACAACTGGTAGCATGGTGTACGGTTGTGTCACTCTGAAGATGAGCTCTGGTTGAGTTCGAAACGCGTGAGTTGTGTGGTGGTGGTGATAGATGGGTTTGTGTGATTTTTTTGTGTTCTTACAGTGTGGAGGTGGAGGAACTGCATGAACACGCATATTTTGCATAAGCTTAGCTATCGTAAGGTCGCGGGTGAGCAAGGAAATTCTTTTAGTTCATTGATAAAATCTAAAGTAGTTGATAGCGAATGCTCGCTGACGCCATTTCGTTTCCCAGAAAGAGTGCCGTAGCAACGCATATTTTGCCGCCTTTGCTTTGATATAGAAGCGGGACAATTGCCTTCTGCTTACACACTCGACGAATATTTCCGCCAAACAATGTAATATTACAAAACATCCAACATTGTACAGTCTGTGCGTCGATGACGACATGATTTGATGGTGCTTCTGGAGTACAATTGTAACAGTTGCTTATCTGATCAAAATTTAACATACAACACCTAAACACGCATCAATCTCGGCACTATGCTTTAAATCTGCTATTCGCTCATTAATTAATGAGAAATATGAAAACAAATAGTTTTATTTTTGGCTTTTTCTGTTACAAACTTACTCAATGTTTTAAACAACATTAGTAGGTTAAAAAAAGCTAATTTTAGTAGATACATCGGAGGTTTATCTAAAAGACAAACGCGTGTGAACACTCAATTACCACTTATTCAAAACGAGTCGCAAGTGTGCTACAATTTACACGCGTACCAAATTGATATGAACTTGATTTGGCAGACAACAAGTAATACGATAGGGATATGTGTCCGGTACATTTGGTTCCTATAATGCCATCGAGCGATGCATCGAAGCGCTTGTCAGGAATCCCATTGTTTTGGACAGCTTGTGCATTTTGAACGAGCACGTGAAGGCCTGAGTTACTTTCTATCTATTGTATTCACAGCAAAAGGCAATTGTGGTCACTTGGCACGAGTGAACGGCATGTCGCAGATAGCAGTCTCATGTTGAACGTCACGGAAATTTTGATCATTAGGACGTCCGTCGCACTCTCAAAAGGCTGTCACTTAAGGTACTATCAAATATGTAAACAAATACGTACAGTTTCTGTTTGATTTGATACCGCTGACGCATTGTGGAGGTTTTTGATTGACTAAAGGCACAATTTAAATGGGTCAAGGTTCAGGCGAAATCACTACAAAACGTCGGTTACGCACGTGATAACCACATAGGACGCCGGTTGACGGTTGTTGCCATCAACGCACCCGCGCCGGAGTCGAAATTAAACTGGCTGTTTAGAAATTGAGCGATTGCCTCGTAAAAGTATGAAATTGCCCGACAATTACAACATTGAGGATGTAATTACACATTACTGCAGAACGTGTATCAGTTCGTCGGTTGGGCGCGAGACTGCGGGTGCGATGCGAGCGCCCGCGCACGCCTGGGCGCGTCGCGGCACACACCGATCAATTTATGCAAATTGTCGAGGCGGGCTAGAGCCAGTGGATGGCTAATTGACTTCCAACTATACCGGGAACAGACACCGTGCGATATGCAACTCGTTATTATGCATTGACTACCACCGTGTTACACCAAGTGTCGTAGGGTGTGGTAAATAGCCAATATGTAAAATGCCCGGGCCGGGTATTAGCAGCCCGCTGTCATGAAAAGCATTAGTTACTGGGTTAATTGCTTATTTATGACTACATTAAAATAATTAACTTGTATAACACTGGTTCGAGGTTTTACGTGAAAGTAAATGGAACTAAGTAGAGAATACCCTCAATTATTTTTCTAATTTTTACCCTTCTATCCCTACTTAACATTATAAATGCAACAGTAACTATCTATCTAGATCCGGAGGACCAAATCCCCTCCCCCCTTTTAACCCCCCCCCCTTCCGCCTCCTTTAGCCCCTTCCCCTCTCCCTAAGGCCGGCAACGCACCCGCAGTCGTAATAATGCTGTAGGTGTCCATGGGTGGCGGTGATTGCTTACCATCAGGTGACCCTCATGCTCGTTTGCCAGCTATTTGATAAAAAAACTGTGTCTGTTTACTCTTTACGCTCAAACTACGGAAACTATGTAGATGAAATTTGGTATGTAGATAGTTTGTGACTGTACGGTACATAGGATAGTTTTATCCCGGATATTCCATCGTTCCCGTGGTATAAAGATTAACAAAATACTAAGCAGGCGAAGTTACGGGCTTGGTTGTTTTTTTATACCTATCTAAAAAAAAACAAGCATGCGAGCATGTTTCCGGGTGTTATTTACAAAGTTGAATTGTTCAATTTCGATCTACGACAGAACTAATGTTGTTCAGTTTAAGGAGTATGATCTATGTTTTAATTTTTTTTTACTCGTGAAAACATAATTACCTTTATTAATCAATGTACTTACATTATTTTTATAATTAAGGAGTCACATACATATAAAAACAAAAAGAATTAACCTAATGTTTTAATTATTTGCTCATATTACAGGCCACACCCGGTAGAAATGCCTTTCAATGCTTATTTATCGAAACTACGTGACAACGGTAAAACTAACATCAGTCCCCAAATTAAAGTTGTCAAATCAATTAATTACAAAAGCCATACAAACTGCGAAACATTTCACAATATTTTCGGTGCGTTAATTTACTATCTGGGTAGGTTTAGTAATAACTTTATAGCTCAGTTGTTTTTTTGTTAATTATCAACGTGCGTAATTAAGCAAACTTTGCGTCACCTGCCACTAGAGGATTGAGGGAATAATTAAATTACTTGACGCTTTTATCATAACCATTATCATCAAGTGTGTCATGGTCGTTCTCCGGAGATTTATATATACTTTGCAGGTGCGTTAAGTGTTGAACATATAAATTTAAATAGGACATCTAGTTTTTCGGATAACGTTTTTTGCTGCCAAACAAATGTCTCCTCTGCCTACTTTCGCTACTCTATAAGCATAGTACACTCACATCGATCCGAGCAAAAAAATGTCATGTATAGATCTAGATCTGGCTTATTGAGGATAATATTTATGAGTAAAAACCTATGCGTACAAAGCAGATATTTTATTAGGATAGTAGGTAACTTACCTGTAGTACTTACCCGTGTGAGGTTTGTGTCAAATTTTTTGATTCGAGTAATAAAATGGAAAATCTAGAACGGCTCTTCCACGAAGTAGTCCGGTCAAACTATGGAAATAACCACGCCTGGGTTGAATATTTATAATTGCTCAATTAATTTTTCATCAATCATCGCGGACCGACCATTGGAGTGACGATGTCTTGGAGAGAGGTGAAACACGTTCCCAACATATTAATACTAGTGGTAGTGATTTTGATTGCGGGGTTAGTTGTGCTTACGTTGTTAATTTTCATGATCTAAACGGAATGAGAACGAGAAAATTATCTTTCTCTTTTAAACACGGACCTCGGCAAAGTAACGCTAGAATACATACAGAACATACATACCCTTTGACGCCATATAGACTATAACCGACCAATGTATGGAAAAAATTGCAACCACATTTATAAAACTCTAAAAAATATTAACAACGGTTATACAGTCAAACCAACCCATCCACCTGATAAAATATATATTTTGAACACCTTATTTACCTGATGGTGATTGCACTATGTGCGGGTATGCAATTTTAATCGAGTGAGTAACGCTGTACATTTCCTGTCACTCACAGTATAAAACCGTATGCAAGGTCAAACGTAATTACTACAAATAACAGGCATGCGCAATTACAAAGAATTAGAATGTGATTTTGAATTATATATTACCAAATTATGCACTTATTATTATATATTAAAAACGTGAATCTATAAGTAAATGTATTTTTTAAAACCGGCGAGTCAATTCTTATCCTCTGATGAGGCACGGTAGGTATAATAAACTTACAATTTTGTAATACGCTGACTACAACTAGAATATTAACTTAAGGTAACCACAATCAACCATTTTTTTTTAAAACGAAGATTTTCGGGTGCGCCGGACGGGTTTCATATCCGCTTCTCTTGGCGATGTCCTGCCAAGTGAACTACCGCAACCTCTTTGGCATACCTACGCCCATAGTGGAGAGTGTTGCCATCTATCACAATAAAAAAAAGTCCTAGTTTCTAAGTTGGTTGGAAAAACGGAAGAAATGATGTACCTACAACTTCTATTTTTCATGTTGTTTTAGCAGTTCGTTTGCTTAATTAAACTTAAGATTTTTTAAACGAAATATTTTTTCATGCGCGTTGGACGGGATTTGAATCCACATCTCCTGACTATAATAGGCGTAAAGTTTCCTACTTGGCCCACCGAGGCTCACATCCACTCCGTTTTATAAAAATAAACCTAATATTTCGTTGTGTAAACTTTCACCTACTTCTAATAGAAAACAAATAATATCAACCATATTATTAGTCGATTAAATGAAGGTATAAATCCAAAATGAACCATATAAGGACCTATACATTCTAGATCAGCGGGTTTTAAAATATCTTACCTACGAGTTAATTACTTTAATGATTGCGCCCTTGTAATTCTAGCGATGTAAAAGTTGCAGTTGCCTCGTCAAATAAACAAGATAAACCACAAAATGGTGTTTAAAGAAAACGAAATGAGAAAACTGACAATACCACGAGACGACCGCATCGCAGCATTTAGTGAGAGAAAGGTGACAATTAAAGTGTTGGCTTGACGTCTCATGTCATGGTATCAAAGTATTAATTTAGGTCACTATGTGAAAGACGATAGTATCCCCACTGTTCCTAGACTATAAAACTCAATCATACTGGCACTATGATAAGTGACAGTATTACATTGTGCTTAAACAATCAAGGATCTCCAATACCTATTCAACACTGCAAAGTGTATAGACTCCAAACACAAATTAGTACAATGTATATGCCCTATTTGGATCACAAATTGAATATGTAGAATGTACGCAGTCGAATGTAACCCGTGATGAAATGTAAAATTATGTTATTTGTAGCACTAATGAACCCTCGCTTGCACTTCAGCAATTAGCGCGAACTCGACGCCGGCATGAGTCGAGGCAATGTACATAAGTTTGCAATTTATTGCGAAAATAATATAGGAAATTAAATTTAACAAAGTTTGCAAGTCAATTTCACTTACGTTAGGTAATAGGTATCTCTTTATTGTTTCGTTAAACTTTAAGAGTTATAGCGAATTGCTAGAAAGAATAAACCCCGGGTGAGAATTGTTGTTGTTGTTGTTCAATTTAGAAGTGTTAAAAAGTATGAAACTCTCGATCTTATTAAACCAAGCTGTATGCTACGTCTAGATTTAGTTGTTCCTACAAGTAATCGTTAGATAAACCAAACAAATAGACTGAGAGATACTGTTGCGTTTATATAGATGGTTAAGATACCCCCAGAGCGCAAAAATTCAATATCTATTTTTCCAGCCCGACTCCATTGTACGTCTGCATCGGACGCTTCGTTCGAAAAACGTCTAACCATGTCTAGGCTATGCCCCGTTCCACTATCCACCACAGGAATGGAAATGAGGAACTTTCCGCACATTTCCACAGGCATTGTTAAAGCGCACCGACAGATTTGAATATGGAATATCGCGGGAAGTATTCCGCTCCCGGTTTTATTTCCACTTGAGACGAGACTCTTTAGTCCCTCTCGAGCTGTATTGCAAGTTACATAAAAAGAGAAGAGGCACTGGTAACTTTGTTGTTTTTAATCCCTATCACTTTCATTATAATTAATCCCTTTGAAGCCGCCGTCTGCCGTGTTAATGAATATTTTTACATAATTATGTGGTTAGTCAACCAATTGATGTAATTACTTGATAGATTTCAAATGTACTTGAGTGGCTGAGAAGTTAATGATGCGGAAACGTGACACGTGAATATATTCAGACCGATACGCTCGACATTGTTGATTACAAGTTAAATTTGGTGTTTCAATAACTTCATTTCCTTTACTTATTAGCCATTATAAGAAAACAATACGTGTTGGAGTTTCTTTCTTTTCGTCACATGACGTCGTAATCGTAACCTCAGTTAATGCCCCTATCGGGATACCTCGTGGTGCTGGTTTCCGTGACATACTACTCGTGATAAAAAAAAATGCATTATTGTGAAAAGTACTAGCTTTTAAGTCAACACAATATAAGACAGACTGTAATAGTGTAATAAGGAGAAAATAAGTGAAAGAACAGATAAAAAACCATAAACTAATTGTTCTTTTTCCACCAGCCTCAGTATTTATTATGGCCAGTAACATTTTCCTTCAAAGAGAATTCACGTAAAGTACCGTCATTCACAACAAAACACAGACTGCAATATTGCATGTCAAGTCATTATCTCTTAGTTTGTACCGCCTGGCTTTACAGCAATTGACTAACTCCTTAATTTAGTCTCAAACTTTTAATGAGGATGACCTCTCAAGCCAGATTGGTGTGTAATTTGGGTACAACGAAGCTAAATCAACTGTAAGACAGTACGGTATAAAAGCTAAGTGAAGATTAGATGTACCTGACTCTATTAAAAAGCAACTTAGTCGCATTATCGCTTTAGCCTTAAGCAGATGTCCAATAAAGGTAAATAAAAACTAAGTGAACATATTACGATGTATCTCCAAAGATATATTTTATGACGGAAGTTGGACGTAAAAAAGCGCTAGCGTCTTTTATACTTTGAAAATAAAATAAAATAAACTACAAAGAATCCAATGCCCGATTTCTAATTTAATAAATATTTGCTCCAGGTTTGACACAAATAAAGTTGAAATCGAATATAATGATGTTTGTTTTGGTTTAAAATTATGCCATCGCTTCCTAGAAGCCCATTCGTAATATCTTATTACACTAAACAATACGGAATGAAGAGGTGATTCAAATGCACACTGATTCAACAAAAATATAGTTGTATGTTATTTTTATTACTTTTATGTCCGGTTTTTTACTATGATTCAGAACACGCCTTATCAAAGACCACGGCGGCCACGATCGCTATGTGGGCTTGCGTAGAGGATATCAAAGATTACCTTCAAGGTCTTCAATGACTGGCAGATGCCTGTCTTAATCTTGCCAAGTGGAAGGGGTGGCGGATGACCTATTTGTTGCAGATTTTATCGTTAAGACAAGGACCTAGATATGATCTGACTCCCGCATTCCAAGGCTCGGACCAAGCTCATTTCTTAGTAAATGGTGCAGATAACAGATGTAGCGACTGCTAAGATTGAAAAGGAATGTCCGATGTTGTAATTAAACACGTTGAGGAGTTGTTTTAAGTTACATGCTAGAATAGTATTTTATGCAACTGTATCGTAATAGGGGTCCTTAAAACACGAGTGTGGGTTTATGCAACGAGGCGTAGCAGAGTTTCATAATAGGAATACAAGAGTGTTTTAAGGCCTAATTACGTACAGTTGCATACAATATTTTATCTATATCCATATATTAAATCCTCTATCTCTATCATGTGTTCAAAAACCATTGAGAATGACCTGCATTAACAAGAACTAGGTAGGTATGTCTGCCCCACGAGCTGCGCCCGCCCGTGCTGCTGCGCGTGGTCGCGGCGCTATGCTGTTATGATGTATGAAATCTCATTACGATACAGATTTCTATATTACGATACAGCCTTGTTGATAATAGAATCCAATGTCGTAATGCTGTTCATTACCTATGGTTTTTGAACGCATAATTGAGGATTTACTATATGGGTGTAGATAAACTTACTTTTTGCAATGGTTGTAGCTCAACGGATAGAGTTTTTTTATTGGGGTTAAGTCGCCTTAAGAGCTAAAGACACTACTTGCTTTTGTTTACATGATTTTGTTTTTTTTTTTAAATATGTGTTGCTTTATAGGAAAGGGGGCGTGCAATCGGGAAAAATCTATTACGGGCTACTGGGAAAAGAGGACCCAAAATGTGCCAGACTCTCACCGGCTATAAAACCCGGTTACAAGTCCTAACTCCCTGGATCTTACTACGGGGAGATGAGGGTTGGAAGGGTTTCTTATCTACCCAAAGTAAGACTTGTTGATTCAGCCATTTGCTGGTAAGCTGGGAGAGGATTATCCCTTGATTATCTATTCTCCCGTTAGGCTCTGTGGGGTGCTTGAGTCAGTCTCCCCCCCCCCCCATTAGTTTATTTACTTGTAGAAATTATCGTCGTCGTCGTGTAGAAATTACCAGCGTAGATGGCAAGGCGGGCATTACGGTTTTCAGAAAGCCGGTCTAGGTAAAGCACGTTGATAGATGAAAATTTGCTCTACTGCCAAAAGGAGAGGAGCCAAGGTGAGGTCATCGATCCCAAGGAAGTAATCTAGTTTCAAAATAAGTGCGACGTACAAACTGCTAATTAATACCAAAGTTTTGACCTACTTGTAAAGGTTCCTGCGTCGTCAACACACTTATAAATATTAAATCTAATACTTGATTGACTGAGGCGTTATTTTTTAGAGGTCGATGTTAATGAACTAGGTATAACTTTTCCTTGCTATTCCACAACCACATGTGCAAGACAGTCTGTACTGTACAGTGTACAGTGTACACACATACGTTGTTTTGTCCCTCCTCACCTTCCATATACATAAATATAATGTCAAACAGACTTATATCATGAACAAATATACATGACCCTAACGCGTTTCAAACTAACGCGAAAAGTATTCGTCGAGTTGAGATAGGTTTTTCCCGCACTCCTTATTATAATGGTATACCGCTGCTTATTATCATGCCAAATGCTTTGACTGCGTTCCGCGCATTCTACGGTGGCACTTCACTTCGCGTTTTGTATTCTCTTTTTGCTCATTGTGTCTCCGTCACTCACGTATAAAATGAACTGTCGTGTCTCGTTTCCTCTTAACAATAGAATGTTGAAAAAGGACTTATGCGTACGAGTGGTTTTTAAATATGGCAATCATAAATGTGCAACTATGAGAGATCCCTATTGCGTTTTATGACCGAAGTTTCATTTTGTAAAAAGCTTTAAGCCCTAAGCTTTTTATGCGTGCAATGACCCCGATGTTATCGGTATAACGATGGTCCTACGTGACGATTTGTCACTCGCGGGGTATTATGGACAGGGTTGCCAGCTACAATATGGATGTCTTTAAAAGGTGAATGTGTCGTTTCTTACAAGGCTGATAACGCACCAGCAGTCCAAATGGTGCTGTACTAGGCAGCTGTGATCATTTACCGTCAGATGGATGAACCTTTTAATAAAAAAAAATTGAATTCAAACTTTGTTGACTTTAGGTACTTTTTATAGACTATACTGGCAAAGACATCCAAATCCAAACTACATTTCCGTACCAAATTTTAAATCGATGCCATTAACTGTTGAGGAGTTCTGTTTCGCGGAGACGATCTTGGCCGGTGCATCAGACTTCTACTAACGGATTATTATATCACTAATTATTATGTCACTGGACTTACAAATACCAAGAAGTGGTCGAAATATGATTTGCGAATTTTCAGGACGTAGGTTACATAGTAACATACAAAGGTATAGTCGGGGTAAGTAAAAGTTCGTCACTTTTGGACCTTAACGTAATTGAAATAGAGTTGAAAAGTGACGGACCTTTTCTTACCCCGACTATACATGTGAAGTTAAATAAAAGCTTCTTGTAAGCTTCCAAAATAAAATAATAACGTTTTTTTATTATTTCGTCTTAATTCCCTTAAAAAAATAGTAACTTGACTATACTTTGATTTTTCACAACTCGTTTTTTTTTTAGTTTTCATACTACGCATTTTCAATGCGATTTTAGAAATCTGTCCCTGCTGAATGAATGATGTTACTGTTTTTATTATCTGGCAGCCCTGACTACAGAGCCGTAGGGAACACCCCATCGCATGCATTTGTTCCCTATGACACGTATGATTACAGTTATCGTATCTAAGTACCACGAGGGTAAAGCCTGCAAAGGGTACGTCTATCAACATGCGGCCAGAAAACAGACATTTCCAGGCTCTACTTAGTTTTAATCAAGCTTTTTTGTTAATCTTTTCGTTGAATATTCTTCCATTGTCATTCAAACTACATATTGTAAGTTTGCATATCCTGCCCTGAAGCAGCAGTGTTTCGGCGTGGAGAGTAAGACAGCCGGTAAAATTACTGGCACGTGAGGTATCCCATCTTAGGCCTCTAGGTTGGCAACGCGTCTGCAATACCCCTGGTGTTGCAGATGTTTATGGGCGGTGGTGGTCTCTTACCATCAGGAGACCCACTTGCTTGCTTGCTTTCTAAAAATAGTAATAGTAAACATGATTATTGAGTGTTATAAGTTATGATCTGCTGTCTACGTCTTTCAAATTGTATTATCTTTATCCCGCGGGAACTGTGTAGGTTTCGGAGATTATTTAGTACGTGTAAATCCAAGTTATAAATCTGTATGTGCCAAATTTCATAAAAAGGTGTTTTAAAAAAAAGTAGCCTTTTTTCCAATTTCGGACTGTTTGGGGAGTGGCGCTTGTTAGGCTTGTTGTTGAGTGAAACTCTTCGAATTCGTGCGAATAAACTTCACTTTAATAGTTACTTGTAGCTAAGGTAAAATGTTAATGTTATGAATGCACCCGGTCGCGATAAAACCGTAAAAAGCACTAAACTACTTCAAGGCGGGAGCGCCGCCAGTGATTGACGTCACAAAGGTGTTCGGTTACACCGAACACGGACAAAATATGGTTTTTTCTACTCAGAATCAAGAGTACACTCGAACTGGGAAAAAATACTATTTCATCATCACAATCACAATATAAAGCTTCAGCTCCGACGAAACTGTGGAGTCTGTAGTACTTAGTAGTATTAATAGTATCAAAACTATTTCAAGAAAATAGGAGTGATATGGGTCCCGTTGCTCGTTTCGCGAAAGAAGTTTAGTAACAAAGTTTCAAACATATATTTGTATTGCAGCAGTACAGCTCCCGCTTAAGTTCTTGTAAGTTTCGTAAATGTAACAATTTAGACCATTATTCGCAAAAAATAAAAAGCTGTTAAAGCTTTTATGTTTGAATGACAAATGGCAAAATTGAATGAACATTCGCGTTTATGATAGGAATAAGGGATGATTTATAAAACTGACTTACTATGGCAGTAGCACCTACTTTTAGTACCCTTTCTAGACAAAAAACCCCTGTTTTCCCTCAAAGTCCATTATTCAGTGGAGCGAGAAAATAATGGCGGCAACTATTATAAAAACAACGAAATTGTCGTGTTTTTTTTATTATTTTTGTTCCACTTCTACAAACCGTAAAGAATTGATATATTTTAAACATAACTATTCATTTTAGTGCAGTTATTTAATAGGGTATTTATTAAAGAGTAGAGTCGCTCTAAAAAGGCATGATCAAGTAGTAGACAATAATAACAGAAAGTAATTTAATTTAGTGTGCTGTACATATGTGTAACATCTTCATATCTGCTGGTAATTTTCAGTAGATAGTGGATCAAGTAATTTTATTTGTTCTGATTAATCTTATTAACCGGCTTTTTAAGAATATGAAAAATTATGGTCTAGCAACGAGCAGTATCAAAAATTTATCCATTGATTAAAAATTTACCCAGCCTTGGACATGTAGGTACTGTACTTATTGAAACAGACACAGAGTCAAAATTACCTATATTTGCCACATTTTTTTAAGCTTCAAAGTGTTATTGAATGTAAGCAGTTCAATTAACTTACTTACTCGTATTTTAACTGCCTTCAAGAAATGGTGCCGGTTTTGAATTCGGTTTTCATTTTTGTTGGTGTGTGTTTTGTTTGAAATTTTATACATCAACGAATAAGCCCATATATATGTAAGTTATTAAATTTCGATGTTAATTTTTGTTGTATGGTGGGTCTCAGGAGGTTAATGCTGCAGTTTTAGAACAGTATTTATTGACAACCCCTTATCTATAATGTAACTACTAAATAAAACAAACGATCTCATTAAAAAAAAAATGTAACAATCTAACGGGCCCCGCGTCCCTAGGCCAGTAATTGCGGTACTTAGTACGAGTGTCAGTACTAGTACGTGGGAGATAGCGTCACGTCCCCCCACTTCCTCTATAAATCAGCGTAAGTGTGCTGCGCGCGCGCGGATGCTGCGGCATCTTGACTCCGCCTGCCCAAGCAATAGACGTCAAGCGAGTTTTTGGGGTTTTGTCATCCGGCCATCATGAGACGTTGCTACTCAGTGTCACTCGTGAACATGAACAGCATTTCCGAATATTAATTAATTACTACTTAAAAAAGTTACTTGTGCTTGTTGCCAAAATAAAACGACCTAGGTAAAAAAAATATTTATCTAAATCGCGTGTTTGATTTTCCAAGTGCATTTGGTTTTGTTGTAATTTTATGATTGAAGGTCTAAAGAGTTAAAGTGTAATCAGGGTAGAATCATATTTGTTACTTAAAATTAGGTCTGTTCTACGTAACTTTTCTGTTGCACTCGTGAAAATAACAAAGTGATTTAGTACAAAGCCAAATAAATAGAAAGAAAGAAAGAAACATTTATTCACAACACAAGACACAACAATAGTATTAAGTACAAATAGACAACACGTAGGAAAGTATGTGTCATTGCGGTTGTGAATCGGACACTGGCTCAGCATAATGCTGAAGCGTTAATAGAAAAAAACACACTTTAATATTTTTACTAGCCGCAATTCAACGTTGACATTGTCTAGGGATCTAACACAGATGAATAATTAAATAAAATCTTTAATTCCAAGATGTTTCCGAGTTGAACTGAACATATGGTTTTGTTAAGTAACAGCTGTGATTAGATCAGTGTTGCCAAGTTAATAACTCTGGGTTTAAGTTAGTCACATCTTTTCAAACGTTTTATACACATCAGCGACTTTTTTCACGGTTTTCCGGACATTTGGTGGCCTTAGAAATAAAATCTCCACAAACTGGCCACTTTTTTCACTATTTCTTGTGACTTTTAGCAGCAGCAATCATGTCCGCTATAAGTTAGTGTTCTGTACCATACTAAAGTGACAACACGTTTCTCGGACCCGTCCCTGCCCCGTTGTGGAAAGTTGCGCAAAAACTAAAGTCGCTCGTGTCCGTCTCGTCTTCTTTTTCTCAGCACTTTGCTTGTTAAGGGCTCGTGAAATACCTACAAGCTGTCTAAAGGTAACGATTTATGGTCAATACCATGTGAATCCTAAAGTAAGTCTGTAGATTTGTTTGTGTGCTGCATTTAATAATCATCATCATCATATCAGCCGTGGGACGTCCACTGTTCGACATAGGCCTCCCCCATAAGTTGCTATAAGTTGAATTTGATGCGCTAATATTACCTAATAGGTAATCTATGAAAAAACTTGCTCATGGCGCGCGTATTAATATGAAAACTAGAATAAAAATGCAAGTAAAGGTATTTCGAAAACCACCAAATGCAAGTTGGACTCGCGCACTGAGGCACCCATGCAATTTTTTTTCATAGTTTTTAGTGATTTGTAGCCAAAGTGTATCTCACAACGATTCCATGAAGCTCAAACACAGCATAATTATATCATTTTATAACAAAGTACCGGTACCTACGGTCTTGTTTATCAGGGTCCAGTTCCCCAAATGATACTTTCTGAATGTAAATACTTGACTTGATGTTAAAAATGCCAAAATCGCCTAGGTGGCTTAAAAATTCGAGGTTTGCCTCATTTCTCTAAGATCCCATCATCAGATCCTGACTAGGTCTCAGTGGGACACTTTTTTTTCACGACTGGATGGCAAACGAGCAAGTGGGTCTCCTGATGGTAAAGATTCACCACCAGGTATTTCAGATGCGTTGCCACCTAGAGGCCTAAGATGGGATACCTCAAGTGCCATAATTTCACCGGCTGTCTTACTCTCACACTTAAACACACAGTGCAAGCACTGCTGCTTCACGTCAGGATTAGCGAGCAAGATGGTGGTAGCAATCCGGGTGAACCTTGCACAAGATTGCCTCGAAAGTATGTCCTTTAGTTTAAAAAAGAATTTTGAAATTCGGCCACAATTGGTACAAAACATACACTCGAATTGAGAACCTCCTCCTTTTTTGAAGTCGGTTAAAAAGGGCCTGTGGCATGGTGCCCAACAGGCTGGCAGCATTAATCGTCGAATAGCGCAAATTTAGAATATGGCAATTCGTTGAGAGAGATAACTGCCAACCCTTATGTCTCCAGTAGTGTCGACCTCTCACTCGGTATTAAATAATATCAGTGTCAGCGGACGGCAAGATACGAACTTCGTAGTACTTATATAGGACCAGGCGCTTTTGCATTTAATGTTTGTATACACCAGGATCCCATAAACCCAATATCTTAAAACCGACAGCGATGAAATTGTATGCTTTAACCCTGATATTATGCTTTGCTGCTTTCGCCTGCTGTACCAGCTCTTCTTGTGGTACCTGATTTGGATTGAGTTGCCTTAAGGGCAAAAGACACTAGGTCCTTGCTGTTATTTACCTAAATACTTGATATATTAGTTTTCCAAATTTATGAGGTTCTTTACAGGAGATCTTATGTTACTTTGGTGGTCTAAAGAGGTAAGTTTAGTATATCGACAAAGGTTCCAAACTAAAACCCGACCCAAGATTGACCTTGGTACGAGTAACACTAAAGTTAAAGAATATACTTTGAACTAATAGATAACTTTAAAGGAAAATTTAGAATTTGTGATATAAGTAGAGGTAACTCAAACGGGCTGAATTTAATTTCAAGTTTTGAACTAAATTAACTTTGCCCGTGCGGTTGGCTCGTACGGAATGCCGCGGGCAAAAGCTAGAGTATAATTTAATGCTGCGAATTGAGCGGTCATTGACCTGTCCTCTGCCCGGGCTAAGGGTCTCTACGACAAATCTGTACAACAGTTATTAGTTATTCTTTCTCATTTTATGGTTTTAATAGTTTTTACACTCGTAATCTAAAGTAATCTGCTGTCTGCTGCTGTTTTTTTTTAATTTTATTTTACGTTTTAACGAGGCTTTGATACACCAAATGTCAACAAACAGCGTGTTTCATATTTATTAGGATTAGATAAAGTTTAATTAACCAAACATTCTTTGATTGGAATATTCGGGTATTTTTACTTTAAATGGCGCAACATTTTTTTTTCAGAAATAGATAATCCTTGGTTCTCATTACTCAGAATCACGAGTACTATTGATTTAGACGAAGAAAAAAAATGACCATAATTTTTCCATAAAAAAATATACGAGTATAAGTAAACTGTATGAAAAAAAAATGTAATTAGCAAAAATAGAACCGTCTACAAAAACAACTTGGAAATAATTTTCTACTAGCTTGAAGTCAGTTAGTTACTTAGTAGTTTTTTTTAGCGCCATTTAAAGTAAAAATGCCCATTCAGCGTTAACAGCATTTACATTGGCTGTAGTTTCCCGCGTTGCGCCTACATTTTGCAGTTTATTTGTATCTATGCATCGCGACATTAAACGTGGTTTCGTAAACTAAACGAATTCACTACTCACTGTTTCCGTCCACATGAGACCTCAGAAGGACTCGAATTTTAAGGATAAGTAAGGTATTTATTAGGTTGATCATTCAAGTGTTTTTTTTTTTGTTGGCTTGGTAGAATATTCTGTTGTAAATGTCATCAAAATCAACAGGCTATATCCATAAAAAAAATATAACCACGAAAATGAGGCTGTAGGAACGCTCAAATAATAACTCTTAAACGCGATCATGTTCGTTTAAGTTTAATATCGATTCAATGTAATTTTCGCTCCTAAGATAGCATCCGTGAAATGTATCAATGCTAGCATTTATGATACGAGGGATCATGTTCTCGTGAGCTCATAGATAAACTGTCTCAATTCATCCACTTCCTGAGCGCCCCAGTCGGCCCACATGGAAAGTTATTGGTTTTAATAAAATAATGTGAAGGCCGCATGCGGGCTAGGGAGCCGAGACTAATGTTGGTACCACTGTATCATATCGCAGTGCGGATTTTGAATATTAAGAACGCATTGCAACGTCCACATAATATATCAAAATTGTGGCGGAAACAGATTGTCAGAAAATAGTTACTGTAAAATTAGTCTCCTGGACTATGTAGACCTCCTTTTTTTGTTTAAATAAGATATTTTTTTATTTTTAAGGGTTTTTTGTGTTCGTATATTTTTGAGAATTTTTTAATTGGTATAAAGAATAGGGCATTGCATTAGTTGACTTAAATTTTCGTTTCTTTGTCAAGTACCTAATCTCGTCGTTATACATTTTATCAGGCTCTGAAAATAGTATCCAATAGTAAAGTAGTTACTACTGTAAATCCCGGTACTCAAAACTTTAGTAAGTACGTGAATTAAAATAAAATTGAATTAAATAATAAAATAATCAAATAAATACCTATAATTCGTAATTCGTAATGATCATGAAAATATTCATATCTGACACATTCCTTTTTAAATAATGACATATAAAGTGTACGTAAACCGTATAATTATTGTGATAACGCACGTTCTACCGTGGAAGGCTTGTTTACACTAAGGTGCCTAATCATGTGGCTTGCTTCCAACGTTTACTTAGGTAAGGAATTTTGAATGAGAATGACATCTTAGTTTTACTTAACTAGGTATTTAAAAAAAACTAAAATGTTCATGTAGAGTCAAGTTACACTTACATACAACATCGCAAAGTTTGTCTTAGTATTTTTTTATTGTTTCCGGTAGTTGTATGAAGACCGTAAATTTTATGACTACACTGTCATAAAACTGCTAATAATTCGCGTAGCCAATTACCCTGGCCAATTACGCGATCAGGGGCTAATTAAACGGATACTCTGGTAGTTAAATTTCTTTAACCTATGCACTTTTCTTAATTGGCAGCATACTTGAATACAAGCCACTCGGCTTTAAAGGGGATATTATTCAGATTTAAATTCACAAGATAACGGTTGCCGAAGCGAAGCACTCCAAAACTTAAAAACTAAAAAAATATAAAAATAAAAATAAAACGTACGGTTGGCTCTTTACTCTCGTCATTTTTCTAACTTGCTGCACTCACAAAAATAACACTGGCCGATAAAAGCACTGAGCACAAATCACAGTCGTTCGAAATTTAAATTCAAATTTAAAAAGTTTCGGCGGTAAGCTGTCACATGAGCATTATTCTTGCGGGTCCGTGTCGCCTCTCTCCGAGATCTCGACTCGATCCGAACGACGCAGGCGCCCTACTTCGAACTAACCATAACCAGTCGTTTATGTGAGACGGAGACCACACGTTATCGTCTTCCACTGATAGAAAGAGATAACATGAACCGTAAAAAACACTTGCTTGCAATAGTTTTTGACTGTCAAATTATTAACGCTTCTGCGGCAAATGCGTGATTAGTCTTATTTGATAAGAAGTTAATTCGTTTGATTTAAACGAATTTAATTTTTCAGCGCGCTCTCATTGTCATTTGCCTCGCCATCTGTCGGCAACTAACTGCACCACGGAACTATGCTCATGGGCAATGATTTGAACGGCACGACGTGTTCGTCATTGGGCAGGCAAACAGTTTAGTTTCACAACTGAGGTATAGATGGGAGCACAGTTGTCTTACAATGAAATGTTAGTATGATAAACTAGCTGTAGCCTCCAACGTCGTCTGCGTTTCCCTGGAAATTTGGCTCAGGCCTGAAATATCCGTTTTCCTATAATGTATTTTCGCAAAATGTCTGCTTTTCAGAATGTGAACACGTCTTTTGCATAATGTCAGCTTCTCAAAATGTCAGCTATTTAAAATTGTCTGTCTCCAAGAATGACAGCTTTTGTATAATGTTCGCTTTTCAGAAAGTGCTTATTCTCAAAATGTCTGCAACCTCAAAATATCCGCCTTCTTATAAAGTTGGCATTCCAGAAGTCTTATTTCCAAAATGTCTCCAATCATGGTCTTCAAATTTCATCTAAATCGGTTTAGCGGTTTAGCCGTGAAAGAGTAACAGACAGACAGACTGAGTTACTTTCGCATTTATTAGCATTGATTTTAGTAAAAAACTAAACTACGAAAATCCCTTCGTTCGGGTACGAAACCGGTTGAGAACGAAAAATATTTTGTTCTAAAGCAGCGTTTCCACCAGAGATGTGCGAGGATGATGCGAGAAATATGTTTTTCATCAACCAATAGATACGCTTCATTTACCCATCCTCGCATAGCACATCACTGGTGGAAACAGCTCAGCGAAGCGAGGTTTTTGTAGATACAAAACAATAGAAGGATGTGTGCGAGGATTAATTTGCAAATAAAACAGACATTATGGGAAAACAAACATAACAAGACTATAGCCAATTTAAAAAAGTGAACATAACGGAAAAGCAGAAATTATGGTAATGCTAATATTATAAGAATGTAAACATTATGAATAGACGACTGCCTGACATTTTAAATAGCAGACATTTTGAGAAAGCTGACAAAATAGAAGTTCTAACATTGTGAAAACGCAGACGTTTTGAGAATTGTACATTTTAGGAAAACAGACATTTCAGGCCTGAGCCGGGAATTTGCATTTTCTCGGGATAAAAAATAGTTTAAGTTACCTACTAGATTCATACAAGTGGAATTGAAAATCAATTGAGTAGTTTTTTAGTTTATCCATTACAAACAAACACGGACGAATCTCTTCTCTTTTTCATAATAGTTTAAATGCAAATCAAATATTTTCTCTTTGTAACATTAGTCTATCTGTGAACACCTATGTAGATAGTTCAATATACATAGAATGATACGGTACCAATGAATTGATATCCCACTAATGCAAACAGGCACCATCACAGGGAATTAATCGTAATCTTAATCTTTCGCATGCATACCTATGCGTTAGAGATGGGAAAAACTAATCACATGCAAGAAAATATTGATATGTATCATTTACTCATTGAGCTCACTATATCAGTAGCTCGCAGAACGAAACGTAACATTATTGCCTTATTGCTCATTCATTTTCTCAAATCACTTTCATGCTTGTAATTTGTATTCTCCTTCGATGATAAATATATAGTTGACACTAAATGGCAAATGTTAGATCTTGACATCTAACATCAGAATTTTGTCAGCCATCATCACCTGTTTTTTCATCATCGCATTATCTAAGGCAAAATAAGAGTGATACTGAACTGATATAAAGAGTGATACAGTTCAGCGAACTGATATAGAGCTCTTTTGTGTATATCATTCGTGAGCTACCCATCTCTAATATGCCTATATAGTTTGAGTTTCTACGGTTAATGTCACACGGTAAAATTCAAACTGACTACTCTCACTAGCGCATAATTTGTAAATATTTAAGATTTCAGAGTGGAAATTTAATTCCTACAACATTCACTCGTATAAAAAGGCGTTAAATGTAACTGCTTTAAATTAGTTACCAAGGGACTTAGAAATACCATTCGTAAGTAAATAAACTATATCTCAAATTAAATTTTCGACTAACGTTTAAGACAAATTAGCTGTGGGTTAAGCCCAGTACATACCTAAGTATATTACATCTTAGATATTTAGGTTGGGGTCTGTGTGTGATATAATGATAGCGAGATCATAATTCGGTTTAATGTTTTAATGCGTTTGTTAACATTAAGAACTGGAATTAACGTCTTTCGCAGGCCGCTCTGTTTCACCAATCAATTGCGTAGATTCTTTAGGCAGAGATGTATATATGTATACCGCCCGTGGCACCCGTCTTAGCACTTCATTAGCAATTGATTCTATATTCGATGACAAATAGCGCACAAGCTGAAAGACATCTGCGTTCTGACGTGTAATGTGGTGTTTGTTTAAACTCCAAATCGCAACAAACAACCAAATTAGTTTTTTTTTAAATAGCCTGTGTAGTGTCCCACTGCTGGGCAAAGACCTCCTCTCTTGACCTCCACAACTTTCGCAATGTCCGGCCAGTCTTTTGTGTACGTGTTATTAGTTATAAAAAAAATAGAAAGATCACATCCACAGCGCAGGCAGGTTTCGTCAAGAAATCATTGGAGATATCCACAACAAGCTTCGTCATATCTGAACAAATCGATATCCGCCACAGGCTTTCGTCAACACAAAGAAGCAAATTCTCATTGCAAATTATTCTCAAGCTTAGCAAGTTGTGCAAGGTCCGTCCAGATTCCTATCACTATCACCATCTTACTCCTTAATCCTGCCGGCGAGCAGCTGTGCTTGCTCTACTGAATTCTGTAGAGAGTAAGACAGCCAGTGAAATTACCCTTTAGTACCATCTCCAAATCAGATTTGGTAGCTAGTTTCGAAATGTGAAATATATTCCCGATTCGAAAGCACAATTCCTATTTCGTAGCTAGCTACTATATCTGACTAAGAGATGGGAATATCGTTACCATTTGGTAGCTAGATCGGAAACCACAATTTCCATTTCGTAGCTAGCTACGAGATATGACTATAGGACTATAGAGGACTATAGGGAGATTACTGGCTCACTATGTATTCGCTGCTGACGCTTCTGCACTGGTACTCTACTCACTTACCAAATGACTCACTTGCTTTTTGTCACCTTATATCATGAACAAAGTTGTTGCTTTCCTGAGAAACAGCCGCAACCAATCTACCCACTTCCTACTCGTCGACTTGTGGTTGTCAACAATCACCATTAGATATTAAAGGTCTGAATAAATTACAGATTCCTTAATCAAGTAAAGTTATCCATAAATCAGATTTCCAGTGGATATCTTTGAGGAAAGTTGGTTGCGTATGAATTAGATATTTAGGACCCTCGTCTCGAATCTGTCACACCGGTATCGAGCGAAACTGTATTTGGTAGAAAGCTACCCAGAGAATGGAGGAAATCGAATCTTGGAAGTGATGCGGGGAAAATATTGAGCTTTTATTACCTGTAGGTAGGTACCTACTGCTTTGTGCTGTTATTGAAATGTCATTTGAAATTTGGGTAGAGTTCAAAATATAGGACATTTAAAACGCCGGTCGCTAGTTTTGTATGGTCACCTAGGAACTTTTTCGATTAATCGTTTTGTACGATCAAGTACAATGTAACGTGAATAAAAAGTTGCCTTTTTCGGCATTCGGTCTCCGTTTATCGCTATCCCGGAGGAATGAGGGTTTTCACAGAGGCGAAATATCGCTAGATGGCGTTGTCACGCAGTAGTCACCGGGGAAGTTGGTGGAGGAATGAACAAGGCAGGAGTAGGCAGACCAGTAATATTTATTTAGGATAATAATAAAAGGGCACCTGTGGACAAACAGACGCGGACTTAAATATCTAAACAGGTATGCTTTGACACTGTTTCAATAATTATAAAAATACATAGTTAATCAACTTACGTTTCCGTGCCCAGTTCTTTATTTTATACAAATCAAAAATACCTACTGAAGTTTAGCAGTATCACAAGTAAATGAACTTCACTAACGCACTGCACAACTATTTGAAACTGTGGAAGGAAATAAACCTTCCTTCGTATAGGTGTTGTAAATGAGCTAGTTAAAGAGTTTTAGAAAATTTATAGGATCTAGGATTCAGCTCGGAGGCTCTGAATAAAATGGCTACTTGACGTCAATCGAGCAGGTGTGGAATTTAGAAAAGGAAATTTGAATTTAAATGTTATTTTTTAGAATGTGTGCTAAACCAGACAGTACAAAGAGTTAGGAAGAAACGAGTTGTAACACACTAGACATGGGTAATCTCAACTCCGCGAAGTGATCTGACTCACTAGATCCAGCTCCGGTGTCGGTACCGAATCCGCTTATTGAATCCGACTCCTTTATTGACTCCGGTTCTTTCGAGCGATTATTAATTTATCTATGGCCGATGCGGCCCGGCTCGGTTCGGTAGGTACCAAGGTCAAGGTACTGAATTGAAGTACCGATTCGTTTCGTTCTTTTAATGTTGAAAAATTCTAAATTGTGTATTTTTTAAAGAGTATTGAGCTACTTTAAGAACCTACTAGTTTTCTGTTTGATTCTTTGAAGCTTGAAAACAGTGTTAAAATAAGCGTCGCCCGCTCCGGTCATATTATATTGTGTTTAAATTCTATCTCATTTCTTTCCAATATAACCGAGCGAGTAGTCCGTCCGAGTCTACGTACCGACTCACTCAGCGCCCGACCAAACGTAATAAGATCCGATCCGATCCGATCCGAGCCGAGAGTGAAAGCGGAGCGAGTGAGTGTGACGGCGATCACGAGCCGCTCGATCCGGCCGGACTTGGTCGGAGTTAGTAACTCCGGAGTCGATAAGATTTGAAAGGAGTCATTAAGGGATTCGGATCCGCTTGAGGATCTGACTCTTTTGAATCTTCAGATCCGGATTTACCCTCTACACACCTCGTTACAGCGTTAGTATCGTGAGTCCGTTTGACGTTTGCTCGTGATTGGTTAAATAACTAAATGAGCCAATCGTGAGCAAACGTCAAACGGACCTCACGATACTAGCGCCATCTAGCGATATTTCGCCTCTGAGAAAACTCTCATTATGTAATTTTTCGTGATAAAAACTATTTTATGTCCATCCATGTTTGTACTTGAAGTACTTGTTACTTTTATGCGAAATAAATATTTTATTCTTATTCCAGGGTTTCAGACTATCTCCATATTCAATCAATCAATCCCAGCCTATATACGTCCCACTGCTGGGAACAGGCCTCCTCTCAGAACAAGAGGGCATGGGCCGTAGTTCCCACGCGGGCCCAGTGCGGATTGGGAACTTCACACGCACCATTGAATTGCTTCGCACGTTTGTGCAGGTTTCCTCACGATGTTTTCCTTCACCGCAAAACTCCATATCAAATCATATAAATCGGTTTAAGCATGAAGAGGTAACAGACAGACGGAGTTACTGTGTTGCATTTATAATGTTAGTAAGTATGGAAGTGTTGATAATTATCTAAAGGCGGATGGAAATTTTAGGGTTCCGTACCCAAAGGGTAAAAACGGAAACCCTATTACTATGACTTCGCTGTCCGTCCGTCCGTCTGTCACCAGGCTGTATCTCATGAACCGTGATAGTTAGACAGTTGAAATTTTCACAGATTATGTATACCTAACTATAGCCGTTATAAGAATAAATGCTAAAAACAGAATAAAATAAATATTGAACACGAGCTCCAATACAACAAACGTGATTTTTAACCGTTTTTACTAATGTCTAATGAATGTCCTATAGATGGTAAGGACTAAGGAATCTCAAGCAGAGCATCGTGGGTTCAAACCCCAGCTCACCCCTCAGAGTTTTTCGAAATTCACGTGCGAAATTACTTTCATAATTTACCACGAGCTTTACGCTGAAGGAGAACATCGTGAGGAAACCTGCACAAACCTGCGAAGCAATTTAATGGTGTGTGTAAAGTTCGCAATCCGCACTGGGCCCGCGTGGGAACTACGGCCCAAGCCCTCTCACTCTGAGAGGAGGCCTGTGCACAGCAGTGGGACGTATATAGGCAGGG
Organism: Choristoneura fumiferana; assembly: GCF_025370935.1. Taxonomy (NCBI): domain Eukaryota; kingdom Metazoa; phylum Arthropoda; class Insecta; order Lepidoptera; family Tortricidae; genus Choristoneura; species Choristoneura fumiferana. The sequence continues at coordinate 8,721,333 of NC_133476.1, read as the reverse complement.
ATGATGATGATGATTTTTTTAAAGCGGCTTTGGTAGTCATCATGCTTTAATTGATTTTTTTTTTTACCATAAGAAATACCTGAGATTACCAAACTTAATTTTGCTTTATAAGTATACCGACTAAAACTAAATATATGCGAGTTTACTTAGCATGTATAAAAATTGATTAGGTTTACCTTCCATTTAGCTAAAGTCTTGCTTCAGCCGATATTCATTTCAATGAGCAAGAAATTGAGTTAGTGCCCTACTAATTTAAGGACCGTCTATAGTAGGCTTGGAAGTGGGTAACGAAAACCTTTTCAATTATTCAATGTTCCGTTCCGAGTAAGGCTTACGAACTTTGTTCACTTCCGACCCGAGTGTACAGTCACAACAAGCGTGCATAAATATCTGACAAGACTCCATTTCTAGGGCCGGAAGGACGTGTCAGATATTTTTGCTCACTCCGCTGTGGCAGATATTAATGCTGGTGACTGTACACAAAAGGGAGCTTCAAGATGACTAATCTAATGTCATCACCTGTACCTAATCAAGTCAAATCAATGTCTGTTGGACTTTCAAACTTCAATAATATACACTTACTGTTTTATTTATAGTGGATACCCGGCGTCAAATTTTTAATGCAAGAATTTGAAATTTATTTACAATCAAGAAAAGCGGGGACTTAGGAGGTTAACAAGTAGGTTGAAAGTTTCCGGGGCCTCCCTTTAGGCTTACAGTGAATGTGTTCGGACGTCCCGCTCTTCCTTTGCTTGGGTGATAGGTAGGTACTTGTAGGAATTCAAAGGTGTCCAGTGTGTCAGCCAGGTTCATAACACAGCATGATAATGTAGGTACAGAACCGATATGAAACTTAGGACGTTTTAAGAATAAGGGACATTACTAGTTTGTATGGACACTTTTAACTACATGCTACATAAAAGGGCTTTACTCATTTAAGAGATGATTAGTAAATCAATCAAATGTTGGATATATTTCGATAAAATGTGCAATTTTTGCTAGACACCTGTAAACATATTTGCTACCAAACTTATCAATCATCATTATCGTCTTCGGGCTACATAACATAGGTCACATTGCTGGTACATTCCTCTCGAAATGATCTGTGCCGTAATTCCCACGCAGGTCCAGTGAGAACTGAGAACTATACAACACCATTGAATTGCTTCGCAGGTGTATGCATCCGTTCTTCATCGAAAATGTCATGGAAATTTTCACACATCAATTCCGATAAACTCTTAAGTTAGAGTCCAGATTTCAACACACGACACGACCCTCCCGAGAGGCCATAGGTCAAACAACCAGGTTTTAACGGCTTAATATACGAGTATTGTTCCAAAAAATAATAATGTACTTACATTTTCAGCTTCTTCCCATCAGTCTGGCCCGAGATGGTGGCGGGAGGCGGAGGTAGATCATCCATTGGCACTTCTTCGTTCGGCGGCGACGGTGGTGACTTGTCGAACTCCGCAATCGGTGCAAGCTCCGGCATCGGTGACACCGAGTTGCTGTCCATCGCAGACAACTTTATAGGAGACACTTTGGCTTCTTTTAAGACCCCTCGTTAGCCCCCGAACACCGGAGGAATAGAACGCTAACACAGCGACTCACAACACTCGAAGTTCACACAATTCCCAAGTTTTCCAATAAGATGTCAACTTTCGGGATTAGCTCCGGAGCACGGGACCTGGAAACGATTTAGTTGTTTATTAAGTTTTCTTATAACAACTTTGCGCGTTCCGTACTCTGAATGAATTTGAGTTGTGTTCGTTTTATGAGAGTTGTTGATTTGCGATAAATAGCTGTGCGCAGTCGGAACGGACTCCCTTTTAAAATGACCTCGATTATGGCGCGAATGTTTGTCTGTGTCGGAAGCACGGGAGGCCAATGTCCTGCACCCTACCATTACGTTTCCTATCCGCTTGACGTCACACACGGAAGGGTCCCACAGACGAACCCAAATACAAATCACGAACGTATATCACAGAAATCAATTTGAACAGGTCATATTACGCACCTGAAAGGTCAAGTTATCGTTAAACAGAAATCAATTTACTAAATTGATTAAAGTTGTTGTTGTGTGTCGATATTGTGAAGTTAATTAAGCTAACTCTGGGAACGCTTCGATAAGGATCGATCGAAAGGCATTGAAACGTTTAATTTGACAATGAAAAGTTAGCTTATCTTTTAACAATGAGCTTGATACGTTAATGGGTTAATAGGAAGACGCGTATGAAGGTACAGTCGAGGGCATAAATATCTGTACAGCCATAGCGTCATATAGATTTAAACATCGACTTTATGATTAGTGACATAAAGATGTTTAAATTTTTTTAACGTTTTGGTAACGTACACCTTGACTGTACACTTTATCAGTCGTCATCATAAACAGCGAAGTTAATATCCTAACGCCCAAAGTTCTTTATAAAGGACTTATTGTAATTTGAACATCAAGCTCTATCATAAATTACATAAAGTTTGATGTTCAAAAATCAAAAATTTGACTTGGGCGTTAGGAGGATATAGGTGTTCAAAAATATTTGTACACAGACGCGATTAACCCGTCGAGCGATTTAGGGGTGCAAAAAGCGCCTAGCGAAATTTGTCCGGAACTGCGATAGACACACTCATTGAGTGGACCTAGCGCATTTTCGGACAGGTTTCCTTAGGCACACACGTGTGTGCCTAAATCGCTCGACGGGTTAATAATACGGTCGTGTTATCGCAACTGCACCTACTTACTTTAAAACAAAATTGGAGTGCAAGTTAAATAAAAATGGAGGAGCTCATGAAGTGTCGGCATACCTATTGATTAATTTTAATACAAATTCATATTTTCGTTAATGTACAGAGAAGGTACTTTTGTGTTGACAATGATTCTAACAATTCAAAATACCCATGCCAACTTTCCCACTCAGTAAAAATCTTGTTTGCTCAGGCCGGTGCATGTCAATAAAGAATCACAATCGTAACATTTATTTTTACGCGGAACCACGGGATTTGAAAATGCTAATCTGATCAGAAAACAGCACACATCAGACTACGAGTAGCATTAATAAGGGCAAACAGTGAGAGTTCAGGAGCTGTCAGGTTTATTTAAATTTCACACGCGTCGCGTGCAACCGACACCCAATTACAGACTTCTCGTTTACATTCATCTGCCGTGAATCTACTTTGTACCAGACATTAGAGTCTTAACTATTGGTGACGCTATTGCTAGAATATTTTCGGCCTTTCTATCTGGTTTTGTGCCAGTTAAAGGTTTGTTTGGGAATTTTCACAAAAAGTCTTTTTTTTCTATTTTGAAAAAAATATGGTATTTCCTACTCAGAATCAAAAGCACAATCGATTCCGATCGTTTAAAAATACCCTAATCAAAAATGACAGTTTTGTGACGTTTTTTTCATACACTCAGTAGGTATGGTCGTCACAAAACTGACTCATAAAATTTGCATGAAAAAATTAAATACATTTTGAAAGAAAAGGTACATGTTTTTTTGAAAGCGCCCGTTTAACTCGAGATTTAAGGTAAAAGTATGCGTGTTTGTCACTGTCTCAATCTTTAATTTTATATCATAAGCAATAGAGGTGACAGTAGGGTGTCATCTATTGAGAATTAGCGTGTCGAGCATTCGGACATTTACCTTAAAACTAATCCCCTTTACACACATAAAATATTTTCTCTCAGTGAATTTTACTTAAGAGGTATGCACCATGAAATTTTCAAGTATTTTAATAGAACTAAGCTGGCAATAAAGCGAGAACAAACAGAGTTAAGCTATAAACCAGAAGTGGCGAGAACTACCCTAGTAAATATCAATTTGTGCTCTTTTACTCGTATCCTTTAGATTTAATGGTGTAGAAAAAGGCTAACATAGTAAAGTTACCTACTTCCTAACATTACAAAAGAGATATAAGAGCAATAAGTATAATCCCCGTACACTTATTTTTTCAGTAATCACCAAAAGAGAATAATTCTTTTACAGCGTGGACCATTTCAGAACTTCTTGGTCGTAAAAAGTTGGTAACTACCTACTATTGTTATTTTTCAAAATGGCGTTCACATCTATTCGGGAGTAAAATAAAGATATAAAAAAATAGCCAAGGTAGATGGTAGATGAAACGAAAAAATTGTCGAAAATCGATTGTATGACTTTCTAAGACACCCTTTTGTAGGTACCATCAGCCAAATAAGTGGTCTATCAATTTTTAAACAAGTTCCTATCAAATGAATATGTCGCTGAAGTCGAACTTTCAAGTTGACAGACACATCTATTGGCATTATTGTCTTATGACATGCAAACGATTATCAACTTTAGGGTGGTAGACCACATATTTGGCTGATGGTACCACAAGAGAAATTTCTCTCCAGGCGGATGTTATGCCTCCATAGACTTGAGTCTATGGAGGCACGAAGAAGACGAACAAGTTGTATGGGTGCACGAAGAAGTTGTTTTTGCAGGTGGTAAGGCGCTTGTGCAAGGCCCGCCCGGATTGCTACCTCCATCTTGCTCGCTAATCCTGCCGTGAAGCAGCAGTGCTTGCACTGTTGTGTTTCGGCGTGGGGAGTAAGACAGCCGGTGAAATTACTGGCACTTGAGGTATTCCATTTTAGACCTCTAGGTTGGCAACGCATCTGCAATACACCTGGTTTTACTTTTTTAGTGATTTGTAGCCAAAGTACATCTCACAACGATTCCATTAAGCCCAAACACGGCTTAGTTACGTTGTTTTATAACAAAGTTCCGCTGCCTACCTTCCGGCTTCAGCATCAGATCAGTTCGAAAGAATCATTAAGCTTCTTCTCCTAGTCGCTTATCTAGGTATATTAATCATGATCGTTTATAGACGCGCGAGCATTACTTAGCTTTGACGAGTTCCAATGGTCATCTACGGTCTTCTTCATCAGGTCCAGTTTACCAAGTGATACTTTCTGAATGTAAATGCTTGTCTTAATGCTAAAAATGCCAAAATCGTCATTGGTGTGGCAATAAATTTTGAGGTTTGCCCTCGATTTCCCTAGGATCCCATCATCAGATCTTGACTTGGTGACAATGGGGCCACTTCAGAAGAGTACCTATTCTTTCGAATAAAAAAAGAATTTTGAAAATCGGTCCTCAATTGACTGAGTAATCGGTGAACATACATAAAAAAAGAAAAAAATACAAACATTGGAACATACGAGTAGAACCTCCTCCTTTTTTTGAAGTCGTTTAATAAATAGATAGAAGATAGACGATCTTGCATTTAACACCACCAATTAATAAATCAATTTCAAACCACTAATTCCTAAAGTAAATACCACTATTTCAAAGTTTTCCCAAACTTCTGGCTAATAAATCTTAACAGTTGTGGGAGATTTAATTAAAATTTAACCAGCAGAACGTTTCGCTAGCGCAGCAATTCGGAAATTGCAATCCACTGGAATTGGCGCCGATTTCAACTACACAACTCTTGGCCTAGTCTTTCGTTTTAAATGTACCTTCATGTACCTTCATGTACCTTCTTCAAACTACCCTAGAATGATATATTAAGAATAAAAGTAATTAATTATAAAATAGATAGATAATTTATTCTTTCTTTTTTTTTTTTTTTTTTTTAACATTTGGATTTTTTCTTATTGTATAACTGTTTTTTTAGTGTTATTTATTATTATTTTATTACTTAATTTAGATTTTTTAACAAAAATTTAGTAATTATAAGTATATAGTTATAAATGGGAAATCCTCCACATGAATTAAAAAATTATAAAGTATAAAAAATTAATATATTTGGTAAAAAAATTGGCATAAAAAGAAATACTTATACAATAAAATTTAAAACAATACTCGTAAAGGACAACCTTACATAATCTTACATAATATTATTAAGTTCGAGTAAAAAGAAACAAAAAAAATGTGCCGAAAGAAGCGAAAATGGCCACACTCAGCGGCAAGCCTACATGAGACATTATGTTTTCATTAGCAATACGCTCTGTACGCGTTCCAAATGAATTATTTTGTAGTACTTAGTCGTGTAGAGCGCAGTAGAACTAAGGTTACCGACATAGCCCGAAGAATTGCGAAACTAAAGTGGCAGTGGGCGGGGCACATTGCTGGCAGGACTGATGGCCGATGGGGTCAAAAGGTTCTCGAATGGCGTCCGCGGACCGGGAGACGAGCTGTCGGTAGGCCTCCAACAAGATGGAGCGACGACCTGGTTAAGATCGCGGGATCGCGGTGGATGCGGAAAGCACAAGACCGGTCTGAGTGGAGAGCCTTGGGGAGGCCTGTCCAGCAGTGGACGTCTTTCGGCTGACATGATGAGTCGTGACTTAGGCTGCATTTCCTTTCCACCAGAGACGTGCGAGGATGTGTTGCGGTGCCAGGAATGTGTTTTTCATCAACCAATAGAAATGCTTCATTTACATACCACTAGAGCTGTTCTGTGCGAAGATAGGTAATTGGAGCGTTTCTATTGGTTCATGAAAAACACATTCCTCGCCAGTGGCGTAGCGTGGACGAATGTAGACGTGGGCGAAGTCGTATCAGCGGGGCCCCTTTTCTATGGTCGCATCGCATTTAAAGAGGCCTCGTGGGGCCCTTTTAAGTGCGAGGCCGTGAGCGGAGGCCCACTCCGCCCACGCCTAGCTACGCCACTGTTCCTCGCAACACATGCCCGTACATCTCAGGTGGAAACGGAGACTTATGGTAGTTCCACAGACTAATAAGAGATACTACGTATTATGATGATACCACAAGCCGCTTATGCATATGCATTTTAGGTTGGTGAGTGGATTCCCATCCCCAGCAGCCCAGTTGTTACACCTCCGCGAAAAGTCACAGGACGTGTGGATTCGAACCCTGTCTGGGGATATAAAAATCCCTTATAGTTTCGCCACGTCTGTCTGTCTGTCCGTCCGCGGCTTTGCTCAGGGACTATCAATGCTAGAAAGCTGTAATTTTGCACGAATATACATGTAAAGTATGCCGACAAAATGGTACAATAAAAAATAAAAATAAATTTTTTTTAGAGTAACTACCTCCCATGGGCGTAGAATGGGGGTGTTTTTTTTTCTCATCCAATCTTGTAGTGTGGGATATCGTTGGATAGGTGTTTTTAAACCATTATTGGGTTGTTAAAATGATTTTTTCGATTCAGTGATTTGTTTGCAAAATAGTCAACTTTAAAGTGATAATTTTTATTAAAATCGAGCGTCCCCGCCCCCTCTAAAAAGTAAACCGGTGGGTGGAAAAATTTGAAAAAAAACAGGATGGTAGTAAGTATATCAAACTTACAAGGAAAACTATAACGGTTAAGTTTTCTTGAGAATTATTAGTAGTTTAAGAGTAAATAGCAGCTTAAGGTATAAAATATACCTAAACTTGGAATATTCCATACAAAATACGAAATCCTTTGAAAAAAATATTACTTAATTTTTTCGTAACCCTATTTCGGGCGTGTCCGACACGCTCTTGGCCAGTTTTTTGTTTAAAACCCTACATAGAGTAGTCGAAGAAGGTAATATATAACGTTTATCGGACAAAGCCTGCATATTTCTAAGCTTAGGTTAACTCGAGAAGGTAAGTAAGTAAACACGAGTGCTAGAGGCAGATAAGTGGGAGACTCGAGAAAGAAATTAATGGGTCAACAGCTTTGAATAGCCTACAGGGTCGCCTCTTGGGTGGAGTGATATCCAAACTATAACAATATTAAGTGAAAGTGTCTCTTATAATCTGTTTTCGTAGAAGTACCTCTATTTAAACACAAGTTATCATCATCATGCCGGACCGTATACGTCCCATTGCTAGCCACAGGCCCAGAATAAGAGCACTTTACAGTGCGGATTGGGCACTTCACACACACACACACACCATTTAATTGCTTCGTAGATTTGTACCGGTTTCCTCACGATGTTTTCCTTCCAAGTAAAGCTTGTTGTAAATTAAAAATCTAATTTCACACATGAATTTCAAAAACTCAGAGGTGCGATCCGGATTTGAACCCACGATCCTCTGGTTCAGACGCCATAGGTCAAACCACTAGGCCACCATGGGTTCACTTTTTTTTAATAAATGACTTCTGAGAATTGAACTTTATTATGTACGATGGGTACTATTGGGTACTGAAAGTAATGGAGACAGCACGATAATTACGAACTTTTCCGATAAAATACGAAGGAAAAATTGTAAACATGTTAAATTTATACTTCAAGATGTTAACCCTCGGAATAACAGACTTCATAAATATCTGAAAAGAAATCCTGAAGTTTACGGCATTACGGACGAATTTACGCTATTTGTCAGTGTCTTTGTGCTCGCAAAGGGATTTGTTTACGCTTTACATATTGTTGGAGTCGGACCCTTTGTTCAGTTTCATGTTACGAGAAAATAATGACTCGCTAAGCTTGTTAAAGACGCTAAAGATTTTGTTCCAATAATTTGGAGACTTTTAATTCTAATAGAGCTTTTATTTGCTGTGGATAAAACACGGACAAAATGAATGGACTTTTTTTAAATTAGCAAAGAAACTTTTAAATAAATGACCTGAAGGGTTGATAATTAAATACCGAACATTAAATGAACGTCAAAATATAGGGTTTCACTTAAGCTTTATATATCTTAAGCACTAGTAATTTTCGTGATAAAGGAGTGACCTTTTACAGTTTATAGAGGGTAACAGAAACCTGTAATAACCAAAACAGAAGCATATTCAAATGTGTCCCCTCACCCTGGAGAGCATAGTACCTACTGTTGAGAGCTTATTACCTAAGGGCATGCTAGAAGCTAAGACGCACTCAGACTTACATACGCGGAACTTTAGTTCCCACGTACTTTTGAAACGTGAGTTCTGGAGTTAGTTTTTCAGTTTGTAGAGTCGTTTTGTGGTGATATCTGTCAAGGTATATACTATATACATTTGCGTAAAAAAACATTATTAAGTTTTTACATTACTCTATAAGAGCTACCATCGCAAATGTTTCATCCTAAAATGACTCTGCCATTTTGATGAAGCCACGTTTTCCTTTTGAATTGAATTGGCTCTACCATTATGTAAAATGTGTATTTAAGGAGTGAGTGATGCTTTAAAAACTTGAATCCGTAAACAAATTTCATGGACATAATCCACTGCAGTGGTTTAATAAATAATACAAGTTTTTCTTTAAATACTACAAGTAAATTTTGTTTGACCTAAATTAAATTTGATATTATAAGTAGAAAAACTTTGATGACAAACAATATTTAACTCGGCAAAAGACGAATTATTGAATTTACTTGTGTCAAAAATGAAATTTCATCACAAGTTTATTTAAATGTATTCTCCTCTCCCTATTGCAGGAAATACCCGGTAGGCATCTCTGTTTGGTTCTTCTATTTTTTTATCTATTCTTAATGGCCTCCTTGCCAGTTATTTATTCACGATTTACAATTAAAAAGTTTGCGTTGCATAAAACCTGTGTGGAGGACCATAGACAAGATACACAAGTGAGCGCCAGAAATGAGGCCAGGACACTTCAACCAGTGTCGAATGGAACGGAACGTGAGGTGAATAGTTCTTGAAAAAACTGGCCAAGAGCGTGTCGGGCACGCCCAAAAAGGGTTCTGTAGTCATTACGTAAAAATTAAGTAATATTTTTCTAAGCATTTCGTATTTTATACGGAATCTTCCAAGTTTAGGTATATTCTATACCTTAGGTTGCTATTTACTCTTAAACTACTAATAATTCTCAAGCAAACTTAGCCGTTATAGTTTTCCTTGTAAGTTTAATATACTTACTACCATCCTGAATTTTTTCAAATTTTTTCACCCACCGGTTTAGATTTTAGAGGGGGGGGACGCTCGATTTTAATAAAAATATGCACTTTAAAGTTGAATATTTCGCAAACAAATCACTGAATCGAAAAATCGTCTTAGCAAACCCCTAATGGTTTTAAAAGAACTATCCAACGATACTACATACTATAGGTTTGGATGAGAAAAAAAAACACCCCCACTTTACGTCTATGGAAGGTTCCCTAAAAAAAATTTTTTTTATTTTTTTATTGTACCATTTTGTCGGCATAGTTTATATATATAATATATCCGAGCAAAATTACAGCTTTCTTAGCATTGATAGTCCCTAAGCAAAGCTGCGGACGGACAGACAGACAGACAGACAGACCGACAGACGGACAGACAGACAGACATGGCGAAACTATAAGGCTTCAATTTTTGCCATTTTGGCTCCGGAACCCTAAAAAAAGCTTGCTTAATTCAGCGGCGTGACCGACCTCGCTAAAAAGGGTTCGCGTCAAGCGAATTTTAGCACTTTTTGTTGATTCAAGGGATGTATTTTATTCCGTTGACCCACATTACGAAATGTATCCTTTACTGTGTTATGTTTTTTGCAGGGAAAAATAAAATATACACAGCGGCAAAAAATCTGGCCGTAGAATGTATGCAGTAATCGGTAATTTCGTATGAAGAGCGGGCCATATTTTATACCGCTGATATCATAGCGCCGTTCTAAAAACATATTACAACTTATTTGTAAGAAGTTGAAACTTATCTCTACTTACATTATTTCAGGGGGACATTATTATGATACAAATGGTGTGACTAAGGGGAGGCCGAGTCATTTACTATATACGTGAGGTCACATTTGTGCAAAGCTCCTTCGTCCTACTTATGTATTTTACTTGACTATGACAAAAGACATAGAAATACATTTGAAAAAAAAACAATGACACAAATAAATTACAAATTAATTAATTAATTTCAGAGTTTTGCCGATATAAACAAATGATTTCGAGTAAATCTTGAGAAGAAAACAAAGGTAGAAAATTAATAAGGGGCCATGCATAAATCACGTCACACCAATTTTGATCATTTTAAACCCTTCCCCCTCACTTGTTACACTTAATACTGAAAAATCTCGATTAAATGTCTGAGTGTCACAAATCGACAAATTACCCTCCCCCTACTGAATGTGTGACGTCTTTGTTAATATCTCTAAAACCTCCTCTACTGTACTGTGCCACACTTATTTATGTACTCAAGTTATTTATTGAACCAGGCGTTACTTTGCGGAGGTCCATATCAATAAACTAAAAGAATTTGTTTGCTCACCCGTGACCTTATGATAGCTAAGTTTATGCAAAATATGCGTGTTCATGCAGTTCCTCCACCTCCACACTGTAAGAACACACAGAAATCACACAAACCCAACTATCATCACCACACTACACTGATGCGTTTCGTAATCAACCAGAGCTCATCTTCAGAGCAACACAACCGTACCCATGTGTTAGACTAACAAACTACAACAAACGTTTTAATTTGTCACTGTAACTCCCTAAGTACCCACCTATGATTTTTCTCAAACAAAACAAAACTGACCACAAAATATTAATAAATTTTAATCGTCATACCGGTGTGGCTTATTTAATACGAGCAAATAAAACATAGATCGTACTCGTCAAACTGAACAACATTAGTTCAGCGACTTTTAAAAATAATGATATCGAGTCTTTAGATTTTCCGTTTTTTTTTTCATACAAATTAAATACTGCTATCAATGTACGCCATCCTAGAACACAACTGACGTCGCCTGTCACGTTCCTGTCACGCTACAAACATATAAAGCATTTTGCTTTACATTGCTTCTTCGAATAAACTTTAAAGTGTAAAATCTAATTACTTCGTAAGAATCCGAGCCTAATATAAAGAATGATTTGATTCTAACAGATATTTGGCAAAACGCGTTAGTGTAGTGTGGTGGTTGGTGATAGATGGGTTTGTGTTATTTGTGTGTGTTCTTTTCTTACAGTGTGGAGGTGGCGGAACTGCATGAACACGCATATCTTGCATAAACTTAGCAATCATAAGGTCGCGGGTGAGCAAAGAAATTTTGTTAGTTCATTTATGTACTCAAGGCCTTTCTTTGAACTTTTTACAGTTAATGGAATGCCATCATTGTATGTAGGATCTGTGGCCCGTGATTCACTTGAAGCCACTGTTCAATATATTATAAGTATAGTACACATAAAGCTAAGTCATCATGACATAAGCACTATCGACGAGCAAAGTAAGTAGGCATATAACAAGCCCGCAATCGAAATCGTATTCCCTTCCTCTTATACCACCTGCATGATAAATAGAATTGGTTATTGCGATTGCGATGTATGTTAGAGAACAAGAGGCATACAGGTGCAAGAAATATAAGTTATTAGAACTCAATCAAAGACTTATGAAAATTAAATTAACCAATACAAATGCCACTGGAACAACGGAACTAATAAAGCGGAAGGCTGAGTTGTGTTGAAGCTAAAATTAGGACGGTGTCAACGACTACATTGTATATCGTAGTGCTGTTAGAATGACACGAAAATAATAGAGGTTTGATTGATTATTCAGCTTGTTCATTAATTACCGATTTCGGAAAATAAGAACAAGAAAAACGGTTAAGGTCACGATATTATTATATTATAGGTACGAGTATCTTTGTAATGATAATTATCAGCGATCAGTCCTGGACATGGCATAAGCGGATTTGTTGAGTGTGTTTGTCGAGTTGAGGAAGCTCCCCAGCGGGAGCAGTCACTCATTTGTGAATCTGCCATTCTTTTTGTATGGCGTGTCATTTCAGTCGTTTGCGATAGCTGATGTTTGACAGCTGATTTGCAAGATTGTTCGGGTGATTTTCCAACCGACTTTTATAATTCTCCGCCAGGAGGCTTATTTCCTTCTTAACTTAACCGTATTCATCCCCAGTGCCTCGTGGATCTCTGGGTTGGTGACGAACCATGGAACGTTGGCAATGTTTCGGAGTATGCCATTTTGCAGGCGTTGCATGATATTTATGTTGGCGTTAGATAAGAGTAAATTGCAAAAAATTACTAAAACGACAGCCATTGTTAAATCAGCACAGACGTTAAGATTAATCTTCAGTCGTACTTATCTTAATGTAGGTAGGTAACGCTAAACCGATGCATGGAGTTCTACATTCGTGTACATTAACGAGTATGAGTAGGTCACATCCCGCTCAGATTTAATAAAAAAATCTAATTACTTTAGTTCTACCATATTAATATTATTTTTCAGATTTCCATTTAATATTCCTCAAAAATTCACCAAAACATTCATGTCGTGCATCCCTCCCATCGTTCCCAAACGATTTTAATACCCACCGAGTACAAAAGCATGTTTTAAGTACAACAATCTGTTCGTCCTGCTGCTTTAACTATTCCTGTTTCCCGGGGCGTCGGAACAAGTGGTTATGCGGCTTATGTGTGAAGGAATACGGGCAATTATCCGACAGCGGCTCGGCAAGGAAGAGGACAATTTAGTGGCCTCAAATCACTCTGGCACTAGGGAGGGAGTCCTACGCTCTGAATCTGTCCCACCTCGCACGGTAACTATTTGTTTTATGTAATACAAACATGATCAGGATTCTGCACGCGTTTCCGAATGTGCATCCTCGACTAGCGAGGGGGAGATTGTTAAAACTGCCGGAGTATTAAGCACGGCAAATGTTATTGGTAAGATTATAGTTTATTCGATGGGTAGGTACCCATTCTGTTATAAAAACAATATTGGGTAGGAAATAGAAGTGATCGTTCTTATTTAAATAACTGGAGTGTGAGACACACTTTGATCGCTTTATTAATTAATCATGCAAAAAAAAACACAGTTGGCTCTACCGAGTAGTTCACCTTTTTCCACACTATTTCCGTTACAAATTAGAAAATACCACTGTGGTTTCTTTTTCGATCTTGTTCCTTTACAAAATCTAAGGGACTGTTACATAAAAGGATAATATCTGGGTGACCGAGCTCCGCTCGGGCTAAAACTCAGTACCAAGCGTTTTCCCAGAGATAAGACCAAGCTAGATCGATTTTTCATCCCCGAAAACTCCTACATACCAAATTCCATCGAAATCGTTGGAGCCATTTCCGAGATCTCCGAAATATATATACAATGGGAAAACACTAGGTACTCACTAGATCTGTACTGTTTTAAATAAATACTGGAAATATAACAGGAGTATCAGGTTTCACACAAATATACCATATCGTAAACTGAATGCATTTGTAAAACGGTTCGTTCATTCGTGGTATTTCACTCATTCGGCCGTCGCGGACAAGCGGCTTGCTTCCCAGTTATAAATCAAAATGACGAGACCCGGCACTGGAAGCTGAATTTCACATTTTACGCAGCTTCTCTTGGCAAAGACTGGTGTATTAATCGTCTGTCATTGTTGAATAATTAAACAAGCAATGACAAAGTAATTGTTCGCGGATTACGTAAATTGAAATACTGTTCTAATAAGCTATGAACTTCATTGGTTACAAAAGGAAAGGTTAACAATGGAAGATACAGATGGTGTGGTCACAATGTAATATAGTTTGACATCTTTATGTGTTAAAAGTCCAAATACGCAGATATTTTTAGATATATGACACTAGAAGTTGCCCGAGATATTTCATTAGAAGCTACTCCAAAATAGACGAGACTAAACTGTGTATTTTTTTTCTACATGTGCATTATAATGTGATTCTAACAATATTGCTCCCAGTGATGTGTCATTTTCTTAGTTATGACATTAGTCATCATTCGTCATGATTTTATTTCTCTTTCTGGGCATTTTCAGAAAAAAGTGTACCCTCTTTAAACCTATCAAATTTTGGGTTATTTCTACTCAGAATCACGAGCACTATCGATCTAAGCAGTAAAAAAAGTGTACTTTTAATGTCACTTTGAAATGAGCTCTGTTGAGTTCGAAAGGTCACTGTAGTGTGGTGGTGGAAAATTATGGCAAAACGGGTACATTTTTTTGTGTTCTTACAGTCAGGAACTGCATGAACACGCATATTTTGGAAAAAGCTTGCTAACTATCGTAAGCGTAAGGAATTCTTTTAGTTCATTGATATGGACCTCCGCAAAGTAACGCCTGATTCAATAATTTAGTAAAAAAAGTGTCCCACTTTTAATTGTCAGTTTTGTAACGCAGTTAACCATACATGTTGTATGGATCATCACAAAAGTGACTAATAAATTTTGTATGGAAAATTAAGGAAAAACGGGTACATTTTTTTCTGAAAACCCCCTTCTCTATCATTTAAATTCTTCTGCGCTTTATTCACCAAATCGGATGATGAATCGCTTTACCGTATACCTAAGCGTGCATAATACCAATTAAACTAGCCTCGTTTATTATTACTGGCAACACTTTGTAAAAGGTAAACGGTATCGCTAATAGATTCCCTCAAAAATGGCAGGAAGCGGCCTCGACACGACAGCCTCATTTTAGGAAATGATATAGCGGGGACACTCCCGCGGAGTCACACTGTCACGTCATATTATGAAGGGACGCCGGGGAGCGCTAGGCCGGAACTGTGACAAGTCATTATACTAATTAGGCTGGGGATTCATTTAATTTGGACGGTGTTAAGTAAAAATGTCAGGCAATGCCCTACAAACAATCGCTGGAATGTAAACAAACAATTGCTGATTATTAAATGTTATTATGGATTTTTAGAATGAAACTACCGCGAGTCGCACTCATATGTTCAAATGGTGAATGGATAAGCTTTATTGATGCTGCTCTGAATATTTTGTCAAGCCAGAATGAATTGTTTGGGACATTGATTTAATGGGACTGATTATGATGTAATTCAATTTTTATTTTTTATTAATCACCTTATTTTATTTTATGTGTAATTCAATTTTTTATTAATCACCTTATTTTATTTTATGTGGACATACCTACTCGATTCTTACTTGCTAACTGACTTTTTATTTTTATTTTTTATTATTATTTGCATGAGATGTTCTGTTAAAGATTTTATTATAGGAAATTTAAATTTGTACGCCTATCTTTAGGTAGAAAGCGGAGATTCAGAATAGTTTTAAGATCATTTATGTACACCTACTTTCAACAAACAAATTATTATTATTATTTAATGAAATCAACCGTTTAAATAACTCACGTGAAATCGAGTTTAGCTCGATATGTTTCGTAAAGAAGGGCTACGAATTAGCCCGAACATGGCGAGCTAAACTCGATTTAAGACGTGTTATTTAAACGGATGTTTCATTAAGTTATTGGATTGTTGAAACGGCAGTTTTTACTAAATAGGTAATTAAGGTATTTTTTTGGTTTATGTTTTCCACTGTTAATTTTTGCTATGAAATATTAAGTATTAAAGTTTAAAAATACGAGTGCTTTTAACTTTATATTGAAAAACCTATAAATTACACTATACTAGACTGTTTACAATACTTCATTTGCGATTCTAATAATTATGTATACATAAATAAAATAACTCGCAAAGCGATGGAAAAGTGGGAAGTCCTTGAGCTGCAGAAGGGCTTTAGCTAAAGACTCAAGCCCCCACTCAAATTGTATTCTGTAGGTACCACTTTACCAAGGGGTAAAATTACCCTCAAACTAGGTACTTTTGAAGAAAAAAGGAAGCCGGCGTTACATGAAAAAATCGTAAAGGAATATTAACGAATCCTTTACAAATGGTTATGAATACTGGAAAAGCAATCAGTTGTAAAATGTGTGATGCAATTTGTTGAGGTTTTTGTATTAAGTTTAATGGGTACGCAATCGGGAATAAAGAAACGAGGAATATGCTTACAATTCAGAACGTAATAGAAATGAGTGAGTTAGGGTAAAACTGTTTGATCGAATAGATGCCATTCATATTAATAGGTACGCAATTCTAGTTTAAATTACAAATGCAGGGATATTTCTAATATAAAATTACGCTAAATCTATTCCTTACTTCTTTCTATTCTAAAAGTTACCGGAAGAAACCGTTCTGAATCAAAAAGGCCACCATTGTTTTCTGTACTGCTTATTAAGTATATTGTGGTGTTCAATAGAGTCATTGTATTGTATTGTAAAATTTTCACATTTCGTTACAACTTTTTTAACATTTTCTTTCATAAAAACCCTACCTAGATATTGTAGTTTAGTTATGAAATAATTAAATTTCATTGAGTTTCTTGCCGGTGTACCTTAACCAAAGTTTTTTCCAGACCGATAGAGATTTTCAACGTCTTTAGTGCTTGCTATTGTCTTAATCGAAGAGACTGAATCAAACAAAAGAATAAGCCAAATAAGTGCAGACGTTATGAAATTATGCGCTTACAGCAGTTGATTTTATGCATATGGAAAGACTAGCCTGTTACCCGCGACTCCGTCCGCGTAGAATTCGTTTTTCGCTATCCCGCGTAAACTATGTCCTTCCCCGGGACTATCTATCTGTATACATCGGTTCAGCGGTTTAGACGTGATGAGGTAAAAAACAAACAAACAGTCCTTTCGCATTTATAATATAAGTGGAAAGTGGAATATTACTGTTGTAAATTTTAAAATATTTTGAAATTTAATGAAGCCTTTAAAGTTAAATACAACACCTGTCAGAAGCACTACACCCGTTTACTTCAAATGGATTGAAGATAAATATTTATGGTAGGAACCGTGGTGGTCTTTTAATGACCGTTTATTGTTTACTTTATACACGTTTACCGGACGTTTTAGGCGAGTATGGACTGAAAAGATGTAGGTGTTTATGGTTATAATAGTCAAACTATTTTAGAAAAAAGTGAGTTTTTGTATTGAAACTTTAGGGGTAACATTTAACCAAAAAAAGATGAAACTTAAGAAAAGATTCTGACGATCGAAAGCATTTTTTTTAAGTCAGTTAAATAGGGACGATACTCATCTACATATGATGGAATTAATTAAGACTATACTCACTCAGACCCGAAACGAACAACATATATGAAGTTATTAAGGCCATTTCTATTGTATGTGTTGATTGATGTGAAAGAGCGTGCATGCATGTTATCGAATATGTGTCGCACATACGTAGGTAAAAATAGTATAGTTCATTAATATGAACAAGAACATTGATAATCCTATACAAGGTATAAGAGTTAGAACAGGATATACCACCCTTAAATTGACAAAAATAAAAAAAAACATGATTCTAACCTTGTCGTTACCTCATAGTCCAAAAAACTCTACCTTAAAAAAATACAAAACCGGCCAAGAGCGTGTCGGACAAGCCCGAAATAGGGTTCCGTAGCCATTACGAAAAAATTAAGTAATATTTTTTAAGGATTTCGTATTTTGTACGGAATATCCAAGTTTAGGTATATTTTATACCTTAGGCTGCTATTTACTCTTAAACTACTAATAATTCTCAAGAAAACTTAACTGTTATATTTTTCTTTGTAAGTTTGATATACTTACTACCATCCTGATTTTTTTCAAATTTTTCCACCCACTGGTTTAGATTTTAGAGGGGGGGGGGACGCTCGATTTTAATGAAATTTTGCATTTTCAAGTTGAATATTTGGCAAACAAATAACTGAATCGAAAAATCGTTTTAGCAACCCCCAAATTGTTTTAAAAGACCTATCCAACGATGCCCCATTCTAAAGTTTGATGAGAAAAAAAAATCACCCCCATTTTACGTCCATCATACACTAAAAAAAAATATGTTTGAAAATTTTATTGTACCATGTACCATTTTGTCGGCATAGTTGACATAATATGTATTCGTGAAAAATTACAGCTTTCTATCATTGATAGTCCCTAAGCAAAGCCGCGGACGTACAGACAGACAGACGTGGCGAAACTATAAGGGTTCGGTTTTTGCCATTTTGGCAACTATCAATTTAAGGACTTTCTTTTTAGGCAATTCAGCCATCGTATTGGTTATCTAATTCAAATGGCTTATTAAAAGATACAAACCTTAATAATAACACTTACCGCCGACACACTTTTGCCAAAGCAGTTAATTTCAGACGGCCCACTTCTTTACAAAAGACGACCAACAAAAGAGTAATACGAGTAAAGCCTGTAGCGGCCTTGCAGAGGCATTTCAGGTGCTACGGCCTACGATCGTAGCAGTCTACAGTCTACGGCCCCTCTACGAAACTAAAAGGAATGCTCTTAAAATGTTACTTTATTAGCCTCTGCATATCGGGACTAAAGCTCCTTTTTATTCTCTAGGAATTAAAGTATTTTTTTTAATTTACGTTGGAAACCCCTAAACAGCCAACACGTAGTTAATGAATGGCGGACTGTGCAAAAATATTCAAAAAAATATACGATAATTTTTGTGAAACAATTAATGATTACAAATATGAATCTATTCAATTATAATTAAGGATTTTTTTTTATATAGCCTATATAGTGTCCCACTGCTGGGCAATTCATTTTATTATGCGTAGTAATTAGTTTTAAAATAGTTTTCAATTTTGAAACTTTTGACTAAATAAACAAGCTTTTAAAGCGTCACTTCATAAACAATAAAAGAAAAGAAAAAACCGCGCAACAAATTTTTTTTGCTATTTGAATTTTGAACAGATGGCCTGTCCATTAGTCGAGCGTACGTTTTTAAAAAGTAATATTGTAATTTTGAACAGAACATTGTTATTTTTCCTCGCATTCAAAGTGAAAAGTTTAACGCGAGACTAAACAACCAACATCTCGTGTCGTTATGGCTTGTTTTAGTCCCTTGTTGAACAATCTACTATAAAATTAAATAATGATACGTGTGTTTGCCACATCATTATTCAGGTCACGGTCGACGGCCCCTCTTCGAAACTAAAAGACCAGTCCTATAAAAATAAAATTATTACAATTAAATATGATACATGTGTTTACTACGACACAGTTATTCAGTTCATTCAATATTGTTAGTCGTTAACATTAATGTGCTTATCTTATCTTATCTTATACAATACTTTTATAACAGGAATCCTCGTGACATCACAAAATCCTTAGATCCTATAAATGTTATAAATGTGAAAGTTTGTGAGTATGTGTGTGTGTGTGTGTGTGTGTGTGTGTGTGTGTATGTTTGTTACTCATTAACGCTAAAACTGTTGAACGGATTTGGATGAAATTTGGAACGACTGGAATAACACGAAGGATAGTTTTTCCGATATTCCCACGGAATCAGGATAAAATCTCGAATGTAATTTTTGGGGATTCCCATGAGCATTTAGTAAAATCCCGGAATTTCAATTCAACTCCTGTATCTAATGGTTTACGAGTAAGCGTGCGAAGGGAACGGTTGTGTTGCTTTGAGGATGAACTCTGGTTGAGTTCGAAACAAGTCAGTGTAGTGTGGTGGTAGTGATAGATGGGTTTGTGTGATTTGTGTGTGTTCTTACAGTGTGGAGGTGGAGGAACTGCATGAACACGCATATTATGTTAGCTTAGCTATCGTAAGGTCGCGGGTGAGCAAGGAAATTATTTTACTTCATTGATATGGATCTCCGCAAAGTAACGCCTGATTCAATAAATTATTTAATCGTTAAATCAGTGTATCGCACTGTCCTATTTGGACATGGCAATTGACGGTGTTATCGCGGAGTATATGGTAGGTACGGGAGCCTTTAAATTATTTGACATATCTTTAAGACAAACATGTATCGATGTGCTGTCAATGAGGGCTATCGTTTTTTTCTTCACTAGATGAGTACTGTTGCGTATTTTTAAGTATGGCTTCAAGTCTGTTATTACACGGGCGTGAAAACAAAGTTTAGATTAAAATCAATTTAATACACCTTAAAACCGTCCATAAAAATATCGAGCATGCACAGTGTTGCAATAGTCCCCGTTTTGTTCGGAAAAAAGGGAGGAAAAGGTTCCGAACGAAACTGTCTCAAAACACAGACATTCATTGCCCCGAACGCATATTTGCCATAATTAATTTCAGATTTTAAATATTACGGAATTTTCTAATTATAAATAAACCCGCGTAGCTCTTTAAATAACTATGAGATTTACTTTCGAAAAACTCACGCTATAGCGATAGTGGCGAATTCATACGCGATAGCCCTCATTGCATACGTCAGGTACACACGAAAAAAAAAACACTGGTCACTTTTCAAAAATGTTTAGAACAAAAGTAGCTTAGTTATAGGAGTTGAATCGAACCTTGCATTTAAAACGCCATGGTCAGAGGCACCTTTATACAGTGTCTGCTTGTAAAATTTTATTACTTGGTCTAGGTACGTCTTAGAACTAACTCGGATGCTGAATCTATTTCTGCTGCAGTCTGCATTTAGGGAATTCATTTCAATCTTAGTTTAAACCTAGTGCAATATTAAATAATCTTATGTAATATTAATATTAATTATTTTATGAACATCTGTTAATAAAATAATTGAAAACCCCAAAGTAGTTTGTTTAGAATCGAGATTAGAATTAATTTCATTATATTTCAAAGCCGGATGTGTTTTTATTTTAAATCACTTTTTATGAATACATTATGTAGGTATAAATTTCTCTATTACGGCTGTCTATCTTTTAAGGTTCTTGAAAAGAGCCCTGTGACATACACACAGATAAAGAATAGGGATTCGTTTGTCACTCTTCGCGTACGAAACAATAAAAAATTATCTACGAAACAAATAATCGTTCATCGTATAAAAAGGTAATAAAAATGAAATAAATGAATCCACAAAGTATAATGTTAGCGCAATCAAACAAGCTCGCAATTTTCTGGAAGCGTTCCAATAAGAGGAATCTAAAGTTGCGAAAACAAAAAGCGTGTAGTTACGCCATAAAATTGCATCTGCCCAGATGTGAATACTAATGGGGGAACGAGAAATAAATTATCAATAAACGTTGCATTGCAATCGGAGCGCGCGTGCGCCGAGAAAGCTGTACGCGGGGTGAATCGCTACTGTGTTGGAGAGGTCGAAATACTTGCGATTTTACTTGACTAGTGGATAAGTTTGGCTATCAGTGGCGATGCGTCCATAGAACCCTGTTCCCACCGGCTTGCCCAATAACTATTTACAAAATAGGACAACAGGATATACAGGATTTATAAAAAAACTGACGCCACGCCACAGTTGGCTATACTACCTAGTTGACCCAAAAATAATGATTACAAGAGCCGCGACTCTAATAAAATGACGCTGTCTTTGAAGCCTAAAACGAGATAAAATTTTCAATTAGTTACTTTGAATTAAATAAATTATCTGGCGTCATTGGGGTGTTGCCATACAAGGGAGAGAATCGTAATCTTGACAGCTTATAAAAAGATCATTAATGAAATAGGTAATGGTGTCATCTACGCTATTCTTTTTATATAGTAAGTAGTGTAGCGCTGGCTTTATCGAATAGTGTGAAATCATAATTTATCAAAAAAGGACTTCAAATTTAAGTAGGACCAAACGGGAAATATTATCTACCAAATAAAAATTAAAAAAATCAGATGGGTTCTAAAATGAGGGAATTCTTAAAGTTTTGCGAAAGCTGCCTTGATATAAACGCTTATTTTGGTTTCGTCAATGCTACGTATGTACATAAAATCGCGAAGAATATACATATACTGTTACATTATTTAAACGAACGCAAACTAATTATGACAAACTTGCTCTCCATAAAATGCCTTGAAAATTAACTAACACTGATTGTAAAATCTGTTCATCCTATAGCCTATTAATTATTGCAACGATTTAAAAATCCCAGCAAATGTAAGTTAAACAACTGTGTTGGGAAATATTACCCGCACCATCTCAAACTTTTAAACACCTCTTGAACACGTGTACTTGTAAGTTTAAACAAAAATGTTATTTAATTATAAAAGCAGCACTGTTTAAAAACTGAGTTTCAATTCTCGGTACTATGCTGATCCATCTTGATTGCATGATTCCATAGAGCTTCGTTCGACATTCCACAAAGGTATAATCGCTCATTGAGATTAAAACCAACTACACTAAACTTTGTATACTTCGTAAATGAAACTCTAGTCCGATAGGAACAATTTCATAATACTTATCCTTTATGGAGCTCCGAAACAAGTAGTATAAATGTAAATATATAGAGCATACCCTGGCAGTAAACTACACGCATAATGCAATGAAGTAATCCAGTTTGGTCGTTATGCTCAATTAAACGTGAACTATGTTATAAGCGCGATGTTTCAGATACAGCTCAGTAAGGGTGGTCGGATTACACTAAGACGAACATTAAATGAAAATAAGTGAGTGATTGTGTTTTGTTTTTAATTAAAGTAAGTAAATAAAGAATCAAATCAAATTTTGAAATAGATTGTCGTTAATTGAAGAATGAAGATAGCTAGCGTAGATTTGCAGTTGTCTTTATCCCTCCGAAAACCAAGAAAAAGTTCGGTATCTTTATGTTCCTGTACATTTTTTTTAATCAGTTGTATCTTGATTTAATTGTGAAATCATAAATACCTACCTAGGAGGTATACAATATACATCCTCTTTGGTAGATATACTTTTAGAAATAGCTCTATATCCGTTTTGTATGACTCAAATCAGCAGATGTGCAAATTATGCCATCTCTCAAACTGCCGAGGTATTTCCGGTTAACGTGGAGGGTTCAGCTAACTTGCCGCTCTTATCCTATTCTATTCTATTCTATTCTACTTATATTTTCCACAAACCTCTTGGTATTTTATAAAGAATATATTTACCTTGCATTTCCCCTAACAACAGTGTACTTTAGTTACGTCTCTACGACACATAAATGCCCTCCGTCTCTTCGACGCAATACAATAAATGTACAATACAATACGTGGTAGGTATATCACACGGGCCCACCTGTCACCAACACCACACAAAATACTTATAGTTCGGTTTGCATTAGGTTTTATGTGGCGTTTGTGATAGTTGGGCCTGTGTGTCGTACTCAGGTACGTAGGTATTGTTTCATGAGTAAGAGGAAAAACGCGGGTTCCGCAAGATATAATGTCGCACAGACTTAGCTGTTTTTCACGGTTGGTAGCAGAGAAACAATTTTATAAAATTGTAGTTCATTGATATGAACCTCCGTAAAGTAACTCTTAAATTAATCAATTGTTTGGTACTTTGCATTATTATAACGTACCTACGAGTAACAGTTCAGATTCTTTCGAACATACCTAAGACTATATTTTACGTGGCGGTAATAATTACAAGCCTTTGGATAAAGCTACTAACTAGCACGCAGTTCGGCACCCTTTTGCCTTTCTACTCATTTTCCCGCCCTTTATTCTCTATTTTGGCAACCCTCTTGGGTCGGCGCTTCCATTCGCCGCCATCCGTAACGGTTACGGTGTAGGTTTTAACGTTATGCCACGGTGTGATATACTGCCACTTACGCGTTTACCAGTTAACCAGTTACTTATCGAGTGCAGTATTATGTCAGTGTGATGATAATTACTCGCCTATATTGAAGAAACAAGCTCTTCTTAGAGCACTCTTTGTTTCAAATTTCCTTATAGATTTTGGAGATAGGGTAAATCTACAAGATTATCGAAGATTGTTTCCTATTTATCAATCGATGGGGAGTCTAGTAATCATCTCCATAAACGTTAACCTATTTCATAAACTAAAAGACGAGTTTCTTAGTATTGTTAGTCAGAATATTTCTCATTGTTTGTCGAGACAGAGCGAGCGGTGATCTTGATAACAGTGACTTGGGTAAACAAAACGGCTACTTTTCATAATCAGCGCTCGGCTTCCGTCTGTTGACATCGCGGAACGGAATTCGCGGTAAAATCTCTCACAGGAACGTTCGGAATGTATAAACTGTAATTTTATTCTAGTTATAGGTGGTTAACCACGTACATACATATAGCGGCCGGCGTCAGTTATAGGTATAGCGGATGCGCGCCACAGCCTCCGCACGGGCGTAGTACGTCGTGAACAAAGCGCGTCCCGCCCTACCCCTCCCTCGGTTTCAGCGCGTCCGGTCAAACCAAACCGCACTATCCATGTATGGAACACGTCCTCAAATTCAAAGGCGAGTACGGAACGGACACTTTTATGTTATAGGGTTTAATTATATGCACGTACAGGTAATATAGATGTGGTGAGTTTTGGTCGTCGAGACGTGTAGCGTCGGCAACGCGGTCCGCGGGATACTGCCGGCAGCCTCCGAGCGCGCGGGGCGGGCGCGCGGGGCTGCGCGAGCCGTTTTCATTAAGCCGGGCCGGGCCGCCCGCGGCAGAGCGAGCGACGCCGCCCAGCCCAGCGAGGAAGCTCGGGGATGCCAGATGCAGGATCCCAGATAAACACCGCGGCGGTATTCCCAGTAGGTATTCCTACTAATTGCTAAGAAATCGTAGACGCATAAGACATTGAGTCAATGTACTCGTACTATTTTTAGGTTCACAAATAGTACTTGTTTCGGCCCAAATGAACGTAAATAATAATCAAATATCGTCTGCGGTCCCAAAATAAGGAAATAATCCAAAGTTCGAGGCCGCTAGGTACAGTCGAACAAATTGAGTCATGACCCAGACACCTTTTAATAATCAATTTCCCTATGATTTCCTTGACAAAAGTATGAGATGTCAACATGACATGACATTAGTAGCACAAAGGTCCCTGGGTCATGATTTAATTTGTTCGACTGTACGTACCTACCTTAAAGTAGCACGCTGAGTCGTAATTACAAATGTATTTAAAATATCTTGGGCGTTACGAGGGCATAAAATAACTGCCAATTATTAGAAATACTTGGAATATCCTAAATAATTAATAGACTAAAGTCGGACTCTCCTGTAAATAATTAATATACTAAAGTCAAAGATACCTAAATTAGATGTTTATATAGTGACACCCTTCCCTTAATACCTAGCCCCTTACCGTGTATTGCCTAGTAGTAACATCTAAGCAAGCGTGTTCTTCTCTTCGCTTGCCGTCAGGCGCGATTGTGATTAAATGTATAAACAAATCAAGAAATCGAGTGTAGATTTGCGTCCTTTTTCGGTAGAGTCGTAAAGCTGTAAATACCTTTTGAGAAGTTCTCTTTAGAATTGACTTTCAATGTAGCGTCGAATATCCGTAATCATTACGTATAGGTACTTATTAATTTTAGTCAAGTTATCTAACTATATCTGAAGGGTCCACGGAAAGAACATGTCTAGTCACCTTCTTTAGGGTTCCGTAGTTTTAAATTGCGATTTTAATCTCAAAATGTAGAGCTCGCAACGTACTAGTTACCCTTGAATATGGATATCTGAAAACAAAATAAAATATACATATTTTTTCACTTTTAAAGAAAGTAATCATAGTTATTGTTTGTGATGATGATGACTAACTTTCAAACCGCTATAACTCAAAAAGCTGCTTAGGTTAGGTGACTAGACATGGTCTTTCCGTGGACCCTTCATCTACACTTAGTTATATTGGTTATACCTACTTATGTAAGAAAACGTGTAGGTATTAGAAATAGTTATACAACTTATCGAGGGACAAACCTAATCAAGCCAATAATATCCATTGAATAGTTTCAAATCGCAATCTACCTAAAATCAAAAATGTTCAGTCACCATAATTATTTCGTCGTTTGTAGTTACAAAAATATTCAACCCCGTCAAATAGGGTCAGTAATACCAATCTTTAGGGGATTTTAGCTAAGTTCAAAGGAACTTAAACCAGTAAACTGGCAACACTAAAGCTCCAGCCCTTTTGATTTATTCGCGGATCGTTCATCCCGCACATCGCCGGCTCGTGAGAAATGTTTTTATAGCGTTGTAATTCATCTGTTTTCAACACTACATTACGGGAAGATGGCTTTATCGTATACTTGGCGGCACAAAATTCGGCCCACTCTACATACAGAATTACCTATTACCTACTGCATACATTTGGGGGCCAAATTTTTTACCGCTCAGTATATTTATCTGGGTCTTTCATCTGAAAATAAGATCACAGTCGGGATTCCTATTTGTAATACTTTGTTCGGTAATTGCTAGATGCCCTCACAGATCACGCACATCGCAACTTACAAGTTATGAGTCAGATGTTCAAAATTATCAATCTTTTCTAGATACCTAAAAATTTTCCTTACAAAACCTGATTTATTTCAATACTAACTTTTGCCCGCGGCTTCGCTCGCTCAGAATTGGTATATAACTTAAACCTTTTTTGATCCCACAGGAACCACACATTTTTTCGGGATAAAAAGTAGCCTATATGTTAAACCAGGGTATATATTACCTGTATGTCAAATTGCATGCAAATCCGTTTAGTAGTTTTTGCGACAAACTTTCGTGTTAATAATATTAGTTAGAAGTACATACCTAGTTCTACAGACCGAGCAGAGAATTTTCAGTTCTCTTAAACTACTATTATACTACACTACTAGGTCGCGGGTGAGCAAAGAAATTATTTTAGTTCATTTATAAAAACTACACGAGGACTTACAAGATTAAGAACCTAATGAATTAACCTATTGTCTGCGACTGAAGCAGAGGACCGCGAGTTCGAACCTAACTAGGTACTCTGACTAGTTAGCACCTCCGAGTTATTTTGAGTTCAAGTCCATAAATTATGTGTCAAATTTCATTGGGAATTAACCTACAATACGTGAGGAAACTTTTACCTGCTTCATTTCTTCATTCAGTCATAAAAAAATTACGCGTGAGTGATAAGCTACCTAGTCACTTCAACGATACAATATCTATTCTGTGACGATACACCTTTAAATTAAATACGGTCACGCACAACTACGGGCCATCGCCGCCGCAGCCGTTTTCCCTGTTCAATGCGTGGCCAAGACACTCGCCGCATAGTCGTTACCGAACACCACACGCAATGAAACAGAAAACGCTCGCCGAGTCGACGGTGGCGCGTACACTATGCCGCTCAGGATACGGTATGAGCGGTTACGGTACACAAAATCATCTACACACGACTCTACTACTGCCAAGATCTATATCTACATCTGCTGCGGACCGTACGTGTCTAGGGAGACTACAATAGAGATCTCTCTCCAAGATGTTATTCCTGGATACCGAAGTCTAAAGTAAGAGCGTCGGAAGTTGAAGGTATATATGATTCCTACTTGAGAAACTAAATAAAGTGGCGCGATTTAGGATTTGGAGTTTTTATATTTGTTCACTTGATGGCGCGACTAGTAGCCGGCCGGGCTAGTAGTACAAAACTCATTCATTAGGCTTTTAGGGGATGCATGCATAGTTCGCGTATTTACGGCGTTTCTTTTCCTCGTTGACTTGTCAGCCAATATTTATTTTTTCTACTCCTGTACTTTTATTTGACAATTAAAGGTCCACGAATACAATGATATACATAACATAATAAGTCCGGGAAAAAGTCTATGACTCCAAGGAAGGAGGTTTAGAGACTGTTCGTTGTCCGGTGAAAACAACGGACGTCTACAAGCGGCCTTATGGATGCTTTTAAATTGCTTTGAAATTCATAATGATACAGTTCAATGACCTTTCTTTGACAGTTCACTTTTAAATTTAGGATTCTTTACCTCTGTTTTGAATAAATACAGTATTACCAACATTACATTGAAATTGTTTCACATTTTTATCCAGTTACTAATCAATAATCGTTCAAATATCAAATTGAATAGCCATATTTTGTAAGCAAACAATATTATATTTTACTTGGTACCTATTTTTAGTCCTAAATTGAGCATTTTCCATTCATTTCAAGTTTTGTTTGTCATAAAGCTGTTAAAAGTTATCACGCCACTGGCAAGTTAGCGTGAATAAAAAAACCTAACCATAAACAATATAATTATGTCAAACTAGCTTTTGCCCGCGACTTCGTCCGCGTGGAATAGTAACTTTGGAAAGTGTTTAAGTTATTTAGGGTACCTATTCTGCTAATAATAGCACATAGAAACCTCTACGGTTTACTGAAAATAAGCTATTTTAATACATGCTTTATATCTAAACTATTTTTTTTGTTCTTCCATTCGTTCTAAAACATAAATATTTTGCGGGTAGCCATATTTTAGCAATACGACGTGTATTCTACCCTGCCAACACAAAAGGACTAATTCTTCATAGTGAACTCTTGACATCTTACGTCGTTTATTGTAAGTTAGGAGGGTAGGATTATAATTAAGACGTCATTCTTACTAAGCATAGCTACACATTTTTCCGATAAGTATACTTATAGTAAATTTGTTTGGAATTCCTTAAGAACTTTCATCCCCATATTTTCAAGTATGAAAAATGTCGAAATGTGAAAAGAGCCGGAACAAATGTTTTTTAGGGTTCCGTACCTCAAAAGGAAAAAAATGGAACCCTTAGACCCTATATCCCGTAAACGCGCGGAGTATGTATCGAGTTGAAATTAAAACCCTAAACTCAGGTCAATAGTCCCGGAAGCTGTGAAAAAATCGAACTTCTAAGTTAACGCAATCAAAAGCTACAGTCATTAAAAAAGTGTTTCCATACAAATCGCCTTAACTGAAAAAGGTTTAGGGTACTTCCGGAGATAAAGGTAGCTCTATTAGCAATTTTTTTTTCTAACGCTGGATATTCATTCATAAATACCTACGTACGGAACCCTTGATGCGCGAGTCTGAGTCGAATTTAACCAGTTTTTTTTTGTTCTTATCGAATACCTAAACATAAAGATTCATCGATTTATCTTTGATAATGACAACGTTCCATATAAGTTTTCATCCCCTATTTCATCCCCTCGCAGGTAAAATTTTCAAAAACGCTTGAACAAATATCTAATTCCATATAAGTTTTCATCCCCTATTTCATCCCCTCGCAGGTAAAATTTTCAAAAACGCTTGAACAAATATCTATTTTATTTTTTATAAGTGCCCAAATGCAAAGTTTCATAAAGTACAATCGATTTATATTCGACAATGACGACCTTCATATAAACTTTCATCCCCTATTTCACCCTCACACAGGAAGAATTTTAAAAAACGCGCGAACAAATATCTATTTATCTCTTATCACGTGCCCAAATGCCAAGTTTCACAAAGAACCATCGATTTATCTTCGACAATGACGATCGTTATATATAAACTTTCATCCCCTATTTCACCCCCATACAGGAAGAATTTAAAAAAACGCGCGAACAAATGTCTATTTATCTCTTAATCACGTGCCGAAATGGCAAGTTTAATAAAGACTCATCGATTTATCTTCGATAATGACGACCTTCCATATGAACTTTCATCCCCTATTTCATCCCCCCACAGGTCGAATTTTCAAAAAAGCTCTTACAAATACCGACTTATTTTTTATTAAGTTCTTAAATGCCAAGTTTCATGGTTTTATCTTCGACAGCGACGAACTTCCACCATATAAACTTTCATCCCCTATTTCAACCCCTTAAAGCCTCTTTTTCGCGATAAAACATAGCCTATGTTCTTTCCCATGGTCTATTCTATCTCTGTACCAAATTTCATCCAAATCGGTTCAGCGGTTTTGGCGTGAAAGCGTAACAGACAGACAGACAGACAGACAGACAGACAAGAGTTACTTTCGCATTTATAATATTAGTATGGATTAGTATGGATTTCATTCCCGGAATTGGCGGGCAACGTAATTCGCTTCATTCATATCAATTCGTATTTCATACCGTGTTGAATGTGTCAGCAGTGTCACGTAGATAAGTTAGGTATATAAAGTCTTTAGCCTGATGATGATGATGATTATTTAAAAGTATTCGTAGAAAAAGAATTCTATACAACGTTGCATAACTTGGTCTTAAAACACACGTGGCGTCTTTCATAGCGATGCAACTGTTGTATAAGTGAGGTCTTAAAACGCGAGTTGGCGTGGGTAGCGCGATGAGCCACAGGCGCGGGCAGTTCATTTGTGCAGGCATAACCAAAAAATAACAATTTGTATATTTAAAATTTTGCTTGCGGCGCAGGTAAGAAAGAAGTCATCTCATGTCATACACACGTTCAGTTAGATATGCCCGCACAAATTAAGGCTACGTATGCACTATGCGGCCAACCGCGCGGTTTTAGCGCGTCGTCTCTTTCTCGACCGATACTTTGAAGAGGGACGGCGCGCTAAAACCGCACGGTTAGCCGCATAGTGTGTACGTAGCCTAACTGTGCAGGCATAACCATCGGCTATAACCATAAACTAGTAATATTAAGTTTATGGTTATAACCAAGCGTGTGTGGCCGGTTTAATGCGTGTCCATGTTCTCTAGGTTTGTGCATAGATTTCGTATTATCTGATGCATTGTAAAAGTAAAAGGAACTTTACTTATTTTAATTAAATAATATCTTTATTTGCTATAATTAAAACAACAAAACATTATTCACGTAAATCTAAGGTCACTTTCACTTAGCCTTGCCCTTTTTAAAGTTCTTTTTATTTTTCTTACCTACGCCTTGACTTTGCGGTTTATTTTCAGGTGCACCTTTATTCGTTTTCAGCTGTCCAATTTGCTTCTTGTTCTCTTTCTTAATCTTATTTTTAAATTTTTTCGCTGCCGCTACTTCTATTGTTTCGGTTATCTTCTTTTCGTTTTTATTTACTAATGCTACTGGTTGCTGTGGATTTGCTGCAGGGTTTTTATTTTTATTTTTGTTTTTCTTTCTATTTTTCTTCTTATTAGGACTAGGCGTTTGAGGGATTACCTTGCTGTCGGCCACAGCTTTGACAGGAGTGGCGTCTGTTTTAGATTTTTTCGTATTATTCTGCGGTTGCCGTGTATCATTGGCTGTCACTGTCGTCTCAGTGGCAAGTGGTTTAATCTTTTTGTTCCTCCTCTTCTTCTTCTGTTTTTTACCTTCATTACTTACATTAAGATTTTGTTTGGCAGGTTCTTTTGTTTTGTTATTGTCTTTAGTTGCAGTGTCATCTTTGCTCTCTCTTGCTGGTTTATTCTTCTTATTCTTCTTTTTATTTTTCTTGTTGTTTTTATTATTAGGTTGTACAGCTGCAGTGTTTGTTTGAGGGCTGGAAAAAAAAAACACGATTTATGTATATAGATTTTTTTAATACAAAGTTAAAAGAGAATTAATAAAACGCGGAAAATTTTCTAATGTGATACGAATTATTTCATTTTTAAATGATTTCAAAGGAGGTTCTATATTCGACTGTATGTATATTTTTTATCATTTATACTAGCTCCTTAATAATTTTGTAATAAATGAGGTGATTACATGAAATTTTCATAGGCTTTTTCTATTCAACTACCTTGGCTTGGCATCAGTGTCCTTAGTTTTCTTGTTTTTCTTAGCTTTAGGCTCAGTAGCATTGGAAGCAGGTGCAGGCCTTTTTGTGCCAGCAGTTGTTGGAACTTCACCAATGTCAGCTTCATCTTGCGACTGCTCCTGATTTTCGTTGGCTTCTTTGCTTTCCTCTTCGTCATCATCATCTTTGTATGGTTCAGGCTGGAAAATAATTAAAGTTTCAATTTAATTAAACCATTTTTAAATAGTGAATAAAAAAACAAACAAACATGTGAAAACCGTATTCATACTTACAATGACATTGGAGAATTTCTTAAGCTTAGCCACAAAGAATCCATCCATATTGTGAGTGTGAGGATAGAACCTCTTAGTCAACTTCAATGAAGGATGGAACCTATGATGCCTGTATTTGACAAAGCCTTCGGTACCAAAATCAAGGCCAGTGGGCACAAGCTTTACATTTCGCCGTTTCAGAGCGTAATTTACAACCCATTCATTCTCTTCAGGCAATATAGAACATGTCGAGTAAACAATGTAACCACCAGTACTGGATTTCGCGTTGCAACAATCAATAGCAGCCAACAGAAGCTGTCTTTGTAAGTTAAAGCACCTCTGAATATCTTTCTGGTCCTTTGTTGTCTTTACACTCGGATCTTTAGCAATAACACCTGTGCCAGTGCAAGGAGCATCTAAAAGAACTCTATCAAAACCTTTGATCACTTCTGGGAATTGACGACCATCGTAATTACAAATGACAGCATTTACAACTCCAAGTCTATGGAAATTACCAACAATAGCTTTAGTTCGGTCCTTGTTTGCGTCATTTGCGAATAACGCTCCTGTATTTTTCATAATTGCGGCAATGTGGGACGCTTTACCACCAGGGGCTGCACACATATCCAAAATCCTTTCATTTTCCTGTGGTGCCAATGCCATTACTGGCAGATAACTTGATGCTCCTTGTAAAATATAATGGCCAGCCAAATATTCAGGAGTGGCACCAATTGGAACAGTTGAACTGTACACAACAAGACCCACTTTGCTCCATTTCCCAACAGGATCCAAATTCACTCCCCTATTGATTAGAGCTTGAGCTAAATCTCTTCTTCTAGTCTTCAAACTGTTAGTCCTAATGGTCACTGGACGCGCTACTTCGCTTGCCTCTAAAAACTCAACTAATTCTTGGACAGGGAATATTTGCATCAATATTTCCATAAGGAACTCATTGTAACTGTAATACATGCACAAGTCTTTAAGCAACAAATCAGTATATTCACATCTGGACCGTTCTCCATCTTTAAGGCGACTGAAGTCACCTAGCACATTGACAACATCCTTGATTCGCTGCAGTACATCTTGTAGATTAGTAGGATTTTGTAATTCTTCTTCTGTGGGAAATGCGAACACGTCTTGTTTAGCAATGTTCAGTTGCATTTCCTCATCAGCAAGTTTCTTATCTTGTTTTTGTCTTTTCTTTAATTTGATATTAGCTTTTTCAATGGGAAGCATATCATCATCATCGTCTTCACCTTCATCATCACTCTTTTCTTCACTGGAATCTGAGTTATATTGCAATTTTGATGAAGCATCTGCACTTTCATCTTCGGAATCAACATCACCATTTTCTTGATCAGAATCGACAAATAAGTCATCCAGTTTACCCACCTGTAAGTAAATGATAAACTTGCTACAGTTAATATACAATAACAAACAAATTGCAGGTGGTAGGACCTTGTGCAAGGTCCGCCCGGATTGCTACCACCATCTTGCTCGCTAATCCTGCTGTGAAGCAGCAGTACTTGCACTGTTGTGTTTCGGCATGGAGAGTAAGACAGCCGGTGAAATTACTGGCACTTGAGGTATGCCATCTTAGGCCTCTAGGTTGGCAACGCATCTGCAATACCCCTGGTGTTACAGATGTTTGCTCGTTTGCCATCCAGTCGAATAAAAAAAAATCTAAGCAGCAATTTAACAATAAAGTACCTTATACTTTTCACCAGCTTTTGGTTTTTCCTCCTCATCACTTTCATCATCAGACTCTTCTTCTGCACTCTCTTGTTCCGAGCCTTCAGTTTCTAAGCCTTCTTCTTCAGAATCTTCTTCTAAATCCTCTTCAGAATTTTCGTCTTCTGACCCTTTGTCATGTCTACTGTCTGAGTTTTGATTTTTAAGCTTGCCCTTGGCCTTAAGCACAGGCTTAACTGCTGTCTTAGCTGTAGGCTTGAGTATTTGTTTAGCTGTTGCCTTGCCTGTTTTCTTGGGTTTCAGCCATTCCTTGTTGTCATCAGTAAACCCTAAAAAAAAGTAACAAATTGCTTTAAAAATATATCAAGATCTTTTAAAGCCATGTTTTTTTTTTTTTTTATACTAGCAAAGGCGAAACTTGTAAACCTCAGAATATCAGTATTCCAACATACTACATACATTATTGAATACCACTAGCAATGCTAACATCAGCTGAAAACAGCATAGTCTTTTTGTAAACAAAACTATGTTTCTCAGTTATCAGTAAGGTTTTTTGTTTCTATTTTTTTATTGGGGCTTAAGTGCACTTGTGTAACTATGCCAGCCTCATTGTAAGACTCTACGGCCAAATTCATCAAATCCTTCTCCAGGCCCCTATTTAATAAAAGTTACAAGTGCTACAATTCCACATAATTATTAAGTTTCTCATACAAAGAAGTGACAATTATGTAGAATTGTAGCACTTGTAACTTTTATTAAATATGCTGCTATGCCCAGGTTATCCGGCTGCAAAAGACTGCTTGACAACAATGTTTGCAAATATGTTCCAAACTTCATTTTATTTAACAACTCTCAATTAACCCTTCACAAATTTTATTTAACTCACCTTGTAATTCTCCATCTCCTGACTCATCTGAATTATCTTCCTCTACAACTTTCACCTCTGTTTGCTTGGCTACATTTTTCTTGGCCTGCTTCAGTGCTTTTCTCTTTTCTGCTAGCTCTGCTTTCTTCTTGGCTCTACGAGCTGCTCGCTGCTTCTGCCTGTGACTCATCTTTTTTGTTTCATTCTCATCCTCCACTGAAATATTTGTTTATAATTATACATATTGTTGGCATTATTACTTAAAATATTGTTGCTGAAACTGAAGTGGAAGTGGGGAGGTCATATAGCTAGATAGCAGGATAATAGATGGACACTATAAACATAAACAACAGTGGCTTGGTCTACAAAAATGTGTCCATGAAAGAGATTCGGAAAAGACGCTGAAATAATGACCAGGTTACAAATTCCACGGTCTATGTATGTTAGAAAATTTGTTGCTTTAGCCAAAAAGACTACAAAATTGTAGTATTAGTCCAAATTTTTCCAAACCAAACTGTTGTTGGTCAGATAGATATCCAGTCTTTGAAATTTGAAGCTGTCTGCAGAGGATTGTCAGAAGAGATTTTTTCATTTCTTTCTAGACTGGTCATGTAACTATTTAATAAACAAGATAATTGACCAAACACACCTGATATGCATAATGTTAGTGAAAGTTTTACAGCACAAATTTAAAAACATAGAAGAGTCCCACCTATTATTTTTTCAGTGGTCTATTAATTAATTGAAACTAACCTAGTAAGTATTTTACATTTTTAACAGCTTTCCATACTGACAATTGATATACAGTTATTGTTGCAAATAAGGACCATACAAGAACAGAAAATGGAAAAACTTTACTTTCGGACCGAGACTTATGTGATAAAACAAACAAATGTTCTAAACATAGCATTACTAGCTCAGAAACGGAAATGTACCATCAGCCAAATATGTAGTCCACCACCCCAAAATTGATAATCGTTTGCATGTCATAAAACAATAATGCCAATAGATGTGCCTGTCAACTTGAAAGTTCGACTTTAGCGACATACCTATTTATTTGATAGGAACTTGTTTAAAATTGATAGACCACTTATTTGGCTCATGGTACATCATCTACATCATAGAAAATTTGTTTAGGTATAAAATAAATATTTTTAGGTTATGTTTTAAAAGCGTGGTGATAGTATTTACGGGTTTTCATTGAAGAAAAGACACCTTAAATGCTAATACGTACACAGCTCTTTTCTAAAAACTGGATCAGGTTGCTTCCTAGCTTTTCTGCCAGGCCCTTTCTTCACTTTTTTAGTCTCATCGAACTTAGCTTTGCGCCCCATTAATAATTCTGTTGGTTGGTGTCGTTTCAATATTAATATTGATTGATGAAGCACTTATTTAAACTTCACAAGATAACCACGCACTCAGTTTTATACAACACGTGCTCAAAAAAAGCTTGCCGTAAACCGCGCCGGCTCAAAACCCACCACCATACTCTTTGGTCAAACTACAGCAGGGCTACTACGAAACTCGAAGTTCTTGTCGTGCAGTCCCTCTGACACTTATACTAATTAATACGAGCGAAAGGGACGGTATGATACAAACTTCGAGTTTCGTTTCGTAGTAGGCCTGCTGTTACGTTACATTACGTTCGTTACGTTATCACCAGTTATCACTATCAGTCAGCAGGGCTACTACGAAACTCGCAACTGTTGGGCGTGGGATATAAATATATCATTTGCAACAATGCCTTTTATTTAAAACATAACATAAATTGTAATAACGTATTTCCTTTTATGTAAATTCGTGACAAGACAAGCTTGACAGAAGAACGTCATAGAGCTGTTACAACCATAGAGGTTGCGCCGTACCAACACTCCTCCTCGCGACTCTATGCCAGCCCGAAGTGGATCATCAGCTCCTTGAGCCGTGGCCCTGATAGCCCCTTCGTCAGTAAATCAGCCGCCATCTTCTTTGTCTCTAAATATTCCAAGCGTATTTGTTTACTCTGAATGCAGTTTCTTATATAGTGCATCTTCAAATCGATGTGCTTGGATTTTGATGAAACTATAGGGTTTTGACTGAGCTTCAATGCGGCTTGATTGTCATTTGAAATCTTGACGCAATCTATGTGAATCCCCAGGTCATTAAATAGCAACTTCAGGTGTATGGCTTCTTTTGCTGCCTCAGTACACGCACAATACTCCGCCTCTGCTGTAGAAAGTGCTACGCTCTTTTGTTTCCTCGACGACCAACTGATACAGCCTCCTGCGTATATGAAGCAGTACCCGGAGAAAGACTTGCGGTCTAATTTGCAGGCGCCCCAGTCTGCGTCTGCCATGCCATATAATTCTTGTTCGGTTCTCTTAAAATTTAGACCGATACTAGATGTGCCCTTGAGGTATCTTAACACACGTTTGGCACTCTTGAAGTGTTCGGCACTGTAGCTATCGTTGAATTGCGAGAAGTAACTGACTGCGAACATAATATCAGGTCTCGTAGCTACTGCTAGATACATAAGTGTTCCAATCAAGTTTTTATATGGCAATTCTTTATCTTTTGTACTTTTGTCCGCTTCAAGCGTTAGCCCTGGTTCTATAGGGGTACTCGTTGCTTTGCATTCGTCCATTTTAAATTTAGTTAATAATAGTGTATCTTTAGTGTATTTAAAATCAATTCCGAGCATTCTCTGTGGTATTCCCAGATCTTTTATTTCAAATTTGTGTGCAAGCATTGTTTGGATTTCTTGCATCGTCTTAGGACAGTTGTAAGCTATTAGTAAATCGTCTACCCATATGGCTGTGATTACTTTAGCTCCTCCTTTCTGTAGTATGTATACACACGGATCTGCTTGTGATGGAACAAAACCAATATTACGTAATTCCGTGTCTAATCGGATGTACCACTGCCTCCCGGATTGTTTTAGACCATACAAGGATCGTTGTAATTTGCAGACTTTTTCTCCCTTAATGTCTCTAATACGTTTTAACATGTCTTTAGCTTTGTTGTATATAGTCAGCTCATTATTTCCGCTCTCATCGATAATTATTTCTGTCACATACTTTTCCAGGTTTTCAGGTACCTTCATAGTGATGTCTTCCTCTATGTCGCCGTTCAGATACGCTGTCGTGACATCCATCTGCTTTAATTTCATGCCTTCTTCGACAGACATTCCAACGACGGTTCTGATGGAGCTTAACTTGGCCACAGGTGCGAAAGTCTCATTAAAGTCTATTCCAGGTCTTTGGGTGAATCCCCGAGCAACAAGTCTTGCCTTCTTTGTTTCCGTATTATCCGGTCCAGTTTTTGTTTTAAGAACAAGCTTGTACTTGCACTGGTTTTCTTCGTGATTTTCCACGTCTCATTCTTAATATGTGCTTTTATTTCAGCTTTGATTGCGTCGTGCCAGTCGTCCTCAGTTTCATTTTGTTCAGACAAGTATGTCATATCCGACACGAGCAAGCTTTCTTCTTCCATATCGTCTTGTAGGTAGTAGTCTGTTGTCCATGTAGGCTTCTTTTTATTTCTTGTAGGCCTTTGCGATGTTCTCTCATTTGTTTCATGTGGAGTTTGGTATCCATCACTTTCAGCCCCTCTTCCTCTTCAATTGAAGTTTGGTCTTGGTCAGCAGTTTCGGCCCCTCATCCTCAGATGGCAACAGATTTTCATTTATACTTGTTTCAGAGTTGGTGGCATCTGAGGAGGACATGTCTGTCAAGGAAGAGGATCCTGAATCGGTAAGTTAGAATTTTGATGATTTTTATTGTTAAGTGATATCACCATTTCTTTTTCAGGTTCCCGTTTGCTGTTGCCAGGACTATTTGTACGAGTGTCATCATAGTACATCTTCTCGACGAATTTGACATCTCGACTGATTACAACATCGTTTTGGTCAGGTAAATAGACTCTGAATCCTTTGGCATTTTTGGCGTATCCCATAAAGACGCCTTCTACGGCTTTAGGGAGAATTTGCCTCTTCGTCTTTTGTTCAAGATGAATGCTTTGCTGCCGAAAATGTGTAAATGGTTTCCGGCTGGATTTCGGCCAACCCATTTTTCGTATGGACTACTTCCATTTAAGGCTTTTGCTGGACTTCGGTTTATTAGATAATTTGCTGTGTTTATTGCTTCTGCCCATAAGCATGAGGGTACATTTGCTTCCATCATTAAACATCTAGCCTTGTCTAGCAGTGATCGGTTTTTTCGTTCACTTACGCCGTTTTGCTGTGGAGTGTATGGTGCTGTCAGTCTCCTTTTGATGCCGCATTTTGCCAGCAGGTCATCAAACTTTGCTTCTGTACTCGCCACCATTATCCGATTGCAAGTGCTTAATTTTCTTCTTTGTGAACAGCTCCACTCCATTTTTATTCTTTAAACTTTTCGATTACTTCACTTTTGTTTTTGATGAAATAGATACAGCAGTACCTGGTGAAGTCATCGATGAAGGATACGTAGTATCTGGATCCAGCAATCGATTCCGTTTCAAACGGTCCACAGACGTCACTGTGTATAATTTCTAAAATTTCAGATGACAATCGATCATGGCTAGCAAATGGTAGGGATGAAAGTTTACCTTTTATACAAGTTTCGCAGGTATCTAGCTTTACTTCATTTAAATCCAGTCCTCTCATCATCTGCTTCGAAACCATCATTTTGAGATCTTTTTCGTTGATGTGACCCAATTTTCGGTGCCATAACATCGATTCATCTTGTGACTTCGTTGTGAAATTTGCTGATTCTTCCGGTTT
The DNA here is from genome assembly GCF_025370935.1 of Choristoneura fumiferana. NCBI lineage: Eukaryota > Metazoa > Arthropoda > Insecta > Lepidoptera > Tortricidae > Choristoneura > Choristoneura fumiferana. Next base: position 8,681,847 of record NC_133476.1, on the reverse strand, counting down.
GAAATCCAGATAATAAAGTCCGTTTTTATTTCTTGAAGCTTGTAGTACGACGGTGTCTTCTTGTATAACCGATACTTTTTCTTTTTCAAATAATACCTTGTAACCATCAGTTATTTTCCCAACTGATATGAGGTTCGTCGTTATTTCCGGTACGTACAATGCATCGTTCAAGTTGTATTTTTCGTCGTTGGTAGAGATACTAATTTTTCCTTGCCCTTTAATTTGTGTGGTGTGCTTCTTCGACGCGAGACTTAAAGTGTTAACTTCAGGTGTTAATTCTTCGAATTTTTCTTCCTCGCCAGTCATGTGAGAACTGCAGCCACTGTCAAGGCACCACAGGTTGTCATCAATGCTGCCTGCAGATGAGTAACAGACATTGAAATTTTTTCGTGACTTTTATTTTTCTGTGGGCTAGTGGCTTCTTTCTTTGACCAACATGCCTCTGTAGTGTGGCCCTTTTTATGGCAGTGTTTACAGACGACGACCTTCCTCTTCTGTTTAGCATAAAGTGCTTCGGACCTTGATGAGGTGTCATTCGGTTCTGTTTGCTTTCTGGCTTCGTTTTCTTCAACAATTTTTATTTGTAATTCTTCTGGACCAGGCAGCACATCTCGTGACTCAATGGCGATGCGGAAGTTTTCATAGTTTGCTGGTAGGCTGTAGAGCATCATGATACTCAATAGTTCCGGGTGGATTTTAACGTCCATGTCCTCCAGCTTTCCGACGACATCCATAAAAATTATTTAAATGGTCGCGGATATCCTCTTCAGAATTCATTTTCTTCAGCACGAGTTGTTTCAACAGTGTAGCTTTTCTCGCCGGACCAGCGCTTTGATGTATGGATTTGAGTTTTTCCCATATCTCTTTGATGTTTTACATCCTTTTATTTGTTTTAGTTCCGTCGGCGAGATGAGCAGAATAAGTTCCGATCTGGCTTGTATGTCCATTTTTTCGAACTTACATTTTTCTTCGGCGTTCGGTGTTGGCGATAATTTCTTTTCGCCGCTAACGTAATCCCATAGTTCGGTTTTAATTAGTACGGCCTGGGCTTGCAAACACCAGGTGTCGTAATTATTTCTATTTAACGTTTCTATAGAGCGGTATGTCGAAGACGCCATTTTTACGTTATTTTATTTCTTTTTGCATTTATGCAGGCAACCACGCTCTGCTACCAATTGTTGGGCGTGGATATAAATATATCATTTGCAACAATGCCTTTTATTTAAAACATAACATAAATTGTAATAACGTATTTCCTTTTATGTAAATTCGTGACAAGACAAGCTTGACAGAAGAACGTCATAGAGCTGTTACAACCATAGAGGTTGCGCCGTACCAACAGCAACTCGAAGTTAGTATCATACCGTCCCTCCCGCTCTCGTATTAAATAGTATAGGTGTCAGAGAGACCGCACGACACGAATTTCGAGTTTCGAGTTTTTTTTTTAATTTCTCAGGAATTACCAAAAAAATTGTATAAAGAAACAGCAGGTCATCGTTCATCCACCATTACCTCTCATATTTCGTTTTATAGATTTTTTTACCGTACAACGGCAAAACCTACTAGACACTGGCAAAATTGTCCTTCAATGGACAGAGCCATATTTTTCTAAAAAACCAACCAACCAACCAACAACCAAACAAACAAACAGCACTATGTACCAACAATGTATGTATGTTGTATGTAATATGTATGTATGTATGTATGTATGTATCTGTATTGCATTACTGTACTCTGTCCACCACTATCTGCCTACTTTAAATACGCTTTTGTATTTCATCAACAGCACGCTTCCCAAATGCAAACTCAACACTAAAATAATGGAGAAAAAAAAGGTACTCTGTGGGAGAACGTGCCATCTGGAAGAAATATTTTTAACTGGCAATGGCTGATGGCATGTGACTGAGTAGTGGCAAGGAAATTGGACGTGTCAGTGTCATTTTTGACAGGGCAGTCCGCCTGTCTTGTCAGTCACTGTCACTGTCACTCACACAGCAGGGTTCGACCAACACCAGTCGACGAGTAGTCGTATCGAAGAAAATTTGATTCAATAAAAAGTGCAAATGGAATTCTTGTAAAAATGTTTCACAGTTATAATATACCAGACAGATAAACGCTTAAGTTCAAAAAGCACAAAATGGTACTTTTGAAATATTATAATGTTGCTTCCAGACTACTTCTCTCAAATCGAGATTTCTTAAGGTAACACTTAATTTATTGTGAAATAGTGTGTATATATTCGTGTGTAATTACAATACCTTATTTTTGTTTCTTTTAACTAAAGTGATCGCCTCAAGAAAGGCGGTAAGACATTAAGCGCAATTTTTAAAATGTTACTTCCTCTAGTTTTCAGGGTCATTACATAAATAGGCGTCATGAAGGGAGCAAGAATCACTGCCAATGTCATGGCTTCGGACAGCAGAAGCGTACATTCTTCACCTTTCCTAAAGCCAGTCGAAGCCGCGAATATCGTGGGAGACAGTTGGTTGGGTAAGTTTTTTTTTAGAAAATTTATAAACTAAAGTTAGTATGGCACTTTCATTTCTTTACGTCCAAATGCCTTGAACAATTAATTAAACAGGTTATGCTGTTTTTTAAATTTCCTTTTATCAATTTTATGGGTGAATTAACTCCATATGAAAAACATTTTTATCTCATTAATTTAATACAATAAAGAAAGATACAAGCAAAAAATGTACTCATGATATTTCCTTCACCATAAAGTTAACAATAAATTTCAAATGTAATTTTGCACATAATATTACTCAGAGATGCGAGCTGCTCAAACCTTGGCGCTTTGTTTAAAAGGCCATAGGTTAAATTACTAGGCTGCCATGAATATTGCAATTAATTCAATAAAATTAATGCCTGATAATGATAAGTTATAGAAGGTACCTTTTCCTGAAAACAGCATTCAATAGAACCACACCCACATTAATTCTCTGAGTGACGTCATGATATAACACAATGCCATGTAAGATGAAACGGGTCATTAGCATAATTGCTTACTGTAATATAACAATTACAGTCCATTGATTTGGAAAATAACATGCTCAATAATCATTCTTACTCTACAAGTGCCAATATATCATGAATCCTGGTGTATGTACTTTATAAACCAATCAATTTGAGAATAACTGTTGAATGTACTATTAAAGTCCAATACAATAACTCTTTATTGAACACCAATACATAGTAAGCAGTATAAAAAACACAAGTATATAGGATGCAAACACAAATAACAAAAATAACAAACAAAAAAAGTACAAATTATTCAATGAATAATGAGTGTTCAGTGACCAATTAGAAGGTAATAGCAGTAATGTAATGTTCATTACAGTACCAAATAGTACTGTAATAAGTTTCAAATTTGGAACAGCTGTCAAAATCAACACAGTTATATGGCCCTCTATTCTGTGTCCATAGACACAACATTTTCTCGATATCAAAATGTTTTAAATATAAATCGCACAAAAATTTGATCTCAAGCTACATAATAATAAGGACTACTGATTTGTCTGTTGAAAAAAAAAACATTTCCAGTATTACAAACCTATGATGCTCATGCACTACACCAATTAAAATATTTCAGGGCTCAGGAATAGTATGTTATATAAGTATATAATTTTGCAATGCCCTTCCATGGTTATCGTATTATTACTGTATTAATAATGTTAAATTAAATAAATAAATAAGTAGATTTCACAAGTATATTTACTTTGAACTTTCTGTCTTTCAGATACTCAATGGAACAGATGTTTGAAGTGGTTTCAGATGTAGAAAATTACTACAAATTCGTACCTTGGTGCAAACAGTCCCACGTCAGAACAAAGACTCCTAACCACCTTAAGGCAGACCTGATTGTTGGGTTCCCCCCTATAAACGAAAGCTACACCTCATTTGTGACCCTAGTAAAACCACATCTAGTAAAAGCCGAATGCACAGATGGCAGACTGTTTCACCATCTACTCACTATATGGAGATTCAGCCCTGGCCTCAAAAGGGAACAACAATCCTGTGTTGTAGACTTCCATATAAATTTTGAGTTCCGTTCAGCTTTCCATTCCCATTTATCGAATTTATTCTTTGACCAAGTTGCCAAGAAAATGGAAGGTGCATTCATAGCCGAGGTTGGCAACAGATATGGAACAGCAACAATGACCCCAAGAAATCTACTCTTCAGTGACCATGCATTAAAAAGTTGATGACATTTAAAATATATCATAAAAAATTGTTACCAAGTGTAAGAAAGCTTTTTGTGATGTCTATTGTAAGATTTCATTGAATGAAAATTATTTATTATAGAGCAATAGAAGGCTAAGCCATGGCTATGTTTTCTCTTGTTAACTAGGAAAGAATAAAAACCTAGGAATTATTAAAAAATAGTTTTTATTTACATTTGTCCACACTGTGATATAGTGACAGGTATTTTGGGTTTGTTATTAGGACCTGTGGGTACATTTTCTATTTTTCTCATCACTAATAGTCCATCTATGACACGTCCGAAAACCACATGCTTATTGTCTAAGAAGTTGCACTTAGCACAAGTTATGAAGAACTGGCATCCATTGGTGTCTTTCCCGCTGTTGGCCATTGAAAGTAATCCTGGTGAATCATGTTTCAAGCCAAAGTTTTCGTCTGCAAATGTGCTACCTCCATAAATACTCATAACACCTGTTCCATCACCCTGTAAAACATTGAAACATTACTTTCAACCAGTAGTTTCTAATTATTATTTTTTAATTTATATCTGACAATATTCTACTATTTCTACTACTTCTAACTTTAAATGCTGATTTTGGCAAAATAGACAAAACTAGATACATTAAAATTTTGACTTTTTTTATTTCTGTGAAAATGCTGTCTGTCATGTTCATGTAAATTTATGTTTAGTATAAAATTTCTACATAATTATTTTTTATCAAATTATAAATTTATGACACAATGTATTCTTCACTAATAAAGGGACCTTTTTAATGTAGAACCCTTCCATCGCAATAGTACCTATACTATGTCTGATGTCGTCTTGTTTTTGGACCTCTCCCAAAATTTGGTTTTACCCCTAACTAAAAACTTTTAACAAATAACTATTTAACTATTTCCAAATTCAGAATCAATCCCTCCAAACTTTTGCGTTTATGAAGTGGGATAGTATCTTACTTTTGTATGCAATTTAAAGAGAGTAGTAGTAAGAGTTTGAGGTTAATGCTATGGAATACAAGTTAGTCAGGAATACTAAGGGCTTTAAAAGATAATCAAGTATTTATCAAAAAGTTGTCCCATCCTGAAATTGACAAGAAATCAGTTTGTCAAGAAATTATTAACACTGAAAGGACGAGATCATAAAATATAAACTGCATAGAACATCCAAAATTTCTTGACATCAGGAAAACATAATGAAATCTTCTGAGGGAAAAATAGTAATTCTGTAACTACTTCAACACTTTCTATTGTATCCAACAACAAAGATCACCTTTACCACAAGGTTTTGTATATATTTAAACACAATATTACTTATTTTTTGTGTTAAATAGCATCAGGATATATATACATATACAAATATATATATATATTAATAAGTTGACAACTAAAAAAGGACAACTTTTTGAAATAGTTACTTATTAGTTATTTTGAACATGGGATATAATATAACTTACATTAACAAAATCTCCGCCTTGGATCATAAAGTCTTTGATTACTCTGTGAAAGGTAGCGCCTTTGTAACCTAGAGGAACACCATCCCTTCTGTATTCGCCGGTACAGAACTCTCTGAAGTTCTCACTTGTTTTTGGAACCGCATCCGCGAATAATTCAAATATCATTCGCCCTATTTCCTGGATAAAAATGCAAAATATTGTATACAAAAATTGTTAAAATCATAATAAATATTATTAATCTTCTAATAAATGTTTGTTGTTTACTTCGGAATAATTTACTTACCATAGTGCCAACGGTAATATCAAAGAATACGACAGGGTTATTTGGATGTCTCAATTGAGACTGAATTTGATTCCAAGTAGGCATAATGGAGATTCAGTACCAATTATTTTTAATTATTTATTTCAAATATTTAAATACAAACAATTATTTTAGGTTACACTTGGTTGACACTTGAGGAGTGAGGCGCGGGCACATGCAAGTCGCTCAACGCTCGTTTCCAACGTCAAATCTGGTCACGTGACATATAGCGATAAAGTTGCGGGGCTACTCTCGTTCTGTCCCTCTGGCACTCATATTATTAAATACGGGAGTGAGAGGGACGGTACGATACGATACTTCGATTTTCAAATTTCTGAGTAGGCCCTCTGAAAATGTTGAGCTTTATCGATGGAAAAAACCCTTCGATTTCGGCAAAAACACTTATTTTATTTATCATTCAACCCAATTTCTTTTATTTGTAACACTACCACAACTGCTACTAAATGAGATTAAGAAATCAGCAGGGCTATTACGAAACTCGAAGTTCGTGTCGTGAGGTCCCTCTGACGCTTATATTTAATACGAGAGCGAGAGGGACGGTACGATACGAACTTCGAGTTTCGAGTTTCGTAGTAGCTCTGCAGCTTCCAAGACCAAGATCATTTGTGCAAGCAGCCATCTTGTCGTCGCGGCGACTTGACGCTACTTTTTTGAGTAATGGGAAATTCAAAATCACATTGAAATTCCACATCACGTGACCTGATTTATCGCTGCAAACGAGCGACGAGCGGCTGCATGTGGCCGCACCTGCACTCGATTTGTTTGACAATTTGCACAGACTACTGATGGTGACAAAAGTTACTGCATAGAAGGCGCTTTATTTCCTGTATATTCCACAATATAATTGTTTATATTACTTTACTATAGCAAATTTACGTTAGTTAGTACTATTATATATTCCGTGACTATAGTGTGGGATTTTTTCCAAGAAGACACCATTTTGAATGTGATTTTGAATTTCCCGCGACTCAAAAAAGTTGATTTCTTAATCTCATTTAGTAGCAGTCGTGGCAGTGGTACAAATAAAAGAAATTGGAGTGAATAAAATAAAAATAACAGTGTTTTAGCCGTAATTCCAGAGGTTGTTGTGATAATGATTAGGTTAAGTATAAGCATAAGGTTTCCGAACGTCTAGCGGTTGTCACTCTGACAGCAATTTGGGCGCTATGGAGGCTATGGGCCATGGGCACTTGAGCTTAATGCTGGCATTTCACTTGGCATATTCGCAGAAATATTTGCGTGTGTGAAAGAGATGCACTATATTGTTGCTAGCGTGAGTGACGGAGATGTCATTAACGCAACGCGAATACGCAATACCAAGTGAAGTGCCAGCTTAATGGTGAACATGTGAACCTGTGCTAATCAATAGAACAAGAAATTAGACATTTAAAGAAGACTTTTATTACTACAGAGGTTTTTTTCCAGCGATAAAGCTCAACATTTTCAGCTTTATCGCTATATGTCACGTGACCAGCAGGGCTACTACGAAACTCGAAGTTCGTGTCGTGCGGTCCCTCTGACACTTATACTATTTAATACGAGAGCGACAGGGACCGCACGACACGAACTTCGAGTTTGTAGTACCTAGCCCTGCAGATTTGACACTGGAACTGGAAACGAGCGTCGAGCGATTTGCATGTGGCGGCGCCTTTGTTTTGACAGTGACGTCTTAAACGTCATGACCATGACCACATATGGGACATATGTATCTGCTTCTGCTGCTGTGCTGTTTTTCGCGCACCGTTTCTTAATAACAGAATTATTTCTAGTTGTTAATTACTTGCAAGTTAATGAAAGAGCTATTATATCCTTTACTAACTCTCTATTATGTTACTCGTCGATTTAAGATTTAACCAAAGCTGGAAAAGATAGCAAAGTAAACATGGCTAACGTAAACATTAAAACGGGCACTTCTGAATTTCCTGATTATTATGAAGTTCTACAGTGTGAAAGAACGGCTTCCAGTGAAGAATTGAAAAAAAGTTATCAAAGTCTAATTCTTTCTACCCATCCAGACAAAGTGAATTGCAACAACGATCGTTTCCTATTAGTGCAAGAGGCTTGGAACATCCTACGGGACCCAGAATCACGGAAACTTTATGATGCACAATTATCTAATTCAGAACACAGCAACACAGACTGTCTCTTATATGATGTGATAAATTTATCCGACATGGATAATTGTGACGGTGTGTACACATATATGTGTAGATGTGGTTCCAATTATGTGTTAGAAGACAGTGATAGACCTTTAAAACGAGAACACAGTAGTCATTGACTGTGAAGAGTGCTCATTTTCTTTAAAAGTTAATTTCTGAGATCAAGCAAGATAATTGAAGCTTTTGTTGATAAGTAAGTTACAATGTTTTAATTACTTGTTGTAGATCTGCATTGATAGAAACCATAATTAAAAAAAATCAAAGTACTCTGATTAATTGATTTGACTAAAATCCTGTTTTTTGACTTTTATGTTTGAATGAACTTGGTTCCACAAATCTGTTATTGTTCTGTTATTGTACATGAAATCTGCCAAGTAAAATCCTATGGTTGCGCCTGCAACTTGGCCCTTGCTCATGTGGTCATTTTTACTGTGTGAAAAACAATAAATAATACAGATAGTAGAGCAAGGATTGACAACACCAGGTTCCTGATACAACTGACTTCATTCTCATGATTATGCAGTAGTGATTTTGTTAAAAAAATGTCAAAAAGGTTACAAGAAATAAGTTTTTAGTACTGCCCATAACAGTGTTCCATAGTCTAAACCAGTGATGGGCAAACTTTCTTCATGGGGGGCCAGAAAGTTTTAGAGGGCCAGAATTACACCATTCTATTTTATACTTTTAATGTTTTTGCCAAATAATGAAATCATATTATGATCGCGGGCCATATAGGTAGGTACTATTCACTTTGAAGGAACATCGGATTGAATCCCTTCGTGGGCCGGAGTTGGCCCGCGGGCCGTACTTTGCACTTCACTGGCCTAATGAAGTTATTTAAAATGGTAATAATGAAAAACTCTGCTGTTAACACAAAAAATTATCTTCATTGAATAAAATGGTGATAGTTAAGGACACTGGGTAAATTTAAACTTCATGCTTTGTTTATATAGTTTAGTTAGTTAAGTACAAAGTAATTAAGTAACTTTGAAAAAAATCTATGGGTGAAATTGGTAGTCATTTTCAAGTTATAGAATACACAAGGGAAATAATGATTAATTTTATATTGAAGCAATAAGCATTCAAAAAATTTAAAATAGGAGTTATTATATGGAGATGACTCTTTTCGGATCTTATGTGGCAAAGTGCAACATGTTTTAAAGCATTTTTCAATAGAGATGATTTATATGCTACTACTATTAAAACTTATCTTTGTCCACAAGTTTAGCTATGTTTCTAGGAATGATTACAAATTCATGGTTTCAAGATTTATGTAATGAAAATAAGCAAGCAGTTTACTTTAATAATACCATTTATTTCACTGTTAGAGCTAGTACATAAATATATAATTTTTCGAGGAATATAATTATAATAATGTTTAATTTGATGGTTAACTCATTATAATCAATGACTACATTAACAATTTAATTTAATCTAAAGTAAAATTTTGTACAATTTTCAACATTATAAGGTACAAGACGAATTGTAATAAGAGTGCTGAAGAGTTAAATAAAAAGTAAAACTAGTGATTTCATTATTTCATATAAAATAATTTCTAAAAGATCTAAGCTATCACATTATGCATATTGTAATTTTGTATAATTTGCGCATTTGACACTAACTATACTTTATTGGCAAGACACTAAAATAAGAAATAAAATATGTCCATAAATCCATATAGTATTTTGTATAGAGAGTGAAGAGATAGAGAGATAAATTAAATAATTCATTATGTATTGCGAGTCAGAAAACATAAAAGCAATTTGCCATACTACAACGAATAGCAAACTGGCATAAACACAGTCACCACCTCGGGCGATGTTCTTGAAACATGGCCGGGTAGCAATCACTTGTCACATCTCACTGGTCCAATCCAACACATGCACTCAATGAGATTACAATTTCATAAATTAATTTTGCAGCCCTCAACGGTCAACTTTTAAAGGAACAATACAATGTTACTGAGCTTTATATATATAGATATTGATCCAATTAACAGCGGATTTATTGCGGGCGTCTAATTGTGTATAACTAACACAAATATAATTAGTTTTAACATCAACATACACAAATATATACACAATTGTGCACACTTTTGTACTTTAAAATAAGATTCACATAAATATGTGATAAGTCCAATAAGGCAAACACTGCAATAATACAGGCACACACTGCGTATCGTTTCACCGTCCATCTACCAACCATCAACATAGTCTGACTTTGTTTACGCATCTGTCCATGAAGTTTTTCTTTCTTTTAGTTTGCGTGGCAGCTTCTACAGGGGCGTGTAGGGAGTGAGATTGCTCGTCTGCGTCTAGCATCCCTTCGCAACTGCGGCAGCGACGTGAATTCACCTCGGCGTCGTTAAAGTCTAGATTGTCGCTGCTTTCTGAGAGTCGCTCGGGCAAACTGTGCAATGATTTCATTGGGGATGTGGTTTTAGATGCGTTTCCAACCGATAGTTGGTCGCAGCTAAGGAAGAATACTGGCGAAGCTGTTTCTAGGGATGATTGGTGGCGTCTACGTGGTCTGTGGACAAAATAAACAATTAAAGTATATCTACGTAAACTATAAAAAATTACTTTATAAACATGTTGATTTGCCGCTGGCTATAAAAAAAACCTAGCATTAAATTGTATCGAAATAGCGCTTTTGATAAAAGAACACGCTTATATTAAGTCACTGCTAAAGTGATAAAGCCGGGTCGGTGTAAAAAGGACTGGTGACTAGATCTCCAAAACGACCTGATCAATAGCAAATTATACGTTTTGCGATCATGTCATTTAAACATTTAGTCCTTGAACATTGTGCCCGATTTGATTACTACTTGTTGTGCTATCTAAATAGATAGATATATTTATATGTGAAGTAGATTTCCTTCTGTTTATAATGTTTCTAGTCGTGTTCTAGAAGTTGTTCCTTTTTTGTCATCTAATCCTTCTGCAAATAAGGTCAGGTCGTTTCGGGATTCGTCTGTGTCACAATTATTTTTTGGCTACTATCCCGAACCCAATGCACTAGAAGTCGACTGCGTACCTAATAGGCGGCAATGTGTGAGCGGCCTCTAGTCAATCGTTTTTGTCGCTCCCCCGACTCTCGCAGGAAGCCATGCGTTGGTAGTTGGGAGGACCGCGGCCGATGGTGGCGGTGCCTGGGGCTGATACGTCCCGCGGACGCAGGCTGTCCAAGCGGTTGGCGAGGTTCGACTTGCCACGGAGAAAACTGTTGGAAAATGGAGCATTAGTTCAGTTGTATTTGACTGCGGCCGCGTGATTTGGTTCAAATTAGAACCAATGGAACATTGCGTCTTAAA